>NW_005871115.1:1065178-1224645 GCF_000147115.1 Myotis lucifugus
CATAATTCTTCTGTAGAACTCAGAATTTGAGAAAATCATTCCTAGTAGAAGTCATTTTATTGTTTCCTGTGACTTTAAACAAGCCCAGCAAATATTCATAATCCTTACAAAGTCCCATTACAGCTGCTCTTTTTTCTGTATTCTTTGAATCACATATCATCATGAGTCTCCTTCAACACATTTCTTCATGAACAAACACCTTAATATTCACATCAAAAATAAAATATTTTGAAATAATTTTATATTTGATATTCCTTGTTCTTTAAGTTTTTAAAGGTGATCAATAGTATTTTTTCAGCTTTGTTAAGGTATAATTGACAAAAATTACTCTAAGATATTTAAAGTGTACATCATACTGCCTTCATATACATTGTGAAAAAACACCTCACATCTAGTTATTTATATCATCCATTACCTTGCTCTAGGTAGTGTGGCTCAGTTGGTTGGAGTTTTGTCCCAGTTGTGGGTTCGATTTCTGGTCAGGCCACATGCCCTGGCTGGGGTGTGTGCAGGAGGCAACTGATTGATGTTTCTCTCTCTGTCTCTTCCTCTCTCTCTAAAATCTATTAAAAAAAGAAAGAAAGAAAAACATTAATCACCTCATATAGTTATCTATTTGTTGTTGCTGTTGTTGAGAAAGTTCTACTCTCTTAGCAAACTTCAATTATACAGTACAGTATTATCAACTCTAGTCACCATGTTGTGCAATAGATTCTAATATCTTATTCATCTTATAGATAAAAGTTTTTATGCTTTTATCAACCTTTCCTTATTTCTTCAACCTCAGACCCTGGAAACTTTCTGTTTCTATAAGTTTGACGTAAAAAAAAATCCATATATAAGTTATAATATACAGATTTCTGTCTTGCTTCTTTTTTCACTTATCACAATGCCTCCTAGGTCCATCTATATTGTTTAAAATAACACTATTTCCTTCTTTCTCATGGCTGAAGAATGTTCCATTGCCCATGTATAGCACATCTTTATCCATTCATCTGTGGATGGACACTTGGTTGTTTCCATATTTTGACTATTGTGAATAATTCTGCAGTAGACATGGAAGTACAGATATCTTTTTGAGATCCTGATTTCATTATTTTTTAGGTATAATACCCAAAAGTGATATTACTTAATTATATGATAGGTCCATTATTAATTTTTTGAGGAACCCTTATACTGTGTTTCATAGTGGCTGTACCAATTTGAATTCCTACCAACAGTACATGAGGGTTCCTCTTACTCATCTTCCTTGTCAGCATTCATCTCTTGTCTTTTCTATAATAGCTAATTATAGCCATTTTAACAAATTTGGAGTGACCTCATTGTGGTTTTGATTTGCATTTTTCTGATGAATAATAATGGTGAGCATTTTATGGCCATTTTAATGTGCCTATCTTCTTTAAAAATATGAATTCAGGTCATCTGCTGATTTTTCAATTGGATTGTTTGTTTGTTTTTTGATTGTGTGAGTGCTTTATATGTTTGGACTATTAACTTTTTATCAGATATATAATTTGTAAATATTTCCTCTAATCCCAGCTTGCTTTTCATTCTGCTGATGGTTTCCTTTGCTGGACAGATGCTTCTGAATCTGATGTAGTCTCACCTGTTTATTTTTATTTTGATATGTTATCTTTGCATTTAATTGTAAATAAAATTTTTTAAAAAATCATTGCCAAGACTGATGTCAAGGAGCTTTACCTTTATGTTTTCTTCTAGAATTTTATGATTTAAGGTTTAATGCATAGGACCATTATTTTTCTGGTGTTTGTGTCTCATTTAATACAAAGTGAAATTTTATATAGTAAGGAATTTAGAAGAAATCTCATGATAAAATGAAACATATATTTATGTAGTTGCCTAACTATTCCTTTTCTACTTGTAGTCTTATATAAATAGACCTGGCAAAATAAATACAAGGAAGAGGAGGAGGAGGGGAAGAAGGGAAGGAAAGAGAGAAAGGAAGGAAGGAAAGAAGGAAGGAAAGAAGGAGGGAGGGTAGAAAGGAAGGAAGGAAGGTAACCAAGACCAAAATCACCACCAATCATGCACATATCAGAACATCATTGAAATATTATTTATTATCCATATGTTGATTATTAATTTTTACTTCTTTTTAAGTGCATTATTCTAAAATTGGTTAATTTTAGATGAGGTTATAAAACATTCTTTTTGAATATTCCTTTATGTGAACTGATTAATAGGGAATTATGCTCCTGAGACAAACTGTATTCTTTAATCATAATTTATTGAATTGGAAAGTTTTCATCATGAGCATTAATATTAATGTGAAACACACATACACACACACACACACACACACACACACACACACACATATATATATATATATATATATATATATAATTTAATGATCTACAGGTTTCTATTAAAATATTCATCTCTAAGGATTTTCACAAATTTCTTTGCTTAAATCAGAAGATTTAACTCATCTCAGACATGACTATGTTTGTATGAGGGGTCATCTGCAACCATTCCAGTTAACAAACTAATGGACAAATCATCTGTTTGTATCTTTTCTCATTGCAAATGACTCTCTGATCTAAATGGGTCATAGGATTTCCTCTGGATTCTAGATTTTTAGACAAATCAGTTTGGTTTGTGAGAAAACATTAAAACCACTATTGATAGAAAATAGATCACCCTCCATCCACAAAGAAAGAAAAGTAGTGGGAAAAGATTATCATAGATTCACTTAATCACACTGCACATATAATCATCACAGAAAACAATAAATGCAGATAGAGTAACAAGTAATGCACATGAATTTCTGCCTTCAGAGAAATATCAGTTGCCAGAAGTCCTATCCTAAGAAATCTATGTAGAATTTAGACACTCAAATATTTTTCTGATTATAATTTATGAGCTAAATGTTAGGGAAACCTAACCTCATTATTAACTTCATTTCCCTTGACTATAAGAAATGAAATTTTCTAATTTGAGTTGCCATTGAAGCTCAGTTTGGGTGACCTCATTTATTTTGCCTAAATCTCAAAAATATGCTACAGTAAAAGCAATATAGTTATATATATACAGGTGTGGGGAAAAATAGGTTTTACAGTAATTAATAAAGTAGAAAAGTATCCTATACAATAAATTGATAATATGCAAATGGTTGTCACACCCTCGAACCAGGGTCAGGGGACCTGAGGCTGGGCTGGGGGACTTGAGGCCACACCCCCCACCCTGGCACCGGGCCCGCCGGGGGACCTGAGGCCGAGCTGAGGGACCTGAGGCCATGCCCCCCGCCCAGCAGGGCCGGACGGGGGACCTGAGGCTGTGCCCCCTGCCTGGCGGGCCTTGACAAGGGCCCTGAGGATGCGCTCGCCACCCTGTGGGGCTTGATGGGGTGGGGCCAGCTGGGTCTGGGTCTCGCAGGATTCCGAGGTGTGCGTGGGTGGGCGGGGAATTGACTCTGGGTCTCGAGACGCACCCCAGACTCTGAAGGAGGGAGATTTTCATATACATTTTACTAATTTTCTTTCATCTCTGACACTTCTCTTATAGAGAAAGGGCAAATAGCAATATTAAAATATTTTCTATAATTAATTCCCTTTTAATGTGCATGAATTTCATGCACCAGGCCACTAGTGCTTATAATAATTAATTAATAATGCAAGAATAAACTGTGTTTTGCATACTCACAACTATAAACCTACTTTTGCCTACCTCTCTATATAATGTGTGTGTGTAGATGGATAAGTAAATAGATATAGCTAGGTAGAGATATTTACTGTTGTCATTTCATGATTGAACTAGAGGCCTGGTGCAGTGGGGTCCCTCAGCCTGGCCTGCGGGATTAGGCCAAAACTGGCTCTTTGACATCCCCTGAGAGGTCCCAGATTGCAAGAGGGTGCAGGCCAGGCCGAGGGACCCCACTGGTGCATGATTGGGGCTGGAGAGCGACGCAGGATGTTGGCCAGCCCGGGAGGGACCGCGGGAGGGCTCCAGGGGGTCTCTGGCCATCTCACCCAGTCCTGATTGTCCGGACCCCAGCAGCAAACTAACCTACCGGTCAGAGTGTCTACCCCCTGGTGGTAAGTGTACGTCATAGTGAGCCGTTGAGCAGCCTTAGCATATCATTAGCATATTACACTTTGATTGGTTGAACAGATGACCAGACGACAGGATACTTAGCATATTAGGCTTTTATTATATAGGACTCACCCTTTCCCAATCCTAATCTTAGCTCAATTTGTCCCTCAACACTTAAACACAAAACTCATTGCTCTCAGCTGTAAAAAGAAGGATATCTTATCTTTTATGACAGTATGTTTGGACCTGGAGAGGATTATGATAAGTGAAATAAGCCAGTCAGAGAAAGATAAATACCATATGATTTCATTTATATGTGGAATTTAATGAACAAAATAAACAGCAACAAAAAATAGAAACAGACTCATAAATACAGAAAATGGAATGACAGATTTCAGGAGGGAGGGGCATTGGGGGGCTGAGTGATAAAGATAAAGGGGTTAAGAGAAAGAAAAGCAACAACTCATAGACACAGAAAAAAAAAGAAATACTTGATTTCTATAAATAGAGATTAGTATTAAAAATCAAATAGGTGGGCCATATGTAATTGTTTCCAATGAATACCAGTGGTGGTCAGGATACTTTTAGTGGGCCATATTGGTTATAACACTAAAAAGATCACTTATTTTTAAATCCATCACTTAAAACTAACATATGCAATGTAATTCTAAAGAAGTATTGTTGATTATGTATTTTTATAGCAACTGAATTGTTTTATTTATTTACCCTAGAGATCAAAAACTCTACTTAGAGATACAAGTATGCCTTCATTCACATCCTACATCTTTTCTTTCTACTTAAGTTCTGACTTTGGTTTTAACATGTAGTCCTTAGTGGTTTCATTTTATTAAACTATTCAAAAAAAAAGATCAGTACATTATTTAAAGCATCAATAAATTAATATAAAATAAAATTAGGTCCAATGTATTATCAAGAAAAAACAGTAAGACAACACACACATTCCAATACTTTGATGCAAAAAACTAGAATTTTCAAGAACCTCTCCACAGGGAATTACAATAATGCCTAGATTATAGATGTCAGGGATTGCAACAAAGACAGGTATATAAATCCTACACATGGTTGTAACATATGTTTTTCAAAACTATTTTTAATCGGTAGCAAAACTTGATTATCAAGATAAAATAACTGCCTATGAAGAGCCTTGATTTCAAAATTGGCACTTGTTTCAAAGTAAGGTAGTATATTTCTCATGTAATTAAAAATAATTAACTTAAACATGACATATATATGGAACCAGGTTTCATGAAGAAATTGTTCCTAACCAACAGAAAATGTTAATGTTTGTGAAGATGATCAATTAATTAACAGCCAGACCTGTCATTGAATATTGATTCAGTTTATTTATGCTTTTTGATTGAACAGTACCCCCCCAAAAAAACAAACAAAAAACTAATTAACTAGCTAAGAATTGAATAAAGTTTAATTCTAAGTTCTAAATGTTAAATAAATTTGCAATTTGAAAGCAATGGAACATTTACTCCTTGATAGAAGAGGTTAAGATATGTTTTACCCATCTGCAACAATTAGCCTTCTGCCCTTGCCTTTGTGGATTAGACATTTTCCACATCTTTATTTTTCCTTTATTCATCCATTTTATATCAGATGGGAGGAAGAGTGGCAGAGAAGACAAAGAAAATGTAAAAACTTTATCCAAACGCATCCAGAATCCAAAGTTCAACATACATTTACATACATATGAATGCTCTAAATAATTTGGCAAGGTTTGAAGTACTGTGAAGTTAATTGAATAGACTCAAGTCACATCAAATTCAAAACAGAGAAGAATGAGGGAAAATGTGGTTTCCCTTAAATAGGGTGTTGATGTAGGTCATCCAAACACTTTATAATCACAAAGGACTTATATTGCACCCCCCCAAAAAAAAAACCTATAAAAGACTCAGTTATAAAAAGAGCTATTACTGGCAATAAATACCCTGTATCCCCAGTACTGTATTTAAAACCATGGTATCCCCCCAAAATTAAAATAAAGTCATTGTTACTATATTCAAAAAGCTTAAATCTGGGTGGGCCAAATACAATAAATGTAATAAACTTAAACAAATTAGGAATTTAACTAATTCAGAGAATAATTTCAAAGAAGTGAATTAATATCAGTACCAATATCAAATTTGTCACTGATTCTGTCATTTGTTATTAAGGATAACTTTCCTTCTTAGTGACAGGATGTCAAATACTTTCAAGCAAATATGACACATGACAAAACCTAGTATGAGGTTCCCATTTGGTTACATTTATGTAGGAATGTGATTTATTTTTTTTTACCTATTTGAGTATACTTATACCTTTGAATTAATACTGAGGGAGATAAAAAAGTTGTTGCTTTCAGTACTCACCTCATAAAATTAATACTAACATTAATTTATTTAGCAAATTTCAATTCATAGTGCTGACCATAGCAGATATTGAATTTGGCACTGGAGAGAAAATAATTAACAAAATAGTTCGATTTCTGAGACACAATAACTATTTTTCAAGGGCAATATTTATAAAAAGGCAGTAGGTACATGAATTTTTATATTTATTGGTACTAATTACTTTCATTTTGGAGTTATTGACTTACCATAAAGATACATCTTAGAACTTGAAGATAAAGGAATTAACACTGTCCTATGACCTAAAAGTTAATTCAATATAATTTATTAGAGAAAAGATCAGCAAAGTCATCTTAAAAATAAAAAATGGCTTCCAAAACTTTAGGACAAACTACAACTTGATTACACACATTAACATATCAAGCAAATAAGTTATTCAGAAAAAGGTTATCAGTCTTGGAAGCAAGGCATAAAGAGACAGTTGGAAAAATATTGCTAGTCCCCATCCAAGTATTTTTTTTTTCTTATGAGATTAAGGATTTATTACAGGGGATGTTAAGGAATATGAATCAACAGCCAGACGAAGAGTTAGTTACAAAGGTCAAGGTCTCGAACAAAGGAGCTTGTGTTCTCCTGGAGCATGGGGCCCAGCATGGTGACACATAGAAGGGTTCTGGTCCCCCAACTTGGCGGTTCTTTAAAAAAGAGGGCAATGAGCTGCCCTTTTAGATTTTTTTTTCTTAATCCAGAGAGAGTATGTTCTTCAACAGTGGATGTTTTCTTAAAACCACAATGAAGACCTATATTTTAAGGCCTGTGGTTTAACACTGTGCACACCAAGCACATTTCTAAATATAATTTGCTTTCTTATAGGGTCTGCTCTCAAAGAAAGATGTGGTCATGCTGATAAAAGTATTATGGTCTGTGTGATATTTTGAGTTCTCATTGTAAAATAAGACATTGACAACTGATTTTAAACATCAGTCTCTGTGGCTTCAGTGAATGTGAGGCTAACCCTTAAAACAGTCTGTGCTCATTATGCCGAAGCAATCAGGATTCTAAATCTGAAAACCTGAGAGCTGAATTATGACAAATTTATTAAGATAATAAATGCACTCTATCAAACACATGAACATTAACTGGCTTTCCCGGTCCACAATCCAATTGAATGGTGAATTGTTGATTATACATAACACTAGAGGCCCGGTGCACAAAAATTTGTGCACTCAGGTGGGTCCCTCAGCCCGGCCTGTGCCTTCTCACAATCTGGGGCCCCTTGGAGGCCCCTTCCCCTGGCTGCTGGCACCAGTTTTCCTCCGGCGCCCGAAACCCAGGCCTTCGCTCTTCGCCGGGAGGGGCCCGTGCGGTGGGCGAGGGGCTTAGCTCTTTTAAAAATACTTCTGAATGTTTGGTAAATAACCCTGTAGGAATCTACTTTCTGAAACATGCTGGTTGTTAAGGGCTGATTTGGGTAATCAACAAAATGTATGTTAAAATCCTAATTCCCAGAACCTCAGAATGTACCTGTATATGGAGAGAAGATCTTTAAAGAGGGGATTACATTAAACTGAGGCAGTTCCAGTGGGACCGTTAGCCCATCTCACTGAAGTCCTTATAAGAAGATGAATGTTGGGGTGCAGCCCCAGCAGGTCCAGGGGTTCCCAAAGGTGTGGACGGAGTCGGCGAAGAAGGAATGACACAGAGGCAGCATTCGGGTGATCATGATAGCCAGGTTCTCTTTTTATTGTCCTGTTACATCTATATTTATACTATTTGATCCTATAAGCATGCCCCTATAAGCTTTTTTTTTTTTTGTCGAGGAGAGCATGGGGTCCGTTTATTGGGGGGTCAGTCAAAGCGGGGGCTGACTAGGGTGGGGTAGGGCAGCAGATTGTCTGGCCCCCAAGAAAACCAACTTGAGTCCAGAGCCTCGACCACTTTGAAGCCAAAGTCTTCCTCCACCTTTATCTGCACAGGGGCCAGCTCCTGAGTCAGCTGGACTCCCGCCCGGTGCCCTTCCCGTGGAGCTCGCTGACTCTTCCGCCCGCTGGACCCCTCCCCAGGGGCAGGGCTGCTGGCTTCTGCGGGTGCTGGTGTCCTCCTGGGCTGGGACAGCCCCTCTTTCTCCGGAGGCTCGTTCTCAGTGTTGCCTGGGGTGGGGGCGTCTGTGCCCTGCTGCCCTCGTCCTCCAGTAAGATGGTGAACTGGCTGGCCTGGTAGTCGTCTCCGTAGGAGTCCAGCACCTTCATGAGGAACCTCGGCTCCTGCTGGAGTCTCTGTGTTATCCTCTGTACCTGATGGAGCCTGTTCAGGACCCGCTCGTTCACCTGCTCGATCTCCCTGCAGCGCCGACCCAGTGCCTGGTACTTCTTGCAATTGAGTTCCCGTTGGCGCCGCCGCTGCCGGCCTCGGGCTGCCTCCTCCTCTTCATCTCGCTCCCGGAGGCTGGAGCTGCCCAGACCCCCAGACACGAACTCCACTTCGGTCTCAAGCTCACTCTCCAGGATGTGACCACCGAACAGCGGAGGCAGTGCCAGCTCTGAGCCGGGAGGTGCTGAGAACTCCTCAAAGCCCACGGCTGCCATGGGCCCCTCTCTCTGCTCCAGCTCCATTTCTCCCTGGCTCCCGGTGCAGAACTTCCAACCTTGCAAACCTCTAGGTTAAAGTGGCTCGCAAAATGACAGGCCCCATCCGATTTCACGGCCAGGCACCCAGGCCCTGGCCGCTAAGCCTCCTGGGAGTTGTAGCTCTCTATTTCCTGCTGCCTCCCTCACCCCAACCCCACCCCGAGTCCCGGCTGAAAGGCCCTGCTTGCTGGTCTAATGCTGCGGACAAGCATCTGAGTCACCTCCCTCTTTATTCCTGTCCCACACCTCACAGTCTGACCACGGAGACTCTCCACTTGGGAGGCCCCTGGGCCTCCTTCTGGGTCTCCTCCTGGGTCTTCTTCTGGGGCCTGGCTGCATTGCCCCTTGGGGACCAGATCGCGTCCCCAGGCAGCGATGCAGCCCAGCCTCTGGCCCCAGCTCTGGGTCTTCTCCTATCACTGGTGATCTGAGAAGCCAGGTGGGGCAGGGAAGAGGCGGACATCTGCCCCACCCGGCTTCTCCCATTACTGGCCCAGGGCCGGCAAAGGTGGTCCGGTTCTCTGGCTCTTGGCTGCCACCTGGGTTTCTGATCGCCGTCAGCGGCAGGCGGCTTCTTCCATCCTTCCCCTTTCACCTCCCATCATTGTGCCTACCTATGCAAATTAACCGCCATCTTTGTTGGTGGTTAACCGCCATCTTTGGTGGCAGTTAATTTGCATATCACCCTGATTAGCCAATGGGAAGCGTAGCGGAGATACGGTTAATTACCCTTTTTGTCTTTTATTAGATAGGACTAGAGGCCCAGTGCACAAAAATTTGTGCACTCGGTGGGGAGGGGGTTCCCTCAGCCCAGCCTGTGCCCTCTCGCAGTCTGGGACCCCTCGGGAGATAATGACCTGCTGGCTTATAAGCCTGCTCCCGGGTGGCAGAGGGCAGGCCCAATCCCTAGGTGCAGCCCCTGGTCGGGCTCAGAGCAGGGCTGATTGAGGAGTTGGGGTGCCGCCCCCTGTCATACACAGAGCAGGGCCGATCGGGAGGTTGCAATGCCTCCCTCAGTCACGCTCAGGGTAGGGCCGATTGGGGGGTTGGGCACCGCCCCCTTTCACACTCAAGGCAGGGTCGATGGGGAGGTTGTGGTGCCACCCCCTGTCATGCACAGAGCAGGGCCAATCAGGGGGTTGGGGCGCTGCCCCCTGTCACTCACAGAGCAGGGCCCATCAGGGGGGTTGGGGCTCCGTACCCTGTCACGCACAGAGCAGGGTCAATCAGGGGGTTGGGGAGCTCCCCCCTGTCACGCACAGAGCAGGGCCCATCAGGGGGTTGGGGAGCTCTCCCCTGTCACTCACAGAGTAGGGCCGATAGGGGAGTTGGGGCACCGCCCCCTGTCACACACAGAGCAGGGCGGATCAGGGGTTTGGGGCACTGCACCCTGTCACACACAGAGCTGCAGGGTGATCAGGGGGTTTGGGCGCTGCCCCCTGTCACGCTGATCCTGGTGCCGGGAGGCATATTATCCTTTTACTATATAGGATAGAGGCCTGGTGCATGGGTGGGGGCCGGCTGGTTTGCCCTGAAGGGTGTCCTGGATCAGGGTGGTGGTCCCGCTTGGGTGCCTGGCCAGCCTGGGTGAGTGGCTAATGGCTGTTTGCAGCTGGTCACACCCCCTTCAGGGTGGGGGTTCCCACTGGGGTGCCTGGCCAGTCTGGGTGAGGGGCTGAGGGCTGTTTTCAGGCTGGCGGGTGACTGAAGCCCCCAACCGCTCCTTTTTTTCTTTTTCTTTTTTATTCTGGGCCAGCTTTAGCTCTGAGGCTTGGCTCCAGCTCTGAGGCCTCGGCTGCTGAAAGCAGGTATCTGGTTTGTTTGGGTTCTATAATCGAAACACTGTTTCAACTCCAGTTCTGAGATCCCTGCTGACTGAAAGCAGGTTTCTGGGGTTTTGTAACAATTTTTGTCACTCACAGAGTAGGGCTGATAGGGGAGTTGGGGCACCGCCCCCTGTCTATATTTGTAACAATGTTTCAAACTGCACGCTCAGAGGCTGGCAGCGGCAGGCGGGGAACGTTGGCTTCCTCCGTCACTGAAGCAAGCAAGCCTCATGTTCGCTTCAAGCTGCCTGGCTGCCGGCCGCCATCTTGGCTGGCAGTTAATTTGCATATCGCCCTGATTAGCCAATGGGAAGGGTAGCGGAGGTACGGCTAATTACCATGTTTCTCTTTTATTAGATAGGATTATTACCCTAAATTTCTATATTTTCTAATGTTTTAAGTTTCTGGGTAAGAAACGGAACTACAACCATAGGCAATAGGGTGCTATTTTGAGATATACATGCCTAACATAATCCCTATTCCATATATTGTACAAACCTTATCTTAGCTTGTGGGAATTGATAGTTTTACAGTCATTATAACCTGCTAGTTAACATTTTGCAAACTGCAATCTATTGGTGGAACGAACCTGGAACATGGGCAGAGCACTGTGGAAATTTGATTTTAGAAAACAGGCTCTGAAATCAAATATCTTTTGCATAGCACGTAGTTTATCTTAGGACCTAATGAAATATCTCAAAAGCATTTCAAAAAACTATGCTTAATATCAAGAATTGGAGTTGGAAGCTAAGCAGAGGTCTTTTTCATTCCAAATGAAGGCCTCTAAAAGAGTTTTCCTTTTATAAAGACAGTTCTTATTTAATTCTTTACGTCTAGAAACACTCGAGTGAACTTCTTTTTTCTGGCTAAAGTTTTCAAATTAGATAGCAGAAAGGAAAGGAAATATATATATATATATATATATATATATATATATATATATCTTCTGGGAGGGGAGAGTGTTTTCCTTTTTTCAGTACTTTCTCTAAAGCATCTGGGTTTTGTTTGTTTGTTTGTTTTTCCCATTCTTTAAATTTTTCCAAATAATTTTGATTTACCTTTCTCTCTCACTCTTCCCTCTTCCTCATTACATTTCATCAGTCAGATAATCATGTCTGGAGTTGTCCTCACAGTCGTTAACTGAAAATTCCAGGAGGAAGCTGTTGTTTTCAGTGCTCCTTCTATTGCTGTGTTAGTCATGACTGCACTGGGAGAATGCTAACTGAACCAGAAATAGCAAGCAGCTCTGTCCACAGATTAGCTCTTTCATGGGGGTGAGGGCTGAGAGAGGGCAGTGTAATGCACACAGGGCTCTAATTAAGTACAGACCCACTGGCTTTCTCCCAGTGATTACCAGGGGGATTTCAAGGGCAGAAGGTTGACGTTATATTCTTGGCGCACAGTAGTAGAAGTGGTATTACTAGTAGTACTAACAAATTGTGTATTGATTAAAAGTTCAAACAGTGTTTTCCCATGAATTTTTATCAATGAATAAATCCAGACCATAAAATGTAGTTAATTTGGTAGAATGTGTTGTAAGCCAAGAATAATGAAAAACAGGCCTCTCGCTATGTTCTTATGTACCCTTTCTAGCCCTTTCACTATTAATCATTGAATAATCTTTTAATGTGCATCCCTAATGGGCACAAAGAACATCATTTTTAAAAGTCTGAAAAATGAGTGAGCCACTAGGACAGAGTCATCATTCTGGCCATAGGATAAGACATTTCTCAAGGAGAATAAGAGGTTCTGGACGGTGTGCAGAATTCGGGGTCACTCTGGCTCTATCTACACGTGAGATGCTGACTAGTAACTCCAGCCTTGTCAGTCAGCCAGTCAAAGGTAAAATTAATCATGGGCAGCTTATCTTTTATTCAGATTAATTAGCTACTGAGTAGCACAATGAAAATTAATTAGGAAAACAAAAGGTAAGATGATTCACAATGCTATCACTGAGAATTGCAGAGTCTCACTGTTCAGCCAATAAAACAGAACCTGTTGCCACATGTTCAAGATAAACCTTTGTTTATGCTTCGGATTTATTTGCCAGAGGCATTATATCAATGTCAAGGATTCAGTCCTGGTGATCTCTGATTTCCTGTGTGTCTCCTCAAGTCCCCAGGAACTTCACATAAACTATGTTTGGTTTCTGGTGTTTTTAGGTAGTAATCTACTAAAAACAAAAAAAAGCATAATTCCCTAATAAATGTTAAATAACTATAAAAATATAAAAATTGAGGTTATGTTCACTAAAAATGTTATCCTGCCACATTAATCTTCTATGAAAAATATAATAATATTTCTCCATAATCATTTTAAAACGCATCATACTATAACATTTTCTTTATGTATCCCCCATTATTATAATGATGAGAGCAGTGATATATTTAGTTTGTACTGATTCATTTTCAATACCTGAAAATTGTCTATAGAAATCTCAATTAGATCTAAAACTCTCCCCTAATTCTGTTTGAACACAGCTCGGTTAAACAGATTCTATTACGTTTCCAGGATAATTATGATTCCCAATATAACCACACACAGAAAAAGCTGTTGTACCAGGAGCAGCAGCACTAAGCCTGCCTCCCAGCAAGAGTGTTTTAAAGAGCTTCTAGTGTTATTTTCCATAATAAGGCCCACTAGTTGGCAGAACCCCTGGAAGCTATGCAAACAGCAACACATCTGTTCCCTAAGAGGCAAAATGCCTTGTCTCAGCGGAGATGTTTATTGGCTTTACCAGCAACATTGTGATAGAGCAAAGCCTGGAGCTGCATAGAAGGAATTTTCCTTTAGAGACTTGCCTATCCTCAGAGGAGGAGCAAAGACAGTGAAATCTCGGACCTTGATCCATGCCACTTCAGAGAGTAGCCTCCTTTTCAGACTGGCAAAACCAAAGGGTATTTAATACCTTTTTTGCAAGTGAAGTCAAGGCTGTATAAAAGCTAAAGTCTGAAGCAGGAAAAGACAATTTTAAAGTCTACTAATTAGCTCCTTTAAACTATTATATCCACAGCTAATTATTTGTTTAAGTAAGGGATTTGACCTTGATTTTTAGTGCTTATGAATAAATAAAATGTTTTTGCATTTCACAAGCATCCTTGAGTTTCATGACTTGTTTCAAACCAAGGAACAAAGTTCAACCAAGACTTTCATGTGTATATCACTCTTCTGAGGCATGATTTAACCTGAAGGAATAAATAATGAACCTTTACAGTAGAAATGCAAGCTCCTTTAGAAATTAATCATTTCTACTTTGCAAATATCACCTCTATACTGAAAGCTTTCAAATTTGCATTTACAGCCTTACTATGCTCCTGAGCTCCAGGACTTCATTTCCAGCTACTTACTGAATAATTAGATATTTTCCCTGCTATTCAAAAGGCAACAGGTTAAAAACCAAAAATTCTTTACTTTCCACCCGACAATAACTCTTCCCTTCTTCCTCTCTCCTGCAGTGCCTTTTGTTGTTGTTTTTGAACAGTACATGTTATTTTAACAACACATCTGGTATCCAGGTTTAAAAAAAAGTGACTGTCCCATATCTCCTCATCTATTCAATCCTATTGGTTGCCATTATTACCTGCCCACTCAGAAACTTCATTTCTTGCCTTCTACATACCTAGAGACATCTTCTATATTGCTGTCCATCTTTTCAGTCTGTTATGAACACCGGTGAGAAGATTTCTAGTTTTCTACACAAAGGCTCTATTCCTTTCCATGCAAAGCATGGAGACATGAACTCTGTCATCGGGGCTCAAGCCCTTTAAACAATCAGCATATATTGTTAAACAAACATGAATGTAGAACAATATATTCCATAATCTACCAGGGCCAGGGACTACACGGTGCCCTAGAATATAATGTTTACTAAACTGAAATGTTTTTTCTCCTTCTGACACCTATAGTGTGTTGGGAAGGTAATCTTTATTAATATTGTTGCTTCACTTCTTCCTAGATGGGTGATTGCATTAACTAACTCTTTGTGTCTTAGTTGTCCCATCTGTAAAATAGTGACTACAGAGGGGAAGAACTATATTTACCTATTGGGTTGATGTAAGGATTAAATGGGGCAATATATGCTGTGTTCCTGGTCTAGGATATTTATTGTGAAGTTATTCAATGAAGGAAAGGTCCCTTACATTGTTATTATCATTATTATTATTGTTATTATTATTACTTTTATTATAGTTATTAATACTTGTTATTAACACTTCTTTTACCTTATTTGCTATCATAAGTTATTAAAGCTTTACTATAACCTAAACCTTATATTCATTCAATCCTCATAAAGAAGGTATCATGTTATTCCCACTTACAGATGAGAAAACTAAAGTTTGGGGATAGATGGGAAGGTATTAAATACCTTAGTAGTTCCTAGCTAGTGAGTCATGAAATCAGGTTCAAATCTACATCTACTTGATTCTAAAACCCACATTGTTAGCCTCTGTGCTATGGGTCTTGTCACAGGCTACTGCCCTGTCTTCAGTCTGTCTTAGCCTGTTAATTTGTTAATACATTTACTTAAAGAATGAATTACATTTCATGTAACATATCTTTGTAGCATCCTCTCACTTAGGACCTTGACTAGGAGATATGTTGAATACATATTTATTGGCTAAATAAATGTATGAATGAAAGAACAAAGTTAAATTTGTAGAATAGAAAAATCTGGGGGATATAAAGGGGAAGGGGGTTTATTAGGGTTTCTGTGTGCATCATCCTTTCTAAGAAGCATAGACAAAAGTGAAATGGAGGGGGAAAAGAGCTATGAACCATGATGAAGATGATTAAAGAGAGTATAGAGCAGCTGTCAAAGCAAATATCAAGCAACATTAATAACTTTATCGCTCACCATGAGGCTGTCTCAAATATTTCCAAGAAAACAGTATCCTTACTGTTGCATGGAGTGAGACTCATAATCAAGTGCAGATTCAAATAATTTTTTTAATCAGATACCTTGAGCTGCAGAATTAAAAAAAATAAAAAAATATATTCCAACTAATGGAAAAATACAAGACTCAGAGGAAAATATTATTGCATTCTTGGTATTTCAGTTTGGGGCAGAGTTGATAAGAAATAAGATCTGCAATGTTTGCCACCTGTTATCTAAGTTGTTTGAATAGTCAGATAATATCCCCAAACATCTGATGCTTATCCAAAAATAACTGTGCTGTGAGACTTACCAGTAAAATGCTTCAGCACTCTCCACAGTAGATTTTGCTAGTGTTTCAACCTGTCCACAAGGTTTCAAAGATGGTCTACATGCGTAAAAGTGAAAATTTGAGATCAGATGCTCATTTCAGTTCTAAATATGAAAATGCTTATGTAAAATAGTTTGTATTTTTTAAGGGACAATGATTGTTCAAATAAGTCTCTTGTGTGTTAGTAAGAAATTACCTGCATGATTTCTTAACTATAGTATTTAGTAAATCTGATTATTTGCTCATTTACATAGTTTTTCACTGAAATAAGTTGTAGGTTTTGAGTTGAAATCTGTACATCCCTATATGCAGATAATGTGAGCTACAAAAGAAGCAGAAATGTGGTCTCTTGTTTCACTGAGCTGACATTTACAGTTTATGTGCATTATGGAGGGGGGGAAGCAAACATTTTTCATTATATTATGATTTGGCGATGTGAAAAAACAAATATTATCATTGTTTTTTCAACGTTCACTGCTTTATTTGATTTTGGATAGAAGAGGTAAGAGGATAGCAAAGGAAAAAAAAAGAGGGTAAATAACAGGAAAGAACAAAAATGCTAAGCCAACTTGGAGTAACATGAAAGGTATGTGGTATAAAGACAACTATAGTATAGTGGTAACTGCACGGTGGCTCTGTGACTCTATAAATGGTAGAGCAAATGGCAGCATGTGTACTTTTAATCTTTGCCTAATATAATTTATTTATCTGGCTCTTCCTTACCCTTCAAATCTGAACTTAAATATTACCCTTTTCAGGAGACTAGCCCAAAATAAACTTTGTAAAGGGATTCACTTGACAACCATCCAAACAAAGCTACCATCACATGATCAGTAATTGATCTCAGTCTTTTTCAGTAAAATATTTGTCTTGTGAAGTTTCTAACCCTGTGTATTGTGTTCAACTCCATATCCTTTGGGCCTTGCACATAATAGGTGCTCATAGTAAGTTTTTCTAGAATGACTAAATGAATGAATGAATGATCAATCTAGTTACTCTTTTCCAAAAGATTGTGTTTATATGTATCATTGCTAGAGTTATTTTTCTCTTATATATTATGAACTATATGCTTACATGTTAGTATATATATTTTTTATTTTTTGTTAATCCTCACCCTAGAATATTTTTTCCATTGATTTTTAGAGAGAGTGAAAGAGAGAGTGAAAGACAGAGAGAAACATCAATGTGAAAGAAACACATTGATTGTTGCCTTCCGGAGGGCTAGGGCTGAGGAAGCGCCTGCAACCAAAGTACATGCCCTTGACCGGAATCAAACCTGGGACCTTTTGGTCCGCAGGCCAACACTCTACCCACTGAGCCAAACTGACTAGGGCATGATATATTTATTTTTAACAACTGCATTTCCAACTTATTTCCTGAATCTCTTGGAACAAAACCACATATTCATTTCATTTTAAGGAAAGGCTGTCAAGTTTTTATCTAATCTGTCTATATAGCAGAGTTCAATATCAGTTGTACAACTGTCACACACATAGTAACATGACCTGGAGTGTATGATGTGTCATCCATTTGTTGATCTATCCCATAGGCTTTTGCTTTTGTAATGCCCAGATTTACAAAGAAAAATATCATAAGTTCATAGAAGGTAGACTAGCAATATGCCCAGAGAGAGACTTGGATTAGGTAAAAGAACAATATCTCAGAACTCACCTCTAAATCAAAGTAGCTTTGATATTCATAACTTAATAACAGATAAAGAAAATTGTTACTTAATTATTTTCCCTGCAAGGACCAGTATTAAAAGACTGATGCTATTACTCAGAGAGTTTCTGATATTGTCAAGCTTAGGATTCAGACATTTTGTAGGAAAATAAAATTCTCAAGTTCTTTCCCCACTAGTCTAAACCAAATGAGTTAAGGTAAACCGGGGCTTGCTCTCACTTGGCTGATATTTCAGGATATATATATATATATATATATATATATATATATATATATATATAAACTAAGATGGTAAATTGGACCTTCTAGCATAGGTACACATTTTTTTTAATTCCAGTGGCATTTCTTTCCATTTACTTTTTTTAAAAAAAATAAAGAATGTGGTAAGGAATGGCTAACTATACAGTTATTCAATTTTTTAAATATTTGTCTTGTGAAGTTTCTAACCCTGTTTATTGAGTAAGTTTATAATAAAATGTTAAAATGCTAATTCCTGGATCCTGAATCTTTCTAAAAACAGATTCACACTATTGACAGAACTCCTACTTATGACTTTATTTAGAATTGTGAAGTTCAGACCTTTGAAATGTCCTGCTGTGGCCTCTAAAGCATGAAAAAAGTAAAACAAAACAAAACAAAAAATAAACAAACAAAAAACCTCACTTGTTTGGAGAATAAAAAGTAAGAAAGTTTCTGTTACTAAGAATATAAACAAGTGAATAAATATGCATTAATTGCTCTTCATATTTTTAGGAGGATATAAGAAGGATGTTTTTACATTTTATTAGTTAGCTGTGGAATAAAGTAAACAAAGGTATAGATCAGAAAAAAGTACAATTTACATTTTTAGAATGGTTTATTTCTGAATATATAGCTAGCTAATGAATACTATTTATGGTATATTTTAGGTAAACTGGATTAGTTGCAAGAAATAAATGGTTTTGCAAACAGTACTTTATATCATAGAGCTTCAATGAAATTATCCTAAAAACCGTGCTTTATACATAAACTTGAGAAAACCCAGATATGTAATAATATCTTGTTATGTCTCTATTAGAGAAAATTATGCCAGTTCCAAATGCCTACAATACTTGCTTTAGTCTCAGAATAAAATAAGAAATTAGGGAGTATCCAAGCTGCTATTTGAAAGAAAAGAAATTCCCTTTTACAACCTCTCTAATATCAATGAGAACTTTCTTACTGTTGTCATTAGTAGTCATAGAGACTGATGTTCCCTTTGTCTTCTTATATATTCTCCTTAAAATAACAAAAGATACAACATTAACTTTTGTGTATCATATTTGATTTACCTCTTTCCAGATACCAAAAATTTGGGGGATTTATTTTGTAAATCAATTAGAGCTGCATGAAAATCCTATTCCTTCTGTTCAAGTGGTGAGGGACGCCTTAAGCGACAGAATGTAGGGATTATTAGATATGTTTTTCTAAGGAGGAAATAGTCAGACAAAAATGGCCTGCCTGAAGTTACAGTTTATAGATTGGAAAAAGGCACAGACAATTAAAAGATGGAGCTACTTAGGGCAAATTACTTGCAATCAAGCTGCAGCTAAATGAGCTTCTTGATGAGGAAGCCAAATTTATGTTGTCTCAAACCAGGGAGAAACATTAAAGAAGTTGAAAGGTGAGCAAAATGTTAGTACAATTGGATCCAGATAGGTTTATAAGAGAAGTTATGGAGGCAATTAAAACAATGCCTTCTGAAGTAGGCATATACAGGCACACACATACACACACACACACACACAAACACACTCAGAATCATACACAAAACACCTCAAAATAGAAGCCTATGTGATTACATACACGTTTCGTTTACATTTTATGTAGATGCCCTTTCTCATCATAAAAGCCCTGTGGCTTAAAAACTCAATCATAGAATATAATCATTTTCTCCCTCAATCTGCAATTTACTATAGACATTTTATTTGAAAATGATGTATTGTTTAAACACTAAACAACTGTGTTTTCACTTTGTTTCTCCCCGCCCTAAATTATCCCTTGGCAGCTCTTTGAGTTGATTCTGAAAGAATGTATTTGATAATGAATTCAGAACATACACAAAGCACAAAAGCTGTGTGAAAACTTCAAATGTGAAGTATCAAATTTTTTTCTTTGCCACTCAATATATGTTTTTGCATTCAGGGCTGCATGAATCAATTTCACTGAAAGCAGGGTATTGTCTACATATATCTGTCTGAATGGAATGACTTTCATGATATTGTAATTTTGAAAAGGCATCAAGCTAGGCTATCCTTCCTCCCACTTCTGTTGCATTGGAATGTTAGGCATAACAGGTAGACAAAAGAAAGGTATAATGCAGATACTTATTGGCAGTCAGCAAGTACAAGTATATATAAAAAGTGATAATTTTCTGCTGACATTTTTTCTTATCTTGATTCCCTTATCCTTGCATGCATTAAGTTTGGCATGAACAGAATCTGAAAAAACAATTAACAGTCTTTGTTCAAAATAGACAAAAAAAAAAAAGCTTTCTCCTTCAAACAATCCCTTTAGAAAGCAAAAACTCTCTAATATTCAAGAATTAAAAAGGACAATATAGAAAATGCCACTTTAAAGCACCAAATTAAAAATGTGATTCTGCTGCTAACATGGTTTTCTTATCATTGAAATCCAACATTTTCAGCTGTATCCTGGCCAGGCCTACCATTGAAAACAGTCCAGCAAAATGCCCAAATGCCCACAATGGTAGTGAAGAGGTCTTTCTCCATCTGATGTTGTCCAGTTATATCTCCCATCTAACAAAATGTGAAGAAACTATAAAGAGAATACTCTATAGAACTCTGGAGAAAAGTTTGGCCATAAAAATATATGTGTATCTTTTTTGTTTCTTTCCTGTAAATTATTTAAAAAATAAGATGTTTTAAGCACTTCTGGAACATGTCTCATTACATTGAACATTGGCCAAAGGAACATTTGATAACTAAAGTCATACCACCTGAAAGTGATGAGAATTCCAAGTTCTCCCCAAATCAGCCTTAGAGGGAAATCTTAAAGAAAATGGGCAAATAAATATACAGGGTAAAGTTCATTGTTAACTGTCCTGTTAATTCTTAACGGAGTGACCAGAATGCTCCTATGAGTTACTTTTGTCTTGATAACATCTTTAAATGCAAGCCTTATAGGAAAATCTCTTTGCAAAGAGTAGTGAGAGTACCTGACCACATATTTCTCAAGTTTAGGGCAGCTAAATAACCAAGTAGGTGACTGGTGATGCCATTTTATAAAATTGACATCTATAAAATAAGATAAATTTGGAGAGAAAAATTAGGAGTGTGGTTTTAGTTATATTAAAGTTTGAGAAACCTTTAGATGTTTAAATATTAATGAATTGGCAGTTCAAAATAAAGTCTGGAGTCTTGGGAAGTGAAGATTAAAAAATACACTGAGAGCTTATTGGTATAGGAAAGGGAGTCAGAGCCATGAGAACTAATTGTAATCACTTAAAAGATGAGTATGGATGAAGAGATGAAGTTTAAGGATAAAATTCCAAGGAACTCCAAATTTGGAGGATGAGATGAGGAGGAAGGGCCAGAAAAAAAATAAAGAGAATAAATAAATAAATAAATAAATAAATAAATAAATAAATAAAAGAGATGAAGGAAGTAAATGGATTATTAGAAGAATGTGGAGTTTTGGCAGCTAAGTGGAGAAAGAAAAAAAAAGAAAGAGAGAGAGAGAAAAGGAGAGAGAGAGAGAGAGAGAGAGAGAGAGAGAGAGAGAGAGAGAGAAGAAAGAAAGAAAGAAAGAAAGAAAGAAAGAAAGAAAGAAAGAAAGAAAGAAAGAAAGAAAGAAAGAAAGAAAGAAAGAAAGGGAGAAAGTGGCCCTGGAAGGATGGCTAAGTTGATTGGAGTGTCATCCCGTACACCAAAAGGGATTTTAAGTTCGATTTCTGATCAGGCACATACCTAGGTTTTGTATTTAATCTTCAGTTGGGGCATGTGAGGAAGACAACCAATCGATGTTTCTCTCTCACATTGATGTCTCTCTCTCTCTCTCTCTCTCTCTCTCTCTCTCTCTCTCTCCCTCCCTCCCTCCTTCCTCTCTAAAGTCAATAAAAAAGACAGAGAAGGTAAGGTGACTGACAAACTGGGTCAAAGGCTGAAGACTGAAACTTTCCTTGAGACCATTTTATATACTTGTAAGTACTTCCAGATAACAGAATTATTTCATTACAGGAGAAAGAATAGAGCAACGTGTACTTTTTCATTATGAGACTATTATTCATGCATGGTAGAAAAATTAGAAAATACACAGAAATAAAAAGAAAATGATCACTTAGACTGTCTCCAAACAGAACACTCTTTAATCTCAATGTATTTTACTCTGATATAATTGAATATTCAAACAGTGAATCCTTTTTTTTCTATTTTGAAAAATGCAAAAATAAAAAAGGATTGTTTGAGGGAAATGACTTTAATATTTAAATATATCTTCTTACTTGATTTTAATCCTTACATATTGAGAATGTTTTATAAGAAAACAAATCATCTCTTTCTTAAAAGAGGTTATATAATTCCTGAGAAAGTTGTAGAATAAAGGTGAAAGAAAAGAGCAAAAACAGCTATTGAAAAATATTTTTTAAGTTTTGTTTTATTGCTTAAAGTATTACAAAGGTTATTACATACGTCTCCTTTTTTCCCCCCTTGACCTTACCCAGGCCTCCCCTACCCGCCAGTGTCTTGTGTCCATTGGTTGTGCTTATATGCATGCATGCAAGTCCTCCGGTTGATCTCTTACCCCCTCCCTCAACAGAATTGGAAAGAAAGGGAGTTGTTTAGATATGATGTTTCTAAAAAATGCTTTTAGAGTAATACAAAGAATATATAGAAAGCAGCCAGTGCATTAGTACATAGGTAAAAATGAGAAAATGCATTCTGAATTTTATTTAAAAGTGATCTGTCTTAAAAATGAAAATGGAAACTGAATGCTTATTTGCATTATGTTCCGCTACTTATTTATTTTGCCTAGCTCTGAAAGGAGGTTAAAGTCATCTCTCTGAGATTACCCTCCAATGTATTCATTGATTTCCTAAGTGAAGTTTTATAACTTAATTCCACTTACTCCAGGTTAATATTTTTGGGAAAGGGAAAGAACTTTTAAATACATTAATTATGTTTAATAAGATACTTTCAATGTGAACAATGTTTCATAGTCCATAATAATTAAAGGTTGTGAGTAAACGTATTTGTGCTCCAACTAAAAGATGTGAATTTACTTCAAGCTCCTCTCTCAACTTATTGGATTTGGATATTTTCAGAATTATCCAAGCCTTGTATTCATTATATTAAAAGTAGAACAAGAAATTATTTTATGACTTGAAAGAGTTAACACAACTCTTATTATTTTAGAGGTAATTGCTTTCTTTTTTTCTGAAAATTTCCTTTGCATTTGATATTTTTATGGTACCCAAAGCAGATATAAGTGAATTATAAATTAAAACTAACTCAATTTTAAATCTATTTTAGAATATTATCTTTCTAAAATTAACAAAGTATTATAATTTGATCTTTATTTCCCATAACTTATATTTCATCAAACACAGAAAGAAAAGGAAGCTTCTTATCGATCAACAAATCAGGTTATATCATAAAGTAATATTTAAAAAGAGCATAGAAGAAAGATGTAAAATAAATATTATTCCATAAATCATAAAATGGAGTCACAAATGTTTGGAGGCCCTTTGTACTAATTTTTTTTTAAACAAGTCCAGGTATATTTAACACCTTTCACTGCATCATGTATATATTTAGCAAAATGATTAGAGTATTTTTCTAACAATATCAATGGCCAAGTTTTTGTTTTAAATACATTTTTATTAACTTCAGAGAGGAAAGGAAAGGGAGAGAGAAACATCAATGATGAGAGAGAATCATCAATTGGCTGCCTCCTACAGGCCCCCTACTGGGGATCAAGCCTGCAACCCAGCCATATGCCCTGACTGGGACTTGAACCTATACCTCTTGGTTCCTGGGTTGATGCTCAACCGCTGAACTACACCCAGCTAGGCCTAAGTTTGAGAGGTATATCTAGTTTGGGGATTAAAAGCATGGCTGCCATGTGGGAGGCTGCCAGTAGGTGGCAATGTAACTTATAAGGACATTAAGAAAAAGCTGTGTGGAGGAATACTTCTCTAAAAGAAAGGCAATGTGTTCTTGGTCAAAGAACCAAAACAAAAGTTAATATTTTTTGTTTATTTGTTTGAAGAGCTTCCTAGGATATAATAGACTAAATTTGTGAGTAGATAAAGATGAAAAATTCTGGAAAGTGTATACACCTACAAACTCAGATATTTTGATTCATATAACTTTAATTAAAACAAATAAATTGATTTTATATTATTTTTCTAATTAAATTTATAAATCCAACTTGACTTCAATGACTAGCACTACTTTCCTCTTTAATTATATTTATATTAAGTTCTCACCTACATATAAGTGGTCAAATGACTAAAATAAGAACAAAGCACACAAACCCAGACACAAAGTAAAATTATCAGAGTAGTCAAAATACATGTTGCAAGTTTAAACAAAGAACAACAACAAATCATGTATTGGGTGCACAACTCATTTCCTGATCTATTCCCTAACACACACACACACACACACACACACACACACACTCTTTGAATTTTTATAACAAAATTTTTTAAAACTCTAAGTAAATTAGAAGAAAATTAGAAGAAAGCCAATAGAAAGATAAGGTATTGAAAACACGTCCACTGTTAGTGAGTGATGATGACTAATAGGAAAGAGAAAAATTATACACACACACATCTATAAAGGTACATACACAAATGTAATATATTCTTATTTTCCTAGGATAATTTATTGTAGTATAAAACAATACTATATACTTTAGTGGTTTCTCTATATACCACTGTAATGAAACACAGCATTACTAATGGCTATAACAATGATAGTGAATATATGTATGCAATGCATCATTTTGAAAAAATAATATAAACATTTATCATAAATTTGAAAAAACATGGTTTCAATTTAAAATCACTGACATAGAACTTTGGAAAGTAATCAGGAAAAAGACTAATTTTTAGTATATAGTAAGCAAAATGCTAAGTGACATATAAAAATTTGATCACCAATGCAGTCTACTTGGTACATTATATTTTATCTTCATTTTAGAATAAGGAATACAGGCTGATAGAATTTAAGAAATGTAATAGTGTTGGCACAGTTACTAAAGTGAAAAAGTTGGGATTCAAAACCAGACCTGACTCAGTGACTTTCCACCACACTGTGCCATTTTAATGATTTGAATATTGACTTACACAGTGTGGCACAAACACTACATTGAAGCACAAATGCACTTGGTCGCATCAGTGTTATTATTAACTTGACAAAACCATACTTAAGTAGACAAGGAGAAAGTTCTATTATAGAAATAAACTAGAGGCCCGGTGCATGAAATTCATACATGGGGGGTGAGGGGGATCCCTCAGCCCGACCTGCACTCTCTCCAATCCGGGACCCCTCAGGGGGTGTCCTATTGACGGCTTAGGCCCGCTCCCCGTGGTTCTCTGCTATCTGCGGGGCCTGCCTGCTCCACACCACGGCGATGGGCAAGCAGGCCCTGCTGGGTGCTGCCTGCGGGCCGTGCTTGCCTACTGGGCTCGCATTACTGGGGCGATGCAGCCAGTGTCCCGCTTCAGCCACTACAGGCATCACCATTTTTTTTTGCGGAGTGATGGTTAATTTGCATATTACTCTTTTATTAGATAGGATGCTGTGTACATTTTTGTTCAAAGGATATAGGGAAACCATTAGTTTTTCGGTTAAGGAACCCAAAGGTGCACTTGCTCTGGATTTTATTTTAATTTTAAAATAATAATATTTCTTTATTGGTTTTTAAATTTCCAGCCAGGTTTGGGGGTGTCCCTTTTTTTAAGATTTTGTTATTGATTTCTTTTTTGAGAGAGAGGAAGGGAGGGAAAGAAACATCGATGTAAGATGATCAGCTGCCTCCTGCAGGCCCACTACCAAGGATCAAGCCTGCAAACTGGGCATGTGCCCTGACCGGATTTGAACTGGCAACTTTCAGTGCACTGGACAATGTCCAACCAACGAAGCCACACTGGCCAGTGCTGGGTTGTCCCTTTTTAACCTTCTCATTGACTACTTATTGACTACTTCTATCACTTCTTTGTTTTCTATCTAAATCTAAGTGTCAAAATCTTAATAACCAAAAGGCCTGTCAAATTCATTGACATTTATGAAGTATATGAATTGTAGCCCCTGGATATTAGGATATCCATTTGTTTAAAAACAATTTTATTTTTCCTTTATTTTGAATTCTCAATCATGTTTGGAACATTTGGCTACCCTGGAAAATTAGATTTCCACTTATGTATTTTACGACAGAATATTTCTAATGTCTTGCAACCATTTCTCAGATGGAATTTAGAAGTTAAAAACTACTAATATTATATGTATTAGAGGACCACTGCACAAATTCGTGCATTCAGGGGGGTTCCCTCAGTCCAGATTGCAAGAGGGCGCAGGCCAGGCCGAGGGACCCCACTGGTGCATGATCAGGGCTGAGGAAGGACGTGGGAGAGCTCCAGGGTGTGTCCAGCCCACCTTGCTCAGTCCTGATTGGCCAGACCTCAGCAGCAAGCTAACCTACTGGTCAGAGCATCTGGCCTGTGGTGGTCAATGCACATCATAGTGAGCAGTTGAGTGCCCTTGGCATATCATTATCATATTATGCTTTGATTGGTTGAATGGCCAACCGGACAACTGGACACTTAGCATATTAAGCTTTTATTATATAGGATTTTTTATCGCAGCTTTAGGTTTTAGGGCTAAACAGGATTTTTAATGTAATCAGTTTCAGGACCTAATAAAAATTACTCACAATGGTTAGTTAAAACACTCTATATTTGTAAATAATTTTGGAAGGTTCTAAGATTTCTTTTTTGACTGGCTCCATACATATTCTGCAGTCATGGCTAACTGAAACACAACAGTATCAACTTTATGGAAAAAAATGAAATTATGAACTGTGTAGGTATTTTTTAATTCATGATTTAAAAACAATAATTTATGCATATATGGTAATTTCATCAGAAACACTTTGTAACATTCCCTCCTAAATCCCTATAAATATCCCTTTTAGGAAATGTCAAATACTATTACATCATAAGAAAAAAGATGAATTGAAGATACAAAGAAGAAAGTAAGATTTAGAAAATATATTTCTAAGTTGGCTGTATGCCAATTAAAATTCAAGTACATACCTACATTATTTTTATTTTGGAAATCAGTGGAATGAAATAACTCCTATAAAAATAAGTTATATGTAAACTATAGACACTGCTCTCAACCCTTACATTCTGCTTTATTTTCTTAAATGTAAAAGTCAACAACTTTTCAACTCTCTTGCTCTGACCATCTAATTGTTAATTGTGAAATATTCTATATGGTTTACTACATTTGTTTTTCCAGCATAAATAATCACTTGATTTCTTACAATCATATAATGTTATTTAGAAGTTTTGATAATACTTTTCAATAGCATTCCCCCACTCCAGCTCAAAAAATGCCTTGCTGTTGTTTCGTAAATTAGACCAACTTTCAGCACTAGATCACACTCTTCTCATTTCTACCACCGTTATTTTCTCTGTTAGGGAACCATATATAACTTTTCCAAGTAGACTCATATAGAAAGAGAACAGATGGGAATGTAGGTCTTAGATTCTAGACCAGCTCTTCCTTTTCTGAGCTCTATGACTCTGGCCAAACGATTTGATCTTTCTGAGCATTTCTAGTCTGGAAAATCAAGTTATTGGAGTAAGTTAACTCTAAGGTCTCTTCCATTTCTACAACACTCTGATTCTTTGTGAAAATTTCAAAGTAGGTCATCAATTTTAGATTTCCAGTATTTTTCTTCTTACTCTGTTCTAAAATGTAATTCATGATATATAGCTTCACGTGAGTAAGTTAGTAAACTTTTATTTGAGTGGATTACTTGGAACATTTTAAAAAATAGTTATTAAAAAACCTTATATCTACAATAGATGCCAAACAATTAATTAATCATTGATATGAAAGGCTTATCTTTGTACTGCTAATCATATTATTCAGAAAAATAATGATTTTACAACTTAAATACTCAGGGATGAACACATAACTCACATAATATATCTTATTGTGCTTTACATTTACATTTTACTTTCTCTTACAAGTTTCTTTCTGGTGCTTGTATAGATTAACTACTCCACCTAAGCCAGTAATGAGATTGTTTTCTTTTTTTAGTCTAGTAAATCCTATAATTCCCAGCTCAAACTTTCTGTGTGTAAAGAGAATAAGAAACTACTTTGATCTAGCATCATTTCTCTTAAAAAACACTCTACCTAAATAAACAGCGCAATCCACCTGTATGTTATGTTCTTTGGAAGGTACACATTCAATATTTACAAATAGTATATGTGATACTTTTCAAGTTAGAAATATGCAAATTTATTAATAATGCTTTGTCTTGTACCTCTTTTTTATGTCACTTTAACAATGATGTATATCGCATGTGGTATATTGGGAAAACACTGATCTGTGCTGGATTCCTTCCCAATCCTTAGAGCATGGTATCTATGTGTACTGAGATTTCATCTGTAAAATAAAGAACTAAATTATCTGTATGGGTCTTACAGGTTCTTATTTCTACATATAATGGAAATATTACTCTTCCACTCTTCTTATTTGGAATCTTCTTATTGTATCAAAGAGAAAGAGAAAGAGTGAGAGTCACAGAGAAACTTGGGGAGGTGTCACAGTTTTCTTGCCCACTTCCCCTTTCACTCTTTCAAATTGGTTCTTAAAGGACAATTTACTCATTTACTAACTTTTCCTATATTGGATCCCAAAGCAAGGCCAAGCAAAAATGTACACCAGTAAGATTCTTACCTTGGTTAAATTTAAATAGAAATCATAATGCATTTATATATATATATATATATATATATATATATATATATATTCACTTATATATTCACTTAGCAATCAAAAACAATTGTATTTATGTCAAAAGGAAAACAAAAAGTAAACTTGGAGTAGTTGGACCTCCACCTGTGAAGGTTAACACCGTCTAAAGGAGAGAAAGCACATTTAGTAAAGTCCTAACAGGAACCAGCATCTTCAGAGTCCCAGTAAACATGTACAGGTACCCATAAAGATAATGTTTAAGATTGTCTCCCTCTTTAGGTTCCAAAAGTATTCATGTTAAATTCCATAGAATGTTAAATGCTTTGTAATTAATCTCAGTGTATTTTTGCAACAAATCATCGGCCTACATTTAGAGAGGGACACATAAACAATACAAAGGAAATTGTATTCAATTGCTTCCCTATCCTTAGAAGGAAAACTGGGATTAGAACCCAGCAATGTTTCTTATTCTTCTAGATAAGAAAAAAAATCTACCATAACAAAAAGAGAAGAAAGTTTACATATCGAAATAATGAGCATGTACCATGGCAGTTAAAAACAAACAAAACCAAAGGAAGGGAGGGAAAGAGAGAGACAAAGTTAAAATGAATCAGTCAGAATATATTTGGAGTTTGATACCGTGAGTTTCTTCTTTAATTAGAGTAGAATAAGGAAATGGAAAGTTATGTGGTTGTTGGGGGTTGGGGAAAAGGTGGGATTGGAGATCTGTGACAAAAAGAAAAAGAATTTTAGTTTTGGGTTTATGTCAAATGGAGATTTTGTGTCAGGGTTTTTTTTTAAGCCTATATTTAAAAATGCAAAGTACTTTTAACCTTATATTTAAAGATGTGGAGTGCTTTCTTTTTGCCTGTTTTTCTTACTAGCTATTTTAAGTTTGCGGCCAAAGCAAATCAGAAGTTTTAGGTAGTGTAGTTGATGAATCAGTTTATTTAGCAGTCAGTATGTTGGTGATGAGAAAGCCAGAGTCAGAACACCTGTATTTTTAATTATTAATGACTTAGGAAAATGATTTGGTTTCTCAGAGCCCTATTCACCTCAACTGTTTTCTTCAAAGTCCCTTGCTCCACCACCAGTTTGGCAAAAGGCATAAATAAGTATGATGGTTATGACACATTGTACAGCAGAATGCACTAGACATATGCAAATCAGTGTAATTATCAGTGTCCTAAATTTTGGCAATGATCTGATGTAGCATCTGAATTCCCAGGATAATGACTATGAAGACCCACCTGTCATTGGATATGCAGATGTTTAAAATATAGTTAATGATTCATAAGATGTGGTGCTGATTAAACCTCTAATTAGATGTTTTCTAATTTTAGGCTAATGATGACTTTCTAGCCCTTAGGTCTTTTCACTTTCTGTTTTTGGTTTCACCAATATCAAAACTGACTTAAAATTACCTACATGAAAATCAGTTAACATCTTTTTAGTTTATATATTTTTGATTTATGTTGGTAGAGTGTTAGACAAATATCTCTTCCACCATTGTTATAGTTAATAAGTACATGTTTGTCAATTAGAAATAGAGAAGACACTGACAGGAGTTGTGGTTTTTGTTGTTGTTTTTTTGTTGTTGTTCTGTTTTTTGTTGTTTGTTTTTTTAAACTTTAAATCTAGAAATTACAATCTATTTTAACCAGGTATTTTAAAAAATAAAAGTAGTAAATTGCTAGACTTTTACTGCTTCTATCATATCCACAAACAGGAAATGTGTCCCAATTAATTTTATTAATGTTAGACACTTAGGAAAGATAAAGAAATACAATTTGAATTTGTCTGACTCTATTTCTCGAATGACAGGAAACTACTGCTGAAAAAGGTATGCCTTATCTTTAGGAACTTCTAAAAACTCTATTTAAAATGTCAGTTTTTAAGAGGAAGAAGAAAAGCTTGTGTAGAGCACTCTAAGAACTGCATGCTCTGTTCTCCCAGAGTCCAGCTTGATCCTGGAGATGACCCTCTAAAGTTTACAAAGTCATTTATCCAAATGATAAGTGATACGAGCAGTTAACTGTTTGTACATTGACTAGGTAGCTACTTTTTGTTTGTACAAGTCTTGATTTTGTAGTGCAGACGCCAGAGTTTTGAATAAATAAATGCTAATGACTTTATATAATTAAATTAATTTTAACTCATATATACCTTTATCTCCTTTCTATACTAGCATAGTAACTTTGAAATATTCTTATTGCAATATTAATTACAAATGCAGTAAAAGATCCACAGTTTCTTCAATGTACATATGCTATGCATACACATTTAGACTCATCATGTGTGAGGGTATTCAAAACTAAACAATGGCTTCAGAATTTAAAAAAATACAAATTAAGATTATTTGTACATAGTGGAAGCCTCCCCCCCCCCCCCGACACACACACAAATTTTAGGTAATATAGATTTTTATATTTATATTAGAGGTCTGTTGAACAAAGAGATTCATGCAATAGGCCTTCCTTCCCCTGGCTGCTGGCACCGGTTTTCCTCCGGCACCCGGGACCCAGGCCTTTGGTCCAGCCGCAACGGAGAAGCCAAGCCTCTTCAGTCTTCAGTCTTCAGTCTTCAGTCTTCACTCCAGCCAGAGCCTTCAGTCTTCGCTCCTCACCTGCATATGCAAATTAACCGCCATCTTTGTTGGGTTATTTGCATAGTCACTCTGGCTGGTGGGCATAGTGGAGTGACACCAATTTGCATGTTTCTCTTTTATTAGTGTAGACTAGAGGCCCAGTGCATGAAATTCGTGCACTGGTAGGGTCTCCAAGCCTGGCTGGCAATCAGCACCAATCTGTGGGGAGACTGGTGGGGAGATCGGGGGATCCCTGCTGGCACCTGCCTTGGTTGGCCTGGGGCCTGTGGGCTGGGGGAAGCTCCTGTGTTGAGCATCTGCCGCCTGGTGGTCAGTGCGCATCATAGCGACTGGTTGTTCCACCGTCGTTCTGCTATTTGGTCGATTTGCATATTAGGCTTTTATTATATAGGATTATTGCACATTTATTCAGAACCCAAATCCTACTGTATAAGATGAGAAAAATAAATAACAAATAACACTGACCAGACTACTGACACTCTCATTCTAAGTGTAGAAGTATTTTTAAATTTATAAACAATATTAAGTATTTTTGTGTGTGTGCAAGGTGTTAGGAATGTAGAGAAACTTACATCCATGAAGTGAGTTCTATTATAATATACTTGAAAAGGAAAATAGTGTTTATTAAGCAATTACTCCCTTCCTCATTAATCTTGCCTCATATCTTCTTAGTAAGTCTAGAAAATACTTTGGGCTTTCATAGGCTATAGTCTATGGAAAGAAAGATGACCACCACTTTCTGAACTAACTTGTCAGCAATGTCATCAGTGCCTCAATAAAGTACCTCCCAATCCAGGCTAACTTTTTGCCCTATTTATACCAGCATTTCCAGGTCATTTCCCTGACTAGAAGGTCTCTGTATTTGCTTATATCTGCTTTAATTTTAGCATTGTCTGGGCTTCCACATTATTTCTCTTGTCTTTGTGTTAATTCTTCCTTATTTATGGTTCAAGGGAGAGATACTAACTATGGTCTATTCAGGGGAAAGGGTTAGTGTCATCTGCACAAACTATGGCTTTCCAGGTCATTAGGAAACCCCAGTGTAGTGATCTGGAGTGTAGTTCCTGTTGTCACTCTCTTGAATTCATTCTAACCCTTAAGTCTATGTAAGACTGGATATTCTAGGCTGGAAAGTGCATCAGTTTTGCCTACAGAATCCATATATAAGCTTCTATGATTATAAAACCTATAGAAGACATGGGAGCTCAAATTCAACAGTTAAAAGATGAAATGATTGCATTGAGGAAGATGAAAATTGAATTCATATTCAAGAAACTCTAAAAACCTGATAAAGCATGAGCAGAACTCATGATTTAAAAGCAGAGAAGGAATTTTTTTTTAATTCTCCATTATAAAGATGAGATAAGACAGCAGTTAAAGTAAAAGTTTGGCTCATTAAGATGCACCTGTCATTTCCTACCATTCATCAGATAAATCTAATGCTATAATAAAAAAATTAAAACCTACTGTGTAATAATTTAAAAAGACTGTTTCTATAAATGATACACTATACTGCTCAGTATATAAAACTCAGTATGTTCTGAAACTGGCTGATAGTTTAATACTTTTAGTAACACTCATACTTGTTTTCAATAGAATATTGGAATACCTGTAAGGTCAGTAATTTCTTTTAAAATTGTAAAATGTGAGGCAAGAATGTGCTGTGATCAGAACACTCAATTTTCTAGTTCAGTGAAAGAAAATACAAAGTTCCCTCACTCAGAATGGCTGTGATTAAGTTACCTATGTTTCCCTGGGCAAACAAGCTTAAAGATAACAGAGGATCATAAAATCATTACTTCTTTCACTATGCTTACTTTTCCTCAGAAAGTCCAGACTTCTTCAAAACTCTCCTAATATTTTAGGGAGCTCCCATGATAGCAGCTCTCAGCTAAACAATAGATTATTCTTTTCTACTCAACTATGGCTTTGGGCAATTTTAGCTTTCTTGATTTTGATTTTCTGTAATATCTTATTTTGCTACTAGAGGCCCAGTGCACAAATTCATGCACAGTTGGGTTCCCTCTGAGTGGCCTGCAGAGATTGGGCTGAAACCAGCTCTCCGACATCCCCTGAGGGGTCCCGGATTGCAAGAGGGCGCAGGCCAGGCCAAGGGACCCCACCGATGAACAATTGGGGCCTGGAAGGGATCGCAGGAGGGCTCCAGGGTGTGTCTGGCCCTGTCCTGCCCAGTCCCAATTAGGGCCGATCGGGGCCAGCCAGCCAGGGAGGAATGCAGAAGGTTGGCAGTGGGGAGGGACCACAGGAGGGCTCCAGGGCATGCCTGGCCCGTCTCACTCAGTCCTGATTGACTGGACCCCAGCAGCAAGCTAACCTACCGGTCGGAACGTCTGGCCCCTGGTAGTCAGTGCATTTCATAGCAACTGGTTGACCAGTCAACTGTCTGCCCCCTGGTGGTCATTGCATGTCATAGTGAGCGGTTGAGCAGCCTTAGCATATCCTTAGCATATTATGCTTTGATTGGTTGAATAGTCCACCAATCACTGGACGACCAGACACTTAGCATATTAGGCTTTTATTATATAGGATTGCTACCATTAAATAAAACCATCAGTCAAAATCCACTGAATTTAGTTTATGCAAACTCAACTCAATAAACTAAGTTTCCTGCATACCATGAGCTATGAACAAGAGATAAAGGTACATGATCGGTGGCTGCCAGGAGTTTAAGGTCTGTCAGAGAAAACAAACCTTAAATAATTCTCTGAGAAGCATTGGGAAAGGCAAGACCTTTACACAGAGGAAATTAACCTAACTTAGGAATCAGGATAGGCCTCTCAAACAAAGGGAGATTTAACTGGAGATAAGAAAAATAAACAATCACAGATTTCTATTCCAGAGATATATTAGAGTAAATATTTTGAATGCGTCCCCTTCAAATGGCAAGAATATCATTAAAATGCTACCAAATGATTAGCTTGAAAAAATTATTGGCATTGCAAGAAAATGAGAAAGAATTAACATTTAGCTGATCCCAGAAAACTGATGTTTTTCTAGAGCCAATAATATTTATGTTGAGCTCTGTAAACAGTAAGCAGGCAAACATTAAATATAAACACATATAATTGTCCTGGTCTCTGGTCTCATCCTAACAATTATCAGTGTCATGGCTGGACGAACTCTTATGGTTTTTACTGTGATTGAAAGATGCTCTTCAGAAACAATCAGGAAAATTTGAAAAGGTAGTTTTATTACTTTCAAGACCTGGAAATTATATGCACATCTGGGACCACACATCAAGGTGGCAGGTAGGGTAGAGAGAGAGAAAGACAGAGAAAGAGAGAGAGCATCTGGATCCGGGGTTCTTTTTTTTTAAATTGGTGTCCAGGGTGGATAGAATATAGAAAAGAAGACAAGTTGTATTCTAATGTTAGGCATAAAATGAAACCACATATTGTTTAGGGGTACCTACACATGTAAAAAACTACTTTAAAAATCAAGAAACATAAAAACAAAATTAAGGATCATATTTTAATCTAATGAAGATGGTAATGAGAGATGAGAGGAACATTGTCACTGTGTGGGGAATATTCTGGTCTAGGTTGGGTAATAGGCTCAGGAATATGTTTTATTATTATATGTTTATTTTTGTTTTATTTCATTATTCTTGCTTACATATATATTTTCTTGATCAGCTATTACATGACAATTTTTGAAATTATGTGCATGAAAGGAAAAAGAATGTTCATAGTAAACAACCAAGAACGTTATAAAAACTCAATGGTTGCAAATTAGGGGCTAATATAAAGAACTCTTTGACAGTGCCAATGATGTGGCTGTTCATCACAGGAACTACTGCTTTTTGAATCCCATGCCGGGCTTCTTAATGTCAAGTGCAAATATATCTGAGTTAAAGGCCCTGACCCCTTTCACTGCCACTGCGAATATTGATGGCAAGTCTAGAGTTTCCAGATAAAATTCAGGATGCCAGGTTCACTTTAAATTGCAAATGAACAATTTTTTTTCAGTATTATGTCTGCCCCAAATATTTCATGGGATTATTTATACTTAAAAATGCTGCTTACCTGAAATTCAGATGTAACCAGGTATTCTGTATTTTTGTTTACTAAATCTAACATCCTAGACACATCTCTTTTTTGTCATAGATGAAGGTACTATCTCCTATCACCGAAGAGCCTGCTTACTTGTGAAACTAATGCTTTATTATCTCAACATTTAAGCTCATTCAGTCTTCACTATGTTTTGTTACAACCTTTTTTAAAAAAAAAAATTCAGCCTGTCCACTGTGGCTCAGAGGTTGAGTGTCGACCTATGAACCAGAGGTAATGGTTCAATTTCTGGTCAGGGCACTTCCTAGGGTTGTGGGCCTAATCCCCAGTGTGGAACATGCAGGAGGCAGCTGATCAATGATTCTCTCTCATCATTGATGTTTCTATCTCTCTCTCCTCCCTTCCTCTCTGAAATCAATAAAAATATATTTTTAAAAGAATTCAGGCATTAATTCTTCAGCATGATGCCAGACAACGATAATAATGATCTAGAACATATTGTACATCACACTACCCTCCTGGCTCTCTGTGAACCAAAAGCATGTGCCAGGCTCCTTTTTTGGGGGTGAATTCTTTCCCAAGAAGCTCCCAGAGATACCTTGTAAAAAAAGTATGGAAGGATTTACCATAGCATAGTAGCCACATCTATTATTTTCAGGAAGTTATTTGTTAAGATTTAAATTGTCTGAGTTTCTAGTAATTTTCTTTAGTGTGTTCCTTATACACATAGTGAAATAGACAGAACAATATATATTTTTTTAAATTTAAAGTTAAGTCTCTATTTTGTTAAGATTTAAATTGTCTGAGTTTCTAGTAATTTTCTTTAGTGTGTTCCTTATACACATAGTCTGACTGGCTTATTTCACTTAGTACAGATAGAGAGCAGGCAGACAGCTTTGGTGGGGGTGGGGTGTTAGGAGGGTCCACATATGAGTGAAATCATATTGTACTTATCTTTCTCTGACTGGCTTATTTCACTTAGCATAGATAGAGAGCAAGCAGACAGCTTTGGTGGGGGTGGGGTGTTAGGAGGGTGGAGGGATTGAACAAAGAAAGGAAAAGAAAACTCACAGACATGGACAACAGTGGAGTAAATGTGGGAGTGGGGTGATGGAAGTGGAAGAGGGCATAGTAGGGATGAATGGCAATGGAAAAAACAAAATAATAAAAAAATTTAAAAGTTAAGTATACATTCTAACTTTAGTTTGATTTTTCTCTAGATGCAGATGAGATTTGCAATGTTTCCAAAGTGTTTTGAAATCAAGACTTAAAATCAACAGCAAAGTGTGCTGAATTGAGGAAAATTAATAACCCAGAAAATATTGGATAAAATGACAAGATATTGTCCTTCCATGGAATTCTGCTTTCAGCTTTACTTCATCGATTTTGTGATTGCATACCAACTCAAACTTAAATCCATCATTTATTTGTATTGACGTCCTTCTACTAATAGGAAAAATTTTAACAAGCAAAATAGAATAGCCCACATACTTAGTGAAAGAAGCACTTTTTGAATGTAATTGAGAATGAAAAATGCAGTAATTTTTTTGTGTATTTCAAAATATAGTTATAGAGGGATGGAAGATGGCAGACTCAGGATGACAGTGAGGGAGAGAGTGTGAGTGAGTGAGGGAGCGAAAGGGGAGTGTGTGGACATGTGGTGTGTGTGTGTGTATGTGTGTGTGAGTGAGGGACAGTTACAGCCTGCAGAACTTTTGGAGGCTGGTAGACCGGGCTCTTCTAGACAAGGGGGGCCCTACTACCATTACAATCACTCCCGGTGCAGCCGGCTCTGATACAGTAACCTCACCATCTTGAAGGGGAGAGCTGCTGTGACTAGGAGCCCAGCCTCACCACAACCAAGACTGGCCTCAAACAACACCCCAGACCCTACAGACACTCAAGCTACGGCCCACGGGCCACATGCAAATACAAATATTGTATTTGTTCCCATTTTGTTTTTTTACTTCAAAATAAGATATGTGCAGTGTGCATAGGAATTTGTTCATAGTTTTTTTTTAAAACTATAGTCCGGCCCTCCAACGGTCTGAGGGACAGTGAACTGGCCCCCTGTTTAAAAAGTTTGAGGACCCCTGCCCTAGACCCTACAGACACTCTGGCCAAAGACCTGCTACCTCAGCTGCAGACCCACAGACACCAGCACTCCAGCCTCCATGGGCTCCTGTGGGCCTTGGAGCATGTTCCCCTCCCACTGGCCTGCCAATTTGACCTTGGGACCTGTGTGTCCCAGTACCTAGACCATTTGGTGAGAGCATAAATGGGGAGACAATTAAACAGCTCCCAAAGAAAAGAAAAGGAGGAGTCACTAGAAAAGGAACTAAATTAAAGGGAGGCATGCAATATGTTAGAAAAAGAATTCAGAGTAGGGGTTATATACTTGTTAAACCAGCTAGATAAGAAAATCAACAATGTATGTAAGAATCAAGAGGAAATAAAGAATGATATAGTTACAATAAAAACCACATTGGAAGGTCGCAATAGTAGACTAGAAGGAGAGGACTGAGTTAGTGAATTAGAAGACAGGACAGAAAAACACACCCAATCTGAACAGCAATTGGAGAAAAAAATTAGAAAGTAGGAGGAGAGCCTAAGGGAGCTTTGGGACAACATAATATGAAGTAACATACATATAATAGGGATGCCAGAATGACAAGAAAAGGAGCAAGGATTAGAAAACTTATTTGTAGAAATATTAACAGAAAACTACCTTGATTAGGAGAAGAAAAATGTCATACAAACACAGAGATTCCCAAACAAGATGAACACAAAAAGACCCTCACAAAGACACAACATAATTACAATGGCAAAGGTTAATGACAAAGAGAGAATCTTAAAGGCTGCAAAAGAGAGACAGAGAGTTACCTACAAGGGATCTCCCATTAGATTATCAAATGATTTCTCAACAGAAACACATCAGGCAAGAAGGGAATGGAATAAAGTATAGTGAAGCAAATCAAGGGACCTAATCCAAGAATACTCTACCCAGCAAAGCTATCATTCAAAATTGAAGGGGAAAGCAGGAGCTTCACAGACAAAAAAGGGCTAAGGGAATTTATCACTACCAAGCAAGAAATGCAAGAAATACTAAAGGGACTGTTGTAAAAAGAAGAAATAGAAAGGGAAGAAGGAATATGGGCAAAAAGAATAAAAATGCCTACGAACAAATTCCTATCAATAATAACCTTTAACGTAAATGGATTAAATGCTCCAATAAAAAGACATCCAGTGGCTGAATAGATAAGAAAACATGACCCATACATATGCTGTCTACAAGAGACCCATCTCAGAATAAGGGACTCACACAAACTGAAAATGAAGAGATGGAAAAATAACTTTCAGGCAAATGGAAAAGAAAAAAAAAAAGCTAAGGTAGCAAATACTTATATCTGACAAAATAGACCTCAAAGTGAAGGCCATAACAAGGGATAAGGAAGGCTACTTCATAATATTAAAGGGACAGATACAACAAGAGGATATAATTCTGGTAAACATATATGCTCCCAATGCAGGAGCACCGAAATACATAAAAAAAAAACCTTCTGGAAGATATCAAGGGAGAGATTGACAGCAATACAATCATAGTAGGGGACTTTAATAAACCATTAACATCACTGGTTAAATTCTTTAGACACAAAATCAACAAAGAGACAGCAATCCTAAATGACTCACTAGATCAGATCGACTTAATTGACATCTTCAGAACATTTCACCCCAAAGTTACAGAGTATACATTCTTCTCAAGTGCACATGGGACATTTTCAAAGATAGACCACATATTGGAACACAGGTAAAGTCTCTCCAAATTCAAGAAGACAAATCATATCAAGCAACTTCTCAGATCATAATAGCTTAATATTAGAAATCAACTACAATAAAAACAATCAAAAAATACAAACAATTGGAGGATAAATAGAATTCTATTAAGCAATGATTAGGTTACCAAAAAGATCAAAGAAGAAGAAATTAAAAACATACTTGAAACAAATGACAATGAAAACACAACAATCCAAATTCTCTGGGACACAGTGAAAGCAGTCCTGAGAGAGAAGTTAGGTAATAAATTATCTAACTCTACAATTTAAAGAACTAGAAAGAGAGCAACAAGAAAAGCCCAGAGTGAGCAGAAGAAAGGAGATAATAAAAATCAGAGCAGAAAAAAATGACATAGAGACCAAATAAATAAATAAATAAATAAGATCAATAAAACCAAGAGCTGGTTCATTGAAAGGTTAACAAGATTTATGAACCTCTGGCCAGGCTCACCAATAAGAAAAGAGAGAACTCAAATAAACAAAGTCAGAAATGAAAGGGGCAAAAAAATAACAGACCTCACAGAAATACAAAGAATTGTAAAAAAAATACTATGAACAACTCTATTCCAACAATCTGGCCAAACTAAAAGAAATGAATTTATTCCTAGAAAAATATGACATTCCAAAACTCAATCAGGAAGAATAAAAAAAAAATCTGAATAGGCCAGTAACTGGAGGAAATTGAAGCAGTAGTCAAAAGACTTCAAGCAAACAAAAGCCTTAGGCCAGATGGCTTCACAGGGGAGTTTTACCAAACCTTCAAAGAAGAACTAAAACCTATCTTCCTCAGACTATCCCAAAAAATTCAAGATGAAGGCTCACTTCCAAGCTCTTTCTATGAAGCCACCATTACTCTAATCCCCAAACCAGATAAAGACACTACAAAGAAAAATAATTATAAGCCAATATCCCTGATGAACATACTAGTAAACGCTAAAATCCTCAACAAAATCCTAGCAAATTGGATCCAGCATTACATTAGAAAGATCATACACCATGACCAAGTGGGATTTATTCCAGGAATGCAAGTATGGCACAATATCCACAAATCAATAAATGTGACATATCACATAAACAAACAGATAAAAATCACATAGTCATATCAATTGATGCAGAAAAATCATTTGACAAAATCCAACACCCTTTCTTGATAAAAACAGCAGCCGAAACCGGTTTGGCTCAGTGGATAGAGCGTCGGCCTGCGGACTGAAGGGTCCCGGGTTCGATTCCGGTCAAGGGCATGTACCTGGGTTGCGGGCACATTCCCAGTAAGAGATGTGCAGGAGGCAGCTGATCGATGTTTCCCTCTCATCGATGTTTCTAACTCTCTATCTCTCTCCCTTCCTCTCTGTAAAAAATCAATAAAATATGTTTAAAAAAAAACTAAAAAAAAACAGCAAAGTAAGAATAGAGGTATCATACCTCCACATAATAAAAGCCTTATATGACAAACCTACAGCCACCATCATACTCATCAGGCAAAAACTAAAACCATTTCCTGTAAGAACAGGAAGAAGACAGGGATGCCCACTCTTACCATCCCTGTTCAACATAGTATTGGAAGTGCTATCCATAGCAATGAGACAAGAAGAAAAAAAAAATAAAAGGCATCCAAATTGGAAAATAAAAAGTAAAACTGTCATTATTTGCAGATGACATGATATTGTACATAGAAAACCCTAAAGACTCTATCAAAAAACTACTAGACTTAATAAATGAATTTGGCAATGTAGCAGGATACAAAATTAATGCCAAGAAATCTATGGCATTTTTATACACCAATTTTAAACTTACAGAAAGAGAAACAAACAAACAAAAATCCCATTTGCCATTGCACCAAAAAAAATAAGATACCTAGGAATAAATTTAATCAAGGAGGTAAAGGACCTGTACTCAGAAAATTACAGGATGCTGAAAAAAGAGATAGAGGAAGACATAAACAAATGGAAGAATATACCGTGTTCATGAATTGGTAGAATCAACATCATTAAAATGTCCATACTACCCAAAGCAATCTATAGATTCAATGCAATTCCCATTAAATACCAATGACATATTTCTCAGATCTAAAACAAACTTCAAAAATTCATATGGAATAAAAAAGATCCCGAATAGCCTCAGCAATCCTGAGAAAGAAGAACAAAGTAGTAGGGATCTCAATATGTAATATCATATCAAGCTATATTACAAAGCCACTGTTCTCAAAATGCCAGGCACTGGCACAAGAACAGACATATAGACCAATGGAACAGAACAAAGAACCCAGAAATCGACCCAAGCCACTATGCTCAATCGATATTTGACAAAGGAGGCAAGAGCATACAATAGAGTCAAGACAGTCTCTTCAATAAATGGTGTTGGGAAATTGGACAGATACTTGCAAAAAATAAAACTAGATCACCAACTTACACCATACACAAAAGTAAACTCAAAACGGATAAAGGACTTAAACATAAGACAGGAAACCATAAAAATCTTAGAGGACTCCACAAGCAGCAAAATATCAGACGTGTCGTAGCAATGTCTTTACAGATACAGCTCCTAGGACAATGGAAACTAAGGAGAAAATAAACAAATGGGACTACATCAAAATTAAAAGCTTCTGTACAGCAAAATAAACCATCAACAAAACAATAAGACAGCCCACTGCATGGGAGAACATATTTGCCAATGTTATCTCCGATAAGGATTTCATCTCCAAAATTTACAACTTAACAAAAAGAAGATAAACAATCCAATAAAAAAAAATGGAAAAAGTACCTAAATAGACACTTTTCAAAAGAGGACACATAGAAGGTCAAGAGACATATGAAAATATGCTTAAAGTCATTAATCATCAGAGAGATGCAAATCAAAATGGCAATGAGGTACCATCTCACACCTGTCAGAATGGCTATCATCAACAAATCAACAAATGACAAGTGTTGGAGAGGATGCAGAGAAAAAGGAACCTTCCTTCACTGCTGGTGGGAATGCAGACTGGTGCAGCCACTGTGGAAAACAGTATGGTGTTTCATCAAAAAAATTAAAAATGGAACTCTCATTTGACCCAATAATCCCACTTCTAGGAATATATCCCAAGAAATCAGAAACATCAATCAGAAAGAATATGTGCACCCCTATGTTCATAGCAGCACAGTTTATAATAGCTAAGATTTGGAAACAGCCTACGTGCCCATCAGCAGATGAGGGGATTAAAAAACTCTTAAAGTACACACAATGGAATGCTATGCTGCTTTAAAAAAGAAGGAACTCTTAACATTCAAAACAATATGGATGGACCTGGAGAGCATTATGCTAAGTGAAATAAGCCAGTTGGAGAAAGATAATTATCACATGATCTCACTCATTTGTGGAATATAATGAACAACATAAACTGATGAACAAAAATGGATCCAGAGACAGAACAAACCGTCAAACCTCAGAGGGAAGAAGGGAAATGGGTAGGGGGTTAAGAGATCCCCAAAGGACTTATATGCATGCATATAAGCATAACCAATGAACACAGACAGTATGGGGGTGAGGGCATGTACTGGAGGTGGGAGTGGTCGGGGAGAGGTCAATGGGGGAAAAAGGAGACATATGTAATACTTTAATCAATAGAGAATAAATAAAATAAAATAATAAAAACAGGGAAGCAGCCCTAACCGGTTTGGCTCAGTGGATAGAGCATCGGCCTGCAGACTGGACAGTCCCAGGTTCAATTCTGGTCAAGGGCATGTACCTTGGTTGAGGGCACATCCCCAATAGGGAGTGTGTAGGAGGCAGCTGAATCAATGTTTTTCTTTCATCAATGTTTTTAACTCTCTACTCCCTCTCCTTCTCCCTTTCTCTCTGTAAAAAATCAATAAAATATATTTTTAAGCAAACAAAACAGGGAAGCAAAGAACAAAAAATATACTTATAAATTTGTTCATGTTCTTAAGTTGTGTGTTTTAGATTGAAATATTGAATAATCTCATTAGAAGTTATGATTGCTATATATTTCTGAGAAATCTATTGTTGTGATTTAATAAATACATATTTATTACAGATGACAAATAGTTTTCTATTGAACTTGTGAGTTTCAGCTCAGGAAGGAGTGAAAGACAGAGATTTTCCAGAAATATTAATACTGTCTATATCATAGAACTTTAATAACAACTAAGCAAGAGACCAAACTGTTTTTATAACCCAAAAAACAGGCAGAGTGTAATCATATGAACTACTAAGAGATACAAAATTTATCTACATCAAAACCTGAATTAGAATTATTAGACTCCAGGTGCCTCGTCTGTTCTAACCTAGTCAGAAAACTTACAAAATGCAGTTTCAGAGAATTGCTAGACTGGTTGATAAGGAAAATGCATTAGACATATTGGCAATTGACAAGATGCCTCATGAGATTAAAGCTGAAGTAGGGTTAGGTGATATTTCATTTAGGTGTATTACAAACTGATTGAATAGTGGTATTCAAAGAATGCTGGTTAAGGTATGAATGTCATTCTGTAATAGAATTTCACAGAGTTCTGCCCTTGAATATATTCTGTTCACTATCAATAACATGGATGGAGTATGGTATCAAACAAAGGAGAAATGACTGAACATATGGTATGATAAAATCATTTTCTAGCAACATCTTTATAAGAATGGTGGGCCAAATCTTGCAAGATGACATTCAGTATATACTCATATCTATACAATAGTATTCTATGGATAAAAAGTGATTCAATTCCAAAAAATGTTAATATAATCACACATTACATAACATTATGATACTATGACCTCTTGATTGAAGTAGGATTCTCCTCTTAGTTGCTCAAATACCTCCCTGATTGCTGTAATAAATTTTGCTAAGACCATAAAAATTTAAATAACCATAAATGTCCTATAAGTGATTTGACTAGGATGATGAAAACATACCAAAAATTCTACCTGGGGAAGAGTGAATTAGAGAAACTAGAAATATCTAGTCAGGATTAAGATTTTTTTAAGTTGACGAACAGAAAATAAAATATGAGTTTTCAAATGTTTGAAATACTATGATATAAAATAACTAGACTTTTAAAAATGTATGATGGTAGTGTGTAGAACTAGGGCCAAAATACAAATGTACACTGAAACAGAGTTTCACTCAATATAAGGAACAGATTAAAATCTAACTGGCAAATTTGTATTTGGTTATCATGTTTGAATCATTTTTGTTTGGGATGCTGTAGAGATTTCAGATATTTGATGATAAAATTGGCTTGATGGCTCTTAAAATCACTCTTAAGTCCTGACTTAATAATGCTAGATTCACTATTTGAAACTAAGTTTGAAATTCATCTTTTTCTTGATCTTATCTCTCAGCACTACATTTCTAGTATTTTAGATTTTTCAACATTCACTCTAGTATGATAGATATTCCAAGAAATTTCCAAATCTTCACATGAATATTAGATACTTAGTAATTCATGAGTTTGCTCTAATTGTGCATATAAAGGGAAACATAAATTTTTGTCACCTAAATGGTACTTTCCTGGAGGATCAAGCATATGTTTGTATCATAGATAAGAACAGAATATCCCAGGAAAAAATAGACCAAAGCTAAGAACAGAAGACCTTTAATGGAATGGCCATAAAAAGCAAAGTAAAAAGACTAACAATAAACCCGAAAGAGTAATAAGAGTCCAAAACCCACCAAAAAATTTATCAATGACAAAAGAGTGCCATCAAAGAAAACACTATCAAGTAGGAAGAAGGGATTTACATTGAAAAGGGAAAAAAATCAACAACTGGCAGAAAATATAGCACAAAAGGTAAAGGCGACTCACATCAAGTGACTGCAGCATATTCAAAAACAACTGGAAATGGGAGTGATGAGAAGCAGCAGTGTAGACTTGCTGATTTAATAAAAATTTAAAAATATTTACAAATATTTAATATTTGTTATATTGGAAATTTGCATTAAAATTAATACAATCATCATAAAAGGAAATAATTTCACAAGGAAAAGTACCTCAGACAAAGGAAGTAGGGAAATAGACAGTAGGAGCTCCAAAGACATGTGATATAGATAGTGCATCCTAGTGACAGACAAATAAAATCTTCTCATTATAATCAAGTCAAGTTCCATTGTATTGCTTAAACTTGGGGAACAATTCCAATTCCACAAGAAAGTTTGATGCTATAAATGAATGTAATTTTTCCATCAATTATTAAAGCAAGTCTACAAATATTACACTGTTTTTGTTAACTTGGGCTTCTACAGAAGTGTTGAAATACCAAGTGAATGTTTTGCCAAAGATGTAATGGAGCTTTGTTTTATGAGTTTTTATAATATTAAGTGAATGCCATTTTCTGCTTATAACTCTGTCAAAGTGTTCTAGATAGAGTACAAAGTCTAAAACTAAACAGGTGTCCTTTAATACTTCAGTCCCTTACTAGATATGAATATATAAACATCAACAAACAGAATTGTGGCATGCCTTTCCCATGAACTTAGTAACATCACTGAGAGTGTGGGAAAATAAGCATTTGCACACACTGCTGGCAGGAAATAATTGGTAAAAATATTCTGGGGGATAATTTAGTAGTATAAATCTTATAAATTAGAAATGCTTAAATTGTCCAACTCAGCAACACCCTTTTTAGGTCATTATGCATATAATCATCAGTTAAGTGTACAGAGACACATGTAAGGGATATTCATTCATTATAGGGTAATTTACATTAGCAACATAGTGAAAACAATCTCAATGTCAATCCAAAGGAGATGAGTTCAATAAATCATGTATGTTTGTAAATGAAATAATATACAGCCTTTCAAAGTGATGGAATTGAAGCAAAGTTTTGCCATAGGGTGTTGTGTATGATAACATCCTGGGAAAATGCATGCTATGACACAGCTTTATAAAATACTTTAAGTGTGATTAAAGATATTATATTTTATGTATAATCAAAGGAAGACAATATACTCATGCTAACAGTATAATTTGAAGTATTTTCAGAATATTTAAAAGTGGTTGTCATACTTCTGTAATAGGAAAAATATTTTTGTTGTATACATTTTATACAATATGAAATATAACATGGTGTGTTTTGACAGAAAGAAGTAAATAATTTGGAGAGGGATACAGGATATTTTAGATCAATTCTAAAATGGAAATGTAGGACTAACATGTGCTTTTAACTTTATAATGAAGAGTAGGAATTGGAATTAAAGTAGAACATATTCTGAAAGCTATAATGAGCCCATATCTTCAGTGGCTTACACGAAGCTATGCTTTACAGAACATAGCAAGGATGAACTGGGTACACATGGAGACTATTTTAACTGTGTTGCAATAAATGCTTAGAAATAAAGCTAGGAAAACTCTGTCAGAATCTATTAGTGGTTTCACTAATGCAAATGTTGAAAATGTATTCCAGATGTTAGGACAGGTTGAATATATTATCAGAATCTTTTACCTAAATTGTTGAAATATTTACTTTTGGATTCCAGTCTCCATCAACCTATATTGGTTCATGTTCTAACTGTTATTATCATTATTAACTTTTCAAATTATAATAGAATTAATTTTTAACATCAAATAATTATATTATTTGGGCATAGCAAATATATATGTATATATATGGAATTAACTTTCATTCAGTGAACTTACAATTTGTAAATTATCTCTAAAGTCATAACTGTCATATTCTCACTAAATTAAAGTTACAAGTAAAATAAAGGAAATGTCCTCAAGCACTTATGAAAGATTTATTTTAAATTTGACTAAAATGAACCCTGTTAAATTATAAAATAATTTTCTCCTTACTGAGAGTCTCATGAGTTTTTATTTTAATTCTTCAAAATTGGGGGACACTTACCCCAATTATATAAAAAAAGGTGCAAATTATTTTTAAGTGAGTGCACAGCTACACTCAAAAGAAGCATTTATGGCTTTTCTGCTATTTACTAAGACTTACATTTTTCATGTTAAAATGTAAATTTTAATTGTAAAAATTATTTTCTGTAAAAATAGTTATACCCACCTCTCTACACACAACTTGGTTCAGATATATACAGATATGACATATACAGATGTTATTTGTACCACAGAACATAATCAAGTCCAGAAACATTTACTCTGAACTTCAGGATAACCAACCCCAGCTTTCTTTAGTCCTTTAAAATGATCACCATTGAAAACAGAAGAATAACAGACCTATAAGCACAAGTACTCAGGATAAAATTTATCAACTCTCTTACTGACTTTATAATATGATGTAAAGACTTGAAACAAAATTAGATTCAGTTTATCTTATCTTTATAACTCTAACACTTGAACAGACAGGGTAGGAGGGGACATTAGGAACACAGAGTACAGAAAAACAAGATTAACTTCCTTATTTACCCCAAACTTGTTGCCTAAACTCTTTGTAGGTCTGGGAAATGTACCATTTCTGAAAAATAAATAGTTGTAGCTTTGGAAAACAGGTTTTCCAATTTTTCCAGGTTAGAAAAAGGATAGCTTCCTTGTCTTAAATGCCAAATCCCTATTTTGATTAACACCCTAGTATAAAACTTACTTTTCTTATACATGTAAGTGGAAGAAATGTGATGATCTTTCATTTAAGTGGATGTAAATAACTATTAAATGTCTAGTACCAAAAATAATTGATACCAGGGTGTATGGTCCTTGAAAAATGGGATATGTAAAAAAGTGAAAATATTAGAGTTTAAATAACACACTAGCAGAAGAGTGAAAAGGTCAGAAGTAGGACAAAAAAGGGATAAATTATATTAAGACAAATAAGAAGACAGATCAGAAGAACAAGAAATAATAAGAGCATGAGAGGACTTAATATTACTTGGGAGGAATTAAAGGAGTCTTTCTTGACTTTATTCTCTTTTTTTAATATATTTTTATTGATTTCAGAGAATAAGGGAGAGGGAGAGATAGAAACATCGATGATGAAAGAGAATGATTGATCAGCTGCCTCCTGCACCCCCCCTACTAGGGATCCAGTCTGAAACCCGGGCATGTGCCCTTGACCGAAAGTGAACCTGGGACCCCTCAGTCCGCAGGCTGTCGCTCTATCCACTGAGCAAAACCAGCTAGGGCTTGACTCTATTCTTAAGAGCTAGGGACCTAAGGCCAAATCCAATCCGAGTTAATATTTTTTCCCCTTTGGTCGCTTTAAACAAGACCAACCTGTATAAGTATTCTTTTTTATCTTTGCTCAATAGTCTTTGACATTTTCTTTACTTAACATAAAAGATCTATGTGGTTTCGGTCTTCATCTGATCTTGGAGAGGGAGAAAAACACAAACAACAGTCTTGATGCCAAGATGTGAAATTATATATCACTCCATCTAAGTTTTCAGTGTTTACTTGTGAGCCCTGGACATCCTGAGAAGCTGAGAGTTCACAGATAAAATATAAGTCAAGGCCTCAAGGTTTGAACTAGGGACAAGGTTGTATTATTTCTGTATAAGTATGTGTGCATATGGATGCATATGAGTGTTTGTGTCTGTGTGGTTTTTTTGTGATTTGAGTTGCCATGGTATGAAAGAGGGTTGTTATAAGGAAAGAATTACAATGTGTTGAAATGAGAAACACCTTTTTCTTTCATCATTACTTAATTATTTTTGTTTACGTGAGTTTGGATTATTCACAACATTGCTCCATATTGTTGACATTAATTAATATAAACAAACTCTCACATAATTCAAACTGTGTCATTCCCACATCCCTGTAGAACCCCAAGTACTCATAGTCACCAAAAAAAGAGACCTCCTGGTATTGTTAAAATGCTATTTAAACTGTATAACTAATCTGAGGGGAGGTACTATCATCTCTTCTGTCTCAATAGGAAAATGAGATTAAAATAATAAAGTTTTTGCCTCAAGTAACACTCGTAAGTGGAAGAAACAGGATGAGTGATAAGAAAAATAGTGGCAGTTTGTGTATGCCCATTAGTAATGAACCAGGTCAGAATATATTACAGTATGCATCACGATAGCCAATGTGAATAAAGGGACCCTGGTCTAGATATCTTAATGCAAATAAATCTGAATTTAAGGAAACTAAGAATGCAGGGTCATTTGAGATCATCAGCTCAAGCCACATTTTTGTTTTACAGGTGATGAAGTTGCAGGCCAGAACACTTAAGCCTCTTGTTCAGAGGTAACGACCATGGTCAGAAAGTGGCAAAACGAACTTAGCCAGACTCTCCAGGCTTTTATGTTGCTGTTCTTTTCGTGATGCCGGCTTGCCAAAGTCAAATCAATGTAATGCTTCATCTTCCAGCAGGGGGCGTTAAGTCACTTGATCTCCACAAGTCAAGAAGAAAATACCAAGAGGATACTGATCAAGTGTTAACACCCCGCTGGTCTACACAGATAGAAATGTCAATATTTCTATATCAGGAAAATTTAAATGGTTCTGTTTCTTCTTTTTATACTTATAAAAATCATTGATAACCTTGACCATTCGCACTAAAAATATATGTTTTTGAAGGTTCTCTAAATTAGTCCATATCTGGTTACTCTATTAAAGAACAGAGAAAGAGGGGGATTATTTTGTCTCTGACAATTCCTTAGTTCTTATTTTCTTTTTTCTCTCTCAGAGAATCCATTAAGTATCTGCTTATAAAATAATATCACACAGATGCAGGAATACATGAACTTAAATGGAATCATACTTGTTCATAAGACAGAAGCAAACTGAAACCTAGCATTTATCCTTGTCACTAATCAACACATATGTTCCACATGGAGCCCAAAGCAGCATAGGGTTTCTATAACCAATCAATACAAATTATATTGAGGTAAGGGATGTATTCCAGGGTAGGGTAGAGGGGCATATAATGGTGGTATTTGTAGCTGGGGGTAAGCTGTTTGAAGAGAAAGATACTAGAAGCTATGTGCATTATGCTATAAATGACATATAGGTTCCTGGTAAGAGTAATAGGTCAAATCCTATGAAAATTTTTGATAAAAACACTCTCTCTCAAATTTTCCTTAAGGAAGAAATAATATAATCCCCTTGAGTTAAAGGTTTCTAATTACTGCCTCTGTTCATCTTGGAGCTACTATTCAGGATGATGTGTAAAATATGCTCATGGGAACTTAGGAGTCATCTGGGACAGACCTGGAGAAAAAAAGAATGAAGGAAAGAAAATTAATTACAGAAGACAGATAATCTAGATTTTTATGCCTCTCTCAACTTTCTTAGCAGCTGCTTTGTATATAATAATGGCTTATCCTGTTTTTCCCACTGGGGAGGGGAGAAATTAGATTAATCACCCTCTCATCAAGTACCTTAAATCAAATCCTTGTTCTTCAAATGTGTGGACCTGGGGGTTAGATATAGAAGAGAGAGGCAGTGAGGAGGGAAGGAATAATTAATATTCCATATGTACATAGACATGTAGTATAGATTTGGCCAAGACTCCATTGTTTCAAATTATTCATTCTTCCATCTAAGGCATTTTATTTACAAAGTGAGAAGCCAGTGTTCCCCATGCTGGTTACAGTAGTTGATGTTCTAGTGCTAACATAGAGAAATCAGTGATATGGACAGAACCGTATCACTCTCACAGGACAGCATCGGGGAGGAAGATAAACTGCAAAACAAACCCAGTAATGTGGGTTAATACCCAGAAAAACCATGCAAGATCTGAAATCTTGAACTTCTAGCATCATTGGGGAGGAGGGGGCAAAGTTCACAGACCAGTACCTCCAAAAATGTGAGAGATGATTTGATTATGTTCTTTTCCATCTTAATCTTCACACATGGGTAACTTAGATATATAGCTTTTAAAACTGATATACATAACAATTCAAAGAAAGGAAAAGAAACCAGAATGAAAATCAGAGAGGCATCTACAGATAGGTCATCAGCTCAAATTCTGTTTAATCAAGGGTTACCAATAAATATTCTTGTCAGCAGACTGTTCTGAAATCATCACACAGATTCTCCCCTTTCTCTTCCTGCTCCCCCTATCAGATAGCTTCTCTTGTTCTTTATTTTAGCCCCTTTCTATCTTCCATTTCACATTAGATGTTGAGAATTTTTTCCCAAGAGCCTCCCCTGAAGCCTTATTCCATTCACCCTTTAGGCATGTGACCTCTAGTGGGACTTTTATAATGCTTTTAGCTGTAGAAAGCCATGCTGAACAAACAAATTCATGTCTAGGAAGCAAGTAGATTAACTAAACGTCCTGCAAAGGACACTAAAGGACATCTAAAGTCATTCTTCAGCAACAGTAGGATGAAAATGAAAAATGAACCTTTTCACTCCAGGCAAGGTCATGCTCTTAGCAAATGAAATTTGGTACATTCTGGGTCCATCGGAACACTCCAGGATTTGGAACTACATAGTATTAACTTTCATTTAATGAAAATCAGCCAGTGTGGAAAGTGGGAACTAGGAGTGGCATTTCACACAATTTTGCCTGTGGTGTTAGAGGGCAGTGTTTTCAATCAACAGGTGTGGTCTTCTAGGTCTGTTCTTACAAGACCTTCTGGCTGCTGTCCAGGTTACTCATAAGCTGCACCTGTCAGACACCAAAGCCTTCCACCTACCCCTCACAGAGAGAATAAATAAGAATGTTTTGACTCTTTCATTCCTTTATGAGTTTCAATTTAAAAATGTTTGTTTTATCCACACAGAGGCCCAGACTTCTTTCAGAGAACAAACTCATTACCAGTGTCAGAACTCGCAAAACCTGCTGTTGGGTCTGAAACACACACAAGCTTACCTATCAGCTTCCACCCCCTCCCTTCACCCACCCACCTCCAACCTGTTTCCAATATACTCCCAACCCTCTCACAGAGATTTGGCAGGGACTTGCTTTTATATTACTGTAGTTCAAACAGAGCAGAACTACAAACAAAGAATCTCTTTTTTTCCACACATAACCGTCAGGGAGGGAAATTATTCCCCTAGTAGGCACACCCCAAAACCGTCAGTAAAGACGTTGGAATAAGGAGAACAGGTTACTGCTCAAAAGCCCACACTCCCTACCACAGTGAAGCTTTCCCGTCTCTTGCTGAGTAGCTTCTTTCTTACTGAAGCTTTTCTTTGTCAGTAAGTTTTCCCATTGCATTCCAAAGAAGCCTTGATCAGACATAAAAAAAGAGAGAGCATTGCTATAGAAGGTTTAAAGAACAAAATGGACAATCAAAATGCATTTCTATGAGGAAAAATCCTTAATTCTGTCTTTAATGCGTAATCTCAAAGCAACCATCCACAGTTTCATAGAGAACAGATGTCCAACCTATAACGTAGCTCATGTTCCAATCCCACACAGATCAGTAGGAGTAAGATTCATTCTTATTGCCCTTGGACAGAGTTGCCTAGTACGTTTGTTTGTCTTTCTGATGATCTCATCTTATAAAAATGTCTAGCTTCTGACAAGTGTTCTGAATTCAGCTGGATAACAGCTTCAGGTGAATGCATCTGTCATATTCACTGAAAGACATTGTGGGGCCTTGTCTTCAGTAAAAGATGATGCCAGGGTGGTGGCACCATGTCAAGTTTTCTGGCTTTTGCCTTCAAGTCCCTACCTTTGGTCATACTCTAATTTGAGCAGGTGAGTGATTTAGCAAGATTAAGGTCTACCTTTTTCTTATTGTGAGTGGATCAGGCAACAAGCCATGCAATTATCTCGCCAGCAAACAAACTCAGTAATTATAACCAAGCACTCTAAAGGATTTAGATAACACCTTTCATCTAGAGAAGGAAAAGTCCCAGGAACTTCTTAGATGGTGTCAGACCTTGTATTTATATATCAGATTAAATGAACAGAAAGCTATAATTAGTGTTGTTGCTTGTCATGAAATTAATCTGCCATCACCTAGCCTTGCTTTGAAATAACCATACACAAATGACCTTTATGTTGGAGATTTAGACACAATGTATTCTTCAAGTTAAAAACAGGTTTTCATTAGATTCCAGCATTGAAAAGTGTTTCTATGCATTGTTTGGGCAGTTCAAGTTGGTGAGGTTATTGCAGAAAACACCAGGTCTTTTCAGAACAGACATAGTATTGTAAAAGTCAAGTGACACAGATAAAAGAGAGAGAGAGAAAGTATTAGTAAGTATCTGTATCCTTGAAAATGTTGAGGAAAATGTGGTTAATCGTTGCTTCTGACTAGTTTAAGAGAGGTGTGATCAGATCACAGCCACTAAGAAATGCCTTTTAGAAATTAAAATATGTCCATTTTGTTAAACATTAACTCTGCACTTGTTAAATATTAATGGCAAAGTTAAACTGAGTGTGCTTTTTAAATAAAAGTTTAATGATCAGGCTGAGGAAACGTGGATATGTGGAAAGGCAGTGAGTTCTGGAGAAAGTAAGGCTGGGAGGGGTGAATGGAGGAACAAGTTAATGCATGCATAGCAACACCTGCTATAACTCCACCACATTTATAAAATTAAAATCAGAAACGTCTACACTTTTCTGTGCTTTCATTACACGTATTTTAAAAACATTTCAAGTACAATGGCTTAACATTTCAAGCATAATTCTCCACTGATCAACAAGAGAATACAGTTCTGATCACATATCACCCTAGTACATTATTTTATTCTGCTTCAAATAATAAATTATCAACAAAATAAAAATTGTGTCATGGTTCAAAAATATTGATGAAGCTAACGTTTTCTTTTCAAAAGCATGAAAAGTTTCATCTGTTCTCCCATCATACAAAAATATAACATCAGATAACAAGGGTCATTCATGGCATTAAAAAAAGAATAACCTCAATATTATAGATTATCTTTATAATTATAATTATCTAGTATCACCTTTGTTATCATTTCTGAGCCTGTCATATCATGCTCATTGTGTAGCTAAATTATAATGCACAGCCTCTTACATTCCAACATTCTTGTCTGGCTCAGAGAGCTTGTACCTCCCTAGTGGCTCAATAAAATCTTATTTGTCTCATCTAATGAAAGGATTTCAAGCCCAAACCCTCCAGCCACAAAATGTGGAGTTCTTCCTGAGCTCTAGATATTTCAGTACAATACCTCCTTTAGTAAGGACAGAAAGAAAAGAAGGCATCTCTGCCCTGTTCCTGCTTTTGCTTTGCTGCTGATCCATCAAAGACAGGAAGCTCTAAGCCTGCGAATGCCTTAGTAGACTGGATTGAGGATACTGTGCTATTGTTTTCAGTTATGAAAATTTGGATACCAAACTCTATAGAAGGAACATTACCATCATCATCATCATCATCATCATTTTACATAATAATAATAAATACATACAGTATATGCAATATAATACATAATAATATTTTAAATCTGAAAGATTCTGATTGAATTTGTATAAAGGTGTTAGATGGCAAATTTATCAACTTTCTCAGTAAAGAGTACATCTCTATGTCTAATATTTTGTTTATTTTAACACATAATAGAATAAAGATAGGGAGAACTAAAGGCAGGGTAAGGAAAGAAAACATTTCTTCTTACAACTAATTTTATTCCTCTTGGATTGTCATGTGTAAAGTTATATAAAAATATATATTTATTACCATTTGGGGTCTGGAGATACATATAGTCTCTGCTTTTATGTTCTCTTTGTCCCCTAGTAGCCATTGATTTACATCACACTAAAATTTCCTGCTGAGTTCACCATGGGGGATTTTGGCCAGGATAGGCAGTGTCATGATACTACCCATGAAGAGACCAACTATCAAAAAATGACAAAATGTTTTCCATTGCTCTCCAAGGAGTGGAAGAAAAAAAAACCTGATTTGTGATAACCTCTAAAAGCCATTAGTTATTCTCTGTCAGTTTCTTCATTTCAAGCATGAGCCAAATCCCTTCAAGGTGAGAAGTTCTTTGTTGGGAGAAGAGAAGGAATAAATACCTTCTTCCATACTTGCATTCTTCCATAAAACCTATTGCCTTTTTCATAAGGGGAGTCCTGAAACATTTTCTGCAACCCAGCATGGTCATTTCTAGTTCTCTTATGTAGCCACATATCTGCACTTGGTACCATCAGACCTACTCTTCCCTTCTTTCACTATCATCCTATATAATAAATAGATAATATGCAAATTGAATGCCACACCCTCACACAAGATGGCCACCCCCATGTGGGCACAAGATGGCCACCACAAGATGGCCAGCAGGGGAGGGCAGTTAGGGGTGACCAGGCCATCAGAGGAGGGCAGTTGGGGGGGGACAAGGTCTATGTATTTATCTATGATAAATACATAGATAGATAAGATAGGTATCTTATGTTAATGTATGCAATTATTCAATCATCCAGCTCTGCTAAATGCTGGAAATAAAATGGTAAATGAGGATTAGGATTGTATTTTAAAGAACCTTAAGTCAACTCCTAAGTGATATCTTTGGACACTTCAGGAAACTAATTGTAACACTGGCAATGCAGATATTTTCACAAACTTGGAGATCATAATAGAGCAGAAAGTCAAATCAAGTTTTATATCAAATTCCCTTGCTTTTTTGTTTTGTGTAAAAATGTTCTTTCAGTGAGATTTTCCTTTGATAAATTTGCAAATTCCGGACTCTATAAACATTGAAATAGCAATTATCTGGCAAAAACATTGACTTATGTAACTAACTGTCTTTGCTGTCCCTTTATCCAATCCCACATCTTATTCCACTTGTTCCTATTGCTATCTTCTTAAATATTTAAACCTTAATTTGTCTTAAACTTTCATGATAAGTCTCTTTCATTCATCTTTTGAAACCCTATGACAGGAAAACTATACTTTGTTCTATTCTAAAATAATTTGTTAAAAAAGGTCACAAATTCCTGATTCATTTTGTGAAGAAGCATTTGTCTATTTCCTTGTTTGTAGACATAGTTGCAATTAATAAAATAATTTATTTTAGAAGGCTTCTAATGCCTCACTTCTGTTCCATTTGCCAAATGAGTTCATTAATTACCCAATAAGACTTGAAAAAAATAAAGTAGAAACAATAAGAAGAAACCATTAGGCACCCATAATTTCTCTCTCTCTCTTTTTTCTTCCTGTTCTGATGTTTTAGAACACTGTCAGTGTGTATTTGATAACTGAATAGCAAAAATATCAAAGATCATTACATTTGAGTAATTCCATTTATTCCATTTTGAGAATAGTGTTGGCTACTCTTCTGAATAAGCTCTCCTGGTCTTTGGAGAAAGGACCACGATCTAGGAGACCATGGATTTACTCTGGAATTTAAAGCCTAATGCTAGAGTAAGGCAGTAGCTTGACACAGTATGAGTGCTTAATCCTTAACTAAGGAAAGCAGAGAATCAAAGGGTGTGTCAAGTTTACTTTTGACACAAGTGACCACAGTAATTGTCCATGAGAATGAGAGGCAATTAATCCAAATACACAAACAAAATTTAGAAGGGAAGGGCTTAGAACTTCAGAAGAATCTATACTAATTTGTTTTTATTTTGTCTCTATATTTGCCTAAGCTTTGAAGCTTTCCCTTACTTACCCTCTAGCTTAATCTAAGAATACTGAGTTGTTCACTGTAAGACCATTTGCTGCTATTTATGTTCAGGCCATTTAGCTAGATCTCAAAGCTGAGTTTAGACTGTTATGAATGTTGTTTAAAGTGTGGGCTTTGATACCAGACAGGTAGGTTAGAGACGTGCCTCTCCATATACTGTCCAGCCTGGGCAATTTAGTTAACCTTTTGAAGTCTTGTTTTCATTGTCTGCAATATTAAAATAATAAAAATAGCACCTGCATCACAGGATTATTATAAGAAATATATATCTTACAATCATGCATTCTTACATTCAATGAATATTTATTGAGTGCCAACTTTGTACAAGGCATTGGTCGAGGTACTATGGGCACAGTGAGCAAAACAAGATCCTTACCTTTTCAGCATTTACATTTTAGTGGATGAAAGAGAAAATAGAGCAGTCCATATAAAAAATACACTAAACATAATATAAAGTCTGGTAGTCATAAGTGACAAATATTTGAATGTAAGTTATATGTAAAGGAAGCAATACCAGAAAATACTTTTAAACAAGTGGAGAAATGAGACTGCAAAGGAAAATCAGGTAATAACATGTGTGTTGTCAGGTAAGTTTCCATGGTGGGTCACTAGAGCTTAAGCCTTCTGGGAAACTATGGCTGACAGTGAAGGGCATTATGCCTCAAGAACAACCCTACATATGGCTCAAGGAAGCTGAACTTTTTTTTTTAATATCAACTCCCATCAGTCACTGGTTGGTGGATGCTGATGGTGAGGTGGGGAATTAATTGCTTTGGTAATTATGACCTGCTGTGCACATGGGCAGTTCAAAAGTACAGAGAAAGGATATCAAGAGAAATGGAGGATGCTAGAGAGGTAGAAGGTGCTACCTGGAATCGAGATAGCAGGAAAGGACTATATGAAGAAGTGGCATTTGAGCAGTGGTATTAGTAAAGTAAGAAGACAACTCGGATAAAGATCTCCAGTGGAACCAGGCAAAGAAAAAAAAATCAAAAGTCTCGTGGTGAGATCACGCTTGATATATTTGTGATACAGTAAAAATGCCAGTATGGCTAGAACACAGCTATTGATAAAGATAAGATTGAGAAGGTAATAGGAAAAGGAACATGCAAGATATTATAGGTCATGAGGAGGACTGTAAGATTTGTTTCAACTCACAAAAGTTTCTGCAAGTTTTTTAAATAGCAGAGTAATATAATTATCATATTTTTAAAATATTGCTCTGGGTAATAATTTATGAGAGTAAACTTTTCATAAGTTAGAACAAAAACATCAAAATCAATTAAGAGATTCTTGTTTATATTAGGACAAGGGTTATCAAAATTTAAAATTAAACTCTTAAAAATTATTTAAAACTGTAGGGATTTTATTTATATGGCTTTTGTCTTTCTAGTATAGTACATGTCCAGACTGAAAAGAAATGTTTAAACCTTTATTTAAACAACACACACAAAACTTTATTTAGATTTAATTCACATGCCATAAAATTGCCTATTTGAAGTATATATTTAAGTAGTTTTTGACTATTCAGACTATGTGAATATAATTTTAAAATATCTTCATCACTGCCAAAATAAATTTGTATCCATTATCAGTCACTTTCATCCTTCCGAGATGACTTGCAGCAACCACTAATCTACTTTTTGTCTATACAAATTTGTCTATTCAGGATATCTGGATATTTTATATGAACTGAATCATACATTATATGATCTCTTCTAATTTGTTTTTTTTTTGTCTCTATTTGTTTAATCTTTGAGGCTATCCCTTACTTAACTTCTAGTTTAATCAGGAGGAATCTAAGAATCACCTTCTTTTGCTTAAAATATTTCAAGGTTTATCCATACAGAAGCATGTATTGAAACTTCATTATTTTTATTGCTAAGTAGTATTCCATTATATGGCTATATCATTAGTATATCCATTCATCAGTTGATGGATATTTGTGTGTTTTTTTCCAACCTTTGGCTTTTATGAATAATGCCTTTATAAATATTTATATACATATTTTTGTATTTATATATGTTTTCATTTCTCTTGGGTATAAAATTAATTAAGAGCACAATTCCTGGTTCATATGATAACTGTTTTTAACCTTTGAGAAAATGTCTGACTCTCATTTATCACTTAAAACTAAGAAATTTTTAATATGAAATCATGCACAAGTACATATTTATTTAACTTGAAAAGCATCACACTGCTATATTTTCCACATAGCCCCTGAAAACTTCACAATACAACTGTGAGCAAAGATGCACGATTAAGACAAATAATATTTTAGTACAATTGTGAAAATAATGTAAAGGGTATGATCATTTTCACTTGTGAAATACTGGGAGTGGGACAGGTTTTAAGTCAGTTTAAAGGTAGAAATAGTTACATTTATGATACCAGTTGTATAATTAAAATAACTGATGAGGGATATTCCTGAGATGTTAAGAAGACATATGGGTAGCAGGATATGGAGGGGCCTTGATATGTAAATTTGGAATCAATATAGCATTTAAATCATGGGAAAAGTAATATTACCTAAGGAGTGAATATAGATTTAGAAGGCCAAAGTTCCCAGGCCTGAGCCTTGGAACAAGACAAAGTTGGGGAAATTATGAAGCTCTAAGTTCAGGAAGTTAAAAGCAGTGACCAATGAGACTTGAGGAAAACTAGATGAAGGTGGAGTCTTAGAGAAGCCATCTGAACAAAGAGCTTCAAAGAGTTACACACTGTGTTAAGTGTAATGGAAAGGTTAAGTAAGAGAATTGATAATGAGCTTTTTTTTGTCACACAGAGAACATGAGTGACCTTGGATGGTTTCTGCGGAGTGGTGATAAAAGCCTGATTGATGTGGTTTCAAGACAAAATGAAACTATAGGGATTGGAGTCACCTTTCATAAGTTTTGCTCCAAAGGGAAGTAGAGAAATGTAGTATGATCTAGAAAGGAAGTAGTCACGAGAAGCTTTTGTTTCTATAATTAAAGATATTACACCATGGTTTTTTAAATGAATGAAATGATAGAGTAGAGAAGAAATCACAGAAGGAATTAAATCAAAAAATTATGACTGAAGCAAATCCTTGAAAACAAAAGGTGACAGAATCCAGGGCACAAGTGCAAAGGTCACTATTAGATTGGAATATGAACAGACAAGTCATCCATAGTAAATATCAGGAGGGCAGAATGTGGGGGCTTAGTTGAAAGGAAAGTGGAATTTTACTTCCGATTGCTTCCATTTTCTTATCAATATAAAGAACACATTCTCAGTTATGAGTCAGAGGAGAAAGGATATGTGAAAAGTCTGAGCATGAGATGTGAAATATTCAGGGAATGGGAAAATAAATGTCCAGAGGAAATGCAGTGGGTTTGCAATCAACAAAAGTAAATGGTTAAACCCAATGCCTGGCACATTACCAGTATAAGGACTCAATATTTATGAGCCATTTATTTTTACCTAAACCCACATTATTTTTGCAGACCCCTTCCAGTGTATACTTACATTCATATTAAACATCCAGACATCCACATGCTTCTGTGGCTCTGCATACACATTTCTCCAAAGTCAAACAAACTTTCCCCCTTTTATTCACCTACTGACCCCTTACACTGTCTTCAAGTTGCAACTCAATATCCCTCCACAGTGAGACACTCCTGTTTCCTCTTAGCAACAATTATTATTTTTTAAAATTATCATTCTTCATCTCAGCCAAATTGAAAATCATTAACATAAATTCTTCCCTAGCATTAGTCTACTTAAAATCCAAAAGTTCTCCATGAAACATAAAATTGTTTCTATCACTATCTACAAAGGTGCTACATACATGGTTCCCTTCTCTTGTACCTTTTCTACCTTCCTCACTGGTTACTTTTCTATCCTCTGAACAGTCAGAGCTTGCTCCTGTCTCTGAGTTTTGCAATTGATGGCCCTTCCATCTGGAACACTCTCTCTCCAAGTTTGCATACATAACACCTTCTCCCTTAACTGCCCTCCCCTGCCGGCCCAGTTGCCCCTAACTGCCATCCCTGCAGGCCTGGTTGCCCCCAACTGCCCTCTCCTGCCAATCCGGTATCCCCTAAATGCCCTCCCCTGCAGGCCTGGTTGCCCCTAACTGCCCTCCCCTGCTAGCCATCTTGTGACCACATGGAGGCAGCCATCTTTTGACCACATGGGGGTGGCCATCTTTGTGCGAGGGCATGACTGTCAATTTGCATATTACTTCTTTATTATATAGGATGATCTTACTAGGACACCACTACTATGTAAACTTCATAAGTAACATACCTATTTTGCTCACAGCAACACTCAAGGGTACAGAACAGTGCCCAAAACAAAAATAGATTCTCAATAAATACTTGTTTAAATAATGACTATTGCATAAAACTCTAATGTATTTGTTTTGCTTTGTATATCTACTTATTATCCACAAGTTTTTGCTAGTAGCCATGGGTACTGCTAAGCATAATAATCTTCACTCCCCTACGTAGGTGAACATTAGCACAACTACCAGCATGCCGGCAGGGACCTCTGGACTGAAGGTTTTTTCAAGATAATGAGAAATCTCTAGACTATAAGAGAGAAAACCATTGAGACTTTTATAAAGACAACTCAATTTTCAGTACAATCTCAATGTGATGTGAGTACCCTAGTCATGTAGGAAAGAGCGTCAAACAGCTCAGCAATTCAAACTCCTCAACATAAACAAACCCTCTGGTAGGGGGACCACCTCAGGGATTCTGAACCCCCAAAGAGACTCTCAATTATTCTGAATCAAGAAACTTGAAGCATCTGCAAGCATTTTCAACCCATCATCATCCAGCTTCAGTGCCCACAGTTTTCTCATAGGAATTCCCAGGACCAGATTTGGAAACTGCTCCCTGCCTATTTCTTCTGGGGACTGTCAACACACTTATCTTAATGTGTATAAACACAACACACCTGGAAGCCAACAGAGGCTCTCTCTCAACTGCCTTGCTCCTCCTTGGCACCATGCCCAATGAGCTTGAGCTCTCTGTGCTGACCTCAGACTCAGGTGTGTCACCTGGCTTTACCTTTTCTTCTTTCATTATCTGAGGAAAGGTTTATTTACTTCTAAACATACTTTACATTCATAGTCTCATCAATGGGAACACCTGGTTGATGATTACCAATGCCACAATATGAGTTACAAGGCGGTATTGGGTTTAAGATGTCTCCTTTCCTTCCCTTCCCTTCCCTTCCCTTCCCTTCCCTTCCCTTCCCTTCCCTTCCCTTCCCTTCCCTTTCCTGTATTCCCTTTTTCTTGCTTTCTCGCATATTTATTCAACCCCTACCACATGCTCGCATATTTATTCAACCCCTACCACATGCTAAAAATGGCAATAAGCACAAGGATAGAGAGATGATTATGTGAGAGTCTTGACTTTAAGTTTATGCTTAAAAGAGAAGAGAAATATATGCAGACAATACTAAATAACATCGCATTTTCTTTAATAGCAGGGAAAATGTCTTCCAGAGACATTTGCCTTTGAGCTGAGTGTGAGTATGACCTGGCTTTGACTTGTTTCCCAAATTAATTAGCAGGCTTGTGGAGCTGCTCTGAAGGATCCTCAAACTTCAGCTGCATTTCAGGTAAACAATTTTGTTTCTATGAACTTAATAACAAGTGCTTCACATATACTTTTTTTAGGGATATTAATAGCAATTTGTTTTCCAGAAATAGGGCCAGTCTTTATGCAAATGATCACAAGCCTGAAAAGGTGCCTTAACCAAGTAAAAGTTTGAAAGTCAGTGTGACGTGAGCTTGGCTCCTTCCTGTGATATATGACTTCCTGTGATATGTGATATGAGAAAGGAAGGTAGAGGTCCAGATTGTGAGATGCTTATATGCCATGCTGAGCAACTTGGAATTTCTTCTTTAAAAGGCATAAAACTAACAGAGTTCTTTAATTAATTTTCTTTTTTAGTTGTTCCTGTGATAATAGATGGCAAATATCAAAACTTGCTTTGGGGGTGGGGGCGGGGTAAGAGATCAACCGAAGGACTTGTATGCATGCATATGAGCATAACCAATGGACACAAGACACTGGGGGGCATGGGAGGCTAGGGGAGGGTCAAGGGGAGAATAAAAAAGGAGACATATATAATACTCTTTGTAATACTTTAAGCAATAAAACAATTTTAAAAAAACTTGCTTTGGCCCTAGCTGGTTTATTTATTTATTTTTTAAAATATATTTTATTGATTTTTTACAGAGAGGAAGGGAGAGGGATAGAGAGTTAGAAACACCGATGAGAGAGAAACATCGATCAGCTGCCCCCTGCACACCCCCACTGGGGATGTGCCCACAACCAAGGTACATGCCCTTGACCGGAATCGAACCCGGGACCCTTCAGTTTGCAGGCCGACGCTCTATCCACTGAGCCAAACCGGTCAGGGTGGCCCTAGCTGGTTTATCTCAGTGGATAGAGAGTTGACCTGTGGACAGAAAGGTGCCAGGTTCGATTCAGTTCAAGAGCACATGCCCGGGTTGTGGGTTCAATCCCCAGGGAGCATGCAGGAGGCAGCCAGTCAATAATTCTCTCTTATCATTGATGTTTCTCTCTCTCTCCTTCTCCCTTCCTCTCTGAAATCAATAAAAATATATTTAAAAAATAAGACAAAACAAAAAAATAACCTTGCTTTGTCACTAATTGGTCATTTCAGTAGATGCCTGGCACATAATAAGAATTCAATATGGAAATATTTATTGAATTAATAAACAGTCACATAATATTTATGTACCACCCCCTCTTAGTCAAATATTTGTGCATACTTTGTCTTTTATTTTGTATAATTTTGCTTTGTTCACAGCTCTAAATCAAGATTCCTAAAATCCATTTGTTTTAAAATCTCCCAATACTATAAATAATGTGAACCCTATCTTTTAAGCTTGGTAAATATGATTCAGTAATACTACTAATAAATTTCTTAAATATTGCTTTCAAAATATTTTGAAATTTTATTACTTTCAAAATATTTTGATAGTCTTTAACTCATTTTATCCTTAAGATCCTATGGAATTACTATTTCTATTTTACCAGGGAAGACTGTGTTTAAAAGAGGTTAAGTCATAAACCAAGTCACATAGCTACTTATAGCTTAGACAGAATCAATGTCTCAACTCATATACATTTTTTTAAACATGACTTTGTTATTGACCAGGAGTAATTATTATATTTTTCAGAGACTTAATGTGGTAGGAAAAACATATGTTTATTTTGAAGCAAAGATCACTTGGTCTTCAGAAAAGATCTACCACAAAGTGGTAGTGGGATAACAGGGGAGAAAGAGATTTGCGACAGATTCAACAGAATAACGTAGAACTTATTTTAGCCTCACCCCATGGAAAATTTCTGAATGGGCCCCTATATCTTTCTTTTTACATCTGGGTGATTCTGATGATCAGATATATTTCACATTCCTGAGCTTGTTGATATCTACGATTATTTATTTCACTAAAATTTTTTGAGTTTCTATTCTCGTAGGAGTTGCTATGTTTTAAAACTGATCTCAGAACTCTTTTATAAATTCTCTCTTGGCCTATATTTAGCCCCACTATCGGTAAGATAAATGGGAAATCATATGACCATTTCTGGGCCAAAACAGGTATTGTCAAATTCCACAGACATCTACTCCAGCACTCAGACACTGGGAAATATAAAAAGGGAAATAATCATTAATATAAGACATCTACATGTGAGCCTGTTACCCCAGACATCTGATCTTATGTCACATGAGCAAAGGGCAATTCCACTGGTGTAATAAGGTAGTGCTAACAAATGCTTTAGTCATGGAAACAATAGAAACAAACTAATTGTTTGTGCCAGCCAGACCTGAGTCAGTGACTTCCTTTTTCTAACTTGGCCCATATCAGACTGTCATGATACCCAAAGCTCTCTCTCATCCCATAGGGAAGTGAGAATTTATAGCTCTAAGAGGCTGCAGCTGGATCAGCAGTTTGATAAAATATTTCACAGGTGGTCGGCATATCTGGCAAAAGTTTGAAGTTACCTTGAAGACTAATACAAAAGGAGGCCCTGACTCAGGTGCATTTTCAGTGACTCTAACACCTGGATAGTTATTCCTGCCAGCAAGGGATTGACAACTGAACCAACATATTCCAAGTCAAATGTCTGTGATAACAGGAGATAAATGGAAAATTTTAAACTTGATTTGCAAACTAAAATGACCGTTCCTCCCACAGTAAACTATCAGATAAGAGAATAACATTGAAAATAAAATATTGATTATCTGATTAGCCAATTCTACCAGTTATTATTTTTTATTTTCCTTAAAATTCCATTGTATTAAATGTGAGCAGAAGTCATGAATGAATCAGATGGGAGTTGGGTTTGGAGCAATAGTTCTCAAAGTGTTGTCTTTGGACTAGTAGGTAGAATCAGCATTATCACCTGGGAACTGATTAGAAATGCAAATTAACTTCCATCCCCATCTAGAGGGTTTGATAAAAGACACATTTGTTTTAACTTTTTTTATATTACCTTTCTATTCTGAGTTCAATAAATAGTTTCATAATTTCAAACTTCAATGTTTCTAATTTACACCTTTCTTTACTATATTTTACGAAAAAGGTAGAAACATTAATACATATATCTTTCTGTTTAATTGCTATTAAAATTTTAAAAAAATTAATTTCCAGGGGGCGCTGAGTAATATTTTTTCTGGAAAGGGGGCGGTAGGGATAATAAGTTTGGGAACCACTGGACTAGTAGGTAGAATCAGCATTATCACCTGGGAACTGATTAGAAATGCAAATTAACTTCCATCCCCATCTAGAGGGTTTGATAAAAGACACATTACAGGCCCTGTCCCCAGAGTCTCTGATTTAGTAGGTCTGGAATGAGACCCTAGTATTTTCATTTCTCACAAGTTCCCAGGTGATGAAGCTGCAGGGATCGCACTTTGAGAATCAGTGTTTCAAAATGGTGAATTCCAACCTTGGCTAATTATGAGATTTACTAGGGGAGCTTTATAATTATTCATGCTTGGCTGCGCCCCAGGCCAATCATGATAGTTAATTTTAGGTTCAAATTGATGAGGCCCGTGAGGGTCTTTCTGGATGAGGGTGGGCATCGTCCACTCTGTTGAGGGCCTTAATTGAACAAAAACCAAAACAAGGGAGGATTCCCTTCCTCCTTGCCTGCTTGCTGGAGCTGAGACATGACTCTCTCCTGTCCTGAGGTTGGGATTTACACTCTTAGACTCAGGCTGGAATGATATGGGGTCTCCAGCCTATAGAGGGCAGATCATGGAACTTCTCAGTCTCCATAATGAGGTGAGCCAATTCCTCATATTAAACACACACACACCCTATTGGCTGCTTTTCTGGAAAATCTCAACCACTCTCCCGCTCCCTTCCTCTCTGTAAAAAATCAATAAAATATATTTTAAAAAAATAAAAATAAATCTCTCTACCCATATTTGAGAATCACTGAAATATAAAAGACACATCATCATGAAAATATAATTCTTTAGTTATATGTAGTTACAAATTCTGTAGTTATTAAATAAAACTCCTGCACACACCCCCAACTAGACATATCCATATGTACACATACACACACACACAAACACACACACACATACTCATACACACAAACTCAACCTAATGAAAGGGAGCATCAAAGAAGTAAATACCGATTTTACAAAATGGTTCCATTCTAAAGCTGATAAAGTTATTATGAAAGGAGCGAGAGCAATATCTTTAAATGTATGCCAATAGCACATATGTCCTATTTTTGTCCTCTGTTGTATACCTCAGAGTAGGACATAGTACATAGTAATCTTTCATTAAATATGTATATTTTAAAGTACATGAATGAATAAAACTATCTGGGATGCATTATATCTTGAATAGATGTTTCTAGACCTTTTGTATGATGATTTAATGTTTTTAAAGCAAGATTTTTCTGGCTTTATGCTCTCCTACCTTCAACTTAACACATCAACGATGCTTGGAATGGTACCTTTGTTATTTTATTGCCTGTCAGAAATATTCTTGCTTATATAAAAAAAAATACCAAAAAGGGTCATTTTTTGCTTTCCTCTTATTTCATTATGGGAAGTCATTTTTTTGATATGCTTTTCAGGCACTATCTGTGAAAACAAATCAAACATCATCTGCCATCTGAACCAAAGACATGGAACCTAAATTGGTGAAAGTGGCTCTTTATGTTACATTTTTCCTTTTAACTACCTTACTCCAAGGCCTTAAACTCAATGTGAACTAACATGGCTATTTGAAAACTAAATGGGTAGACTACAATAGAGGAAAACACTATTGTCATCAGGTTCTCCCTTGAGTTAGGAATACACAATCAGAAAAATCATCCTCTAAGAGTGGCTACAGGCTTTCTCCCCCCAGTTTCCAAATCTGCTTTTAGTATGGCACTTGCTGCCTGTTTGGTAATTTCCGTACAGCCTCATGTTGCCACTAACGTAACAGGTTTGTCAGATTTTCCCTCGTGAACTCCATTGTGTTGAGTGTTTAAACATTTCCAACTGTGTCAGCCTAAAATTCTTCCCTGTAAGTTTCCACCTGGAATGCATTTTTCAAAATATCAGAAGTGGTCAGCAAATCAGGGTAGCATATTTCCCTCTGAAGTTTAAGAAACAACTAAAAATATAAATCCAGGCAATTGTCTTATGTTTGCCTCATCCACCAATGCACAGAAACTCAGGCATGCATATATGTATAATCAGCCACCTAAGTACAAGAGGACAAAAGAAAGGGGAGGTTTTGTGTTCTTTTTTACAAAGTGGAAAACATTGCTTAGAATTTTCAGAGAGCTCAGTCATCCCTCAGATGATGTGAAGCATGAACATGTTTGCTTAGTGACAATAATGTTTTTACTGAGAACACAAGTCATGGAAAAAGAACCTACTGCTGTAAATATTTATTAATGATTTATTCTCTAATGCAATTTATCTTTTAATTTCTTAGTGTGTTACACTGAAAATTCTCATGGCAAGGAGTCTGACAGAGCACTGCTCCTTTAGAATGAGCACAATCCTTTCTTAGAAGGTTACCTAATCCCAACTTCTCCAAATGCTAACCTCTGACGAGCCCCTCTTTCCTTATGGCAAGGTTAATGTTGAGCTACGCATCTAGACATAAACTTCATCTAAACTATGATGTTGATGAAATATGTTGTTATGATATAAAAAAAATTATAAAGGCAGAGAAGAAAGGAGAAATTGTTTCCTGAAGGTACTTAAATTTGGTTTTGGTACTCTCAAAAGACAGTAAAAAGGGAAATCTCTAAGACCTTACTATTGCTTTAATGAGCAATAGCTTGAATTCAGTGCTGAATTTTTTTTCTCTTAATGAATTACTCCTTTGACACAGTGTATTATGCATTTTGTTTTATTCTGATGTTTTGACACCTAGGACCTTATGGACTTTGAGAAGGGGCACCTCACAGGGCTAGTCAATTCTGAGAGATAGTAAAGGACTTGCCTGCCTGCATGTCTTTCATATGCAAGCCAACCAATTGGGACCCCCCATCCACCATCTCTACTGGGCTCTCACAGGGCTCCCACACTTAGCAGCACTATACCTCTTTCCTGATCACCTCAGTACCAAGTACCTCAGAGCCTGCCGAGAATATTCAAGCCTTCATTTCCTGTGTTGCCTTGCTCCCTGTGAAAACCATATAAAACTTCTTGCCTACATGTCCCCTCACTCCTTCAGCCTCCTCACTGATATTGTTGTTTCCTTATGTGGTCCCCTCTTCTTGGGAATTGTAACAAATTATTTTCAACTAGAGGCCCGGTGCACAAAATTCGTGCACTGGGGGGGGCGGTTCCCCCAGCCTTGCCTGTGCCCTCTCACAGTGTGGGAGCCCTGTGATCAATCTCCCCAAAGAGGTAGGCCCCGCCCACCCTCCAGGGCTCCTCGATGGATTGCCCCAAAGAGGTAGGCTTGAGCTGAGGGCCCCACCTCCACACCACGTGGAGCCACTGGGACCCCCAGCGTTGCTGCACGAAGCCGCCAGGACCCACCTCCGTGGCTCCATGCAGAGCCGCTGGGATCTGCCTCAGCACCGCACATGCAGCATCAAGTCCCCGCCCACCCACACACGCCCACTGCACATGCAGTCCCGCATCACCACAATATGGTGATGGATTGTTATGGCGTGAGGGCATCACAGCGTGAGGGCGTGACGACCACATAGGCTTTTATTAGTATAGATTAGTATAGATGGTAATGTCTCCTGAGCTATTGGCCTCACCATATCTGAATAATAATAAAACCTACATTTTAAAACACGTGGTATGAAAGCAGATACATGGTTTAAGCCAGAAACATAGCTAATTTTTTCAGGTGAAGTAATTTCTGGACATTCATTCAATAGCCTTTAAGGCCAGAATGTTTCTACTAAGAAGAAAAACGTTAAACAAGGAAGACATTACCCAAGTCTTTAAATAATTTACACTCAACTGATACTTAGAGATGAATAATGGTAATTCTAGCATAGTGCTTACTATAGTTTCAGTGTTAAAGGAAATATTTCTTTCAGAAAGTGATATTTGAGACTAAAAAATAAAGTGTAGGGGTCGGGTCTCACCAATATTCTCTGAATATCACCTCTTTAGAGATAGTTCCTAAATGTCAGTTTCCTAATTTATAAGAAAGGGATAAAAATAATATCTGCAGAACTGTTGATGGGATGCTTAGGCCTTATATTTAAAGTCCACAGCCATCTCCAGTTGCAGCACGAAGCCCTGTCTTTCTTTTGCTGATTTCTTGTCTCACTCCTCACTTCCCTATAAGTCTTGCATTTAATACCAATCTAGCCAATATAGAACCCGCTTTCCCTGCACTTTTCTCTGAGAATTCAATTTGGCTGGTGCTATAGCTTCAGACGGGATACCCTTGGGTTGCAGAACATGTGTTAAGTATTCTTTTAGCAATCTGCCAAATTGATTCAATTGCATGTTTTGGAACAGTAGATTTCTATTTACCTAAAGTAAAACAGATCAGCAAATCATCTCTAATCAACTTGATGTGTGTGTAGCAAATACACTTAGAAACTTAACTAGATGACCAAAAGTGACAGCTAACATTTAGGATCAAATAGGACCATTAGGGAAATTAGCTCACACAGCACACTCCCTGCATTCCACTCTGTGCACACACACATGAACATCGTTTCCTAGACCTTAGGTCCCATTCTACTGGAGAAAATGATATTTTTATAAATTGGATAAACTATCCTCAATGTAAGACTTCCTGGAAAAAAAATACCAAGATAGTAACCCACTACTCATTTAAATACACTTGCTTGTAATTTCTCTCTCTCTCTCTCTCTCTCTCTCTCTCTCTCTCTCTCTCTCCACCATTTCTACACCAGCACCTTCAAAGTCCCTAGTATTTGACTATACACACAAGGCTATTTGGCAAACTGTTCTTAGGCAGACGCAATATAAATAACAACCTACTCTTAATAGAAATGAGTTTCTATAAGGAGTCCTGTCACTCCTTGCTGCTTTGGTCCTACCCTCCAGCCCTAAGATTCTTGGGTAGAGGTATGTAAATACATATATCAGAGTGTACAATACATATTGTAGTACACATTGGGTACAATACATATAACATAAAGTGTTAAGATTTTATATTACAATAGAGGCCCCGGTGCACAAAATCATGCATGTGGGGGGGGGGGTCCCTCAGCCCGGCCTGTGTCCTCTCATAGTCGAGAGAGGGAGAGAGAGAGAGAGAGAGAGAGAGAGAGAGAGAGAGAGAGAGAGATAACAGTACCTTACAAACTTCCTTAATTCATTAGCAAATATGCATTCAGTGTCAGATGCCAAGGGCTATGTTGAATACCAAAGGCTCAATGATGAAAGAGTTAAAAACTGTCCATAGAACTTATCATATAGTGGGAAAGAGCAAGTAACCATGGGGATATGTAAAATTGCTAACATTATAATGATAATTGGTATGTGATAATATGAGCTACTCAGGGAGGTCTGTAAAGATTTCCTCAGGATAAGGCATTTGATCTGAAATACAAGGTGATGCAAAAGTAGATTCACAGTTGTTTGTATAAAAATAATCCAACAATTAATAAATAATACAAGAAGAAATTCTGTTTTACATACTCACGACTGTAAACCTACTTTTGCCTCACTCTGTAATAAGAATGATTAGAAGTTACCCAAGAAGAAGAAATCGTGTTCTGGCACTTACAAAAGAGGTGGCAGAAAGACAGTGAAGCATAAGGAGACCAAGTAAAGAAGAGCACATTGTACAATGAGGCTTGAGCAGTAGGGCCAAACCATCGCAGCTGTGTAAGCCTTGCTAAACAATTTATTCTCTGTCTTATGATCAATGGGGAAATATTGACCAGACTTAAGCCAAGCACATGATTTCATCAGATCTGTGTTTTGAAATGATCACTCTGGCCTCCGTGTATAGATTTGATAAGAAGAGAGCAAGAATAGATGAAGGTACACTTGTTAGGAGGTTATTGTGGTGGGGAGTTTAGGATTTACATAGTGGCAGCCTGGACTAAAGTAGTAGTGGGAAGGTTAGAGAGAGATGGACAGAGTGGAGAAATATTTAAGAAGTAACATTGGCAAAGTTTCTTTTAGTTTGGATAAAGATAGTGAGAAAGAGAGGCGTTCAAGGATGACTGTGAGATTTGTCTTGTGTAACTGAACAGATTCACTGAAAGTGGAAATTAAATTATCTGAAATTGGCAATGTTATAGATGACTAGGTCTGCAAGGGTGAAAAGGATTATTTTTTAATTTTGAACATGTTGGCTTGGGGTGACTTTGAGTCTTTTCGGTGATATCTAAGGGACATTCAGATCTGATGCTCAGAGGAGGCATCTGGTCTGGAGTTATAAATCTGTGAGTCATCTGTGCATAAGAGCTAACTGAAAAGTAAATGTCAATGTAAGTGTCTAATAAGAGGGTAGAGAAGTGAAGTAAGACTAGGCCAATCTTGAAGGCCTCCAAATTTGATGGTTGGATAAAGGAAGTAAATTGAAAAAAAATCTCCAAAGAGGAAAGTAAGTCATAAGAGCAATACTCTTTAGAAACCAAGAGGTGAGATGCCATTTTGTTTTTCCCAGGAGAGAGTGCTAAGCTGTTGAATGCTACTGACCCTTACCAGCTCAGGGGGAGATACAGCAAAGCCAATAAATCCCAAATCTAGGTCCCTTTCACGTACTGATTTGGGCTTTAGACTCTTGAAATGGGTGAAAATTATAGTGTCCTTGCTAGGGAGGATAGGCAGTTTATAATCAGAAAACACTGTTTTTTAATTAGAGTTTATTTTTTTAAGCAGTTTTGGATTCACAGGAAAATTGAGCAGAAGGTAGAGATGCTCTATATAAATGCTGACTTCAACATTTTTTGGAAATTGCCTACATTTATTTTTCCGGAAAAATTTTTGAATTTCCAAAGATCCAGTGATATGAGATTTCTTCTTTCATTCTATGATTATATTTTTATTTAATTTTACATTTATTTTTTTCTTAGCCTTTTCCAATTATGTAAACTTTGTGCTAAAACCTGATTCCATTTCTACACCAGCACCTTCAAAGTCCCTAGTATTTGACTATACACACAAGGCTATTTGGCAAACTGTTCTTAGGCAGTCACAATATAAATAACAACCTACTCCTAATAGAAATGAGTTTCTATAAGGAGTCCTGTCACTCCTTGCTGCCTTGGTCCTACCCTCCAGCCCTAAGATTCTTGGGTAGAGGTATGTAAATACATATATCAGAGTGTACAATACATATTGGAGTACACATTGGGTACAATACATATAACATAAAGTGTTAAGATTTTATATTACAATAGAGGCCCGGTGCACAAAATCGCGCATGTGGGGGGGGGTCCCTCAGCCTGGCCTGTGTCCTCTCACAGTCCAGGAGCCCTGCAATAGCTCACCCCAAAGAAGTAGGCCCCGCCCACTCAGCCAGGGCTTTGCAATGGATTGCCCCTGCAGAGGGAGGCCCTGCCTACCCGCCCCAGCCTGCTGGTCAGTGGCCTGGGCCTCCCTATTTAGGGCGATAGTGAAGTCCCCCTATTAATTGAGCACACTGCCGGCCAGTGGCCTGAGCCTCCCTCTGCAGAGCTATCATGGGGCGATGGCCAGGCCCCCAACCAATCCCATTGCACCCACCTTGGCTGGCCTGGCACCAGTGGGTGTCATAGCATGGTCATCTGAAAGGTCAACCGGAAGGACGTCTGGAAGGTCGTTCAGCTGCCCAGTCTAATTAGCATATTACGCTTTTATTATTATAGATGTTCACACCAGCCAGAAACCATGCACCACAGAAAAACACTGAACAGTCTAGTAGACAATGTTCTCAGCCAGGTGATATAAGCCAGGCTTTGTCAAAACTAGCACAATGTGCACAGGAACAGAGTGGCTCAGACAGAAATTACATATGGGTCCAACCGTATGGATGGACACTTACCAAGGCCAATCTAATATTGGCTCCTTCTGAATATCCAGCCTATCAGAACAGAGACCAATGCTTAGTCACCAATATGGCACTGTTCCTTGAAAAGACCAAATGGCCTCTTGGAGGTAAATTGACTATATTGAGTCATTTTTATCCTGGTCCAGTGGTTGTCCATACAGGCATAGATAATTAGTTTGACAGTGTGTTTTGTCAAGTAGCACCAGACATCCAGTATTTACAGAACACCTAATCTACAAACATGGAATGCTACACAAATAGTAGCTTGTCATGGGACCCACTTGGCAGCAAAAGAGTTATAGAATTGGGTCCAGATAATAAAATCCAGTGGTCATATCATGTCATGTTGATAGAGTAGGCAATTACACAGGCATAAGCAGAGCAGGAACAATAAGCTAGGTACTGCTCAGCAGGGCAGAAAGTCTGGGTACCTAGCAATGAACAAAATTACAGAAAACAACTACTAGAGGCTAGGGCCTTGCCCCCAGGGTGAACTTTCCTCCCCTGGCACGCCATTAGTCATGCAGTTTAGACCCCCTTAGAGGAAAAGCAATGAGGCTGGAGAATAGCTTCATATGACTTCCATAAAATCCCTTTAAGCATTAACCTCTCAGGACAATGAGGTTTTGACCTGCATCAAATAATCTTAGAAACAAAGCCTCAGTTCTGTTGACCACAGAGACAGAGTTTTGATCAAACTAAAGATAACATATAGATCTCAGTTGTGTTTCAGCTCCAGGCCCAGAAAAGCAGCAAAACCAGACAAATAGAAGCGTGGCTGACATCAGGACCAGATGCAACGTTAATGACCCCCTACCCTAGCTCCAAACAATCAGTAGAGACCAGGACTCTGAGGGGGTATACCTGGAAAGCTGATGGATGTTTTATTGAGATCCTCCCTGTGACTTCCCCTAAATTCTCTGCCCTTGGAAAACAGTTAAAAACCCTTAGGACAAAGGACCAAGTGCATGGCCTCTCTCTCTACAGCACCCACACCTTTGCTCCCCTTTTCCCTCAAGCACATTGCATTTGCTATTTTTCTCCTAAGTTCCTAGAACACTTCTTTTGTCTCTGTAACGTGTTTCAGAGTCCATGCAACCCAGTGGCTCACTTCTATCTCTATGACTTTCTAAATAAACTTCTTACATTAGAGTTCTTGGCTCTGAATTTTTTTTAAGCCAAATTCAAGGACTGAGTCTAACTCTGCCATCAACAATGTCATCTAATGGTAGCCAACCTCAGGAATGTGAGTATAGCTTTCTAAAGATGCAGCTGCAATATCAGCTCAAAGGAAGCACTTTGAAAGGATGGGGTGTCCTCTGTTAGGATTCAATACATTTACTAAATCAGAGATTTCTGCATGGTGCTGTGTCTCAAAAAAGAAAACACATAGACCCAGGACCAACATATAGAAGCAGAAATGTCTCTGTTTACCACATTTGCAGTGACTCACTGGGAGATTTTGTGATTCTCCTTTCTAAAATGCTGGTTTCAAGAGCTATATGTCCTGATCACTAAATGAGGCAAACTCTTGCCAAGAAACACAACCAGAGTCACAGTTAATTACAAGTTAAGCATTTGTACCCAAGGGAAAGCAGGCAAAAAACAGGAATCACCATATTATCAGCAGTAATTGACCTAAACAATAAGAGATAAGACCAGTTTTACACTATGGGAATTTGGGTTATACAAATATAACCCAAATGATTCACTCAGATGCCTCCTGATAACTCCCATTGCCCCATAGTAATTGTGAACCAAATGTGAAGCAAGCCCATGCTAGGAAGGGTGTGACTATCAAGTGTTTTGTCTCTTTAAGTGTCAATGTTTGCGTACAAGACACCAAGATCTGAATTGGTAATGACTGAAGGAATTCTGAATGGATAGTGGGGGAGGGAAATGAGTCCCACAGCCAGAGGTGGACTGCAATGGATGGGGTTGTGGTTAGTTTCACTAACTTCAAAGAAGAAGAGCTGAGGCCAGTCTGTTAATTTTGCTCCCTGTAGTTGTATATTTGCAAGCAAAATTTTATGACCATTACAGTCATTACTTATTTAAATCATAATTTAAATCATAATTGAAGCATAAAATTTACTGGACTACATTGTGATAATTCCTAGGTAAAATATATAAAGTCATTTGCAGGAGTCTATTCAGAAACCCCATAGTTATCTCCACATTATCTTTCAGAATTATTCAAACATCAAGTCTATCTGATTATGGCCTACAAAATACTCTTAATTTTCCCCCTGGCTTTTTTCAGCTCTTAATGGAACTTCAGAAATAGGCTTCTATTAGATATTTCTATATCTTAGTCTCACCTTCTAACACATTTGGCAAAAAGCTATTGGTGTAATCTTTCTAATAAATCAATATGATCTTTTTACTACTCTGCCAGAAAATTTTTAATGTTTCCCATCCTTAGTCTAACAGTCAATGTTTACCATTCCAGCTTCATCTCTTTACACTTCCCCATGCTGAAGCAATGATAAAATCTCCAATATTCCCTATACATATTTTATTTACTTCTCCTCCAAGTTTTTTCATTTATTTGTTTTTATTTTTGTTGTTTTTTAATATATCTTCCCTACTCTTTCCTTCAAAAATCAGAGGTGGAATGGCCTATCTTTCATCCTTTTATGCCCATCACAACTATCAGTTCCTCTGGGGAGCTTTTCAGACATAGTTGGTTGCTTTACCTATTTGCTCTCAGGCACTATATAAATAAATGTGTTTGATCCCTTCAAATATTATAATTAAATTATTTGGTTGTATGTTTGTCTCATCTTTGAAGGCAATAGTACAAATATAGACCTGGGTTTGAGTTTCAGCCTTTCAACTTATCATGTAAATTCCTTGAAAATTGTTTTCATCACTTGTAAAGTGGAAAAATATTAGTCTCCATATATGGCTATTCTATTATTAAGTGGTGTGATGCCTGAAGAGTCCAGCAAATGATAAATATTATTACTCACTAGAGGCCCAGTGCACAAATGTGTGCACAGGTGGGGTCTGGCCAGCCAGGCCCCAATCGGGGTGAATTGGGCCAGGCCTGTCAGGAGGAGGAGATGGTGGGAGGTTGGCCAGTGGGTCCCGCCCCCAATAGGGGTGGGAGGCTGATTGGGGGTGGGGCTGGCCATAGGGAGAGGCTGTGGGTGGTGAGCAAGCCAGCCCCGCCCCTGAAATTCTCTTTTTCTATCTCACTGGTGCCAGGACACAAGTTTCTCTTTATTGTACATTAATAAATCAAAGGTTGAAATTGACGGGGAAATTAGCTATGTCCCATGCTTAATAATATTAATTTCATTGGTTCATAAACTCAGTAGGTAGCAGGTAGGCAATATTCCAGCTGTGAGTATGGCCTCTGGATTTGCTGAGTTATACAGGTAGCTTCTAAGGAGCCATGCATTTGCACAGTTAATCTGAGAACTGATAATATACAGTCTTGCAAGACACTGTTCTGTGTTCCCACACTTATGATGTGGATGGGATTGGAATATGTTAAGGAAAGATAAAAACTGGACCCTTGAAATTTTATAAGATTTGGAAAGCACAATAAAATAATTATGGGAGTCAGGAGATTTAAGAGTTATGAAAAGAAATAAGCATAAATTTAAGTATAGGAATCTCCCTCCCCTGATGCTATTTGTTGCTCTTTTCTCCAAATTAATTCCTTGATATCCTGCTCCAAACCCTATACCAGAGTACTTTTTCTTTTTTTTAATCCTCATCCGAGGATATTTTCCCATTGATTTTTAGGGAGAGTGGAAGAGAGAAGGAAAGACAGAGAGAAACATCCATGTGAGAGAAACACATTGATTGATTGCCTCCTGCATGCGCCCTGACCAGGGCCTGTAACCAAGGTATGTGCCCTTGACCAAAATGGAATCCAGGACCCTTTGGTCCACAGGCCAACATTCTATCCACTGAGCCAAACCAGCTAGGGCATACCAGAGTACTTTTATTTGCCAAGGTTTTCTTATAGTTTATTGTCCTGAAAACTGAAAATCTTTTAAGCGCTGTATGTCTGCCTTCAGCCAAACAAGCTGCCCACTAGGAAGTGCATAAGGACCACCCCGAGCACTTCAGCAGATCCGCCAGCAGTGGGCTGATGTTCATAACTGCCAATCCCAATTTGCCTGGCTTCAGGAATACTTTGTATCACAAAGTACTCTCACACATTTGTAATATCTCTCATGAGTCAGATCCCTCTCCATGCTGCCACTTCAAAGAACTGGATAATATAGAAATGTGAAAGAAGACAGGCTGTTCCAGAATTTATGTTTCACTTTCTTTTTGATTCAAGAGCAAATTTGTGAACATGGGGTGTTCAGTCGCATAAGCAAACGAGTTAGATTAACAGAGAATTAAGAACACAATATTATAGTCACAGTTAGACCACTTTCATGTAGACCAAATTGTACCTAACTATTCTAATGTAATTGAATTGGGAAGATTCAAGCACTGAGGCTAAATGTGTATAATCCTTTTTATTCTATTGAAGCAGTTACATTGTTCATTTGAACATTGTCTTTTCCTCACTTCTTTGATCCAAATTTATTCAAAGGCAATCGGATTTTCTACTCCTAAAAGATACATTGGCAATTTAAGGGTTTTGTTGTTGTTTGTTTGCTTTTAGGAAAAGCATATAGTCAAACTGCATAGTAAACTAAGTATAAGGCAGGTTAACCAGAGATGTTTCTATTGGAGAAAAATGAATTAAAATGAATCAATGTTTTGTCCTGGCTGGTCGGCAGCCCAGTGGTTAGAGCATTGGCCTGCACACCAGAGGGTTAAGGTTCAATTCTGGTCAAGGGCATGTACCTGAGTTGCAGGTTGGTTCCCCGGAGCCCTGGTCAAGGCACATGCAGGAGGCAACCAATAGATGTTTCTCTCTCTTCTCTCTCTCTCTCTCTCTCTCTCTCTCTCTCTCTCTCTGTCTCTCTCACTTTCTCTCTTTCTCTCTTTCTCTCTTTTTCCCCCTCCTATCTTCCTCCACTCTCTCAGAAAATCAATGGAAAAACTATCCTTACTCCTTAGGTGAAGATTAATAAAAATAAATAAAACATAAAAAAAATAAATGAAGCAATGTTTTTAATACCTTTGCACCAGAGTCAGATTACTTTATGATTAATCATGTCATTTGAACAAGAAGCAGTTTTCAAAACAGCCAGTTTACTGAAGAAGCAAAATATAATGGTGCCATAGCTCTGTTATAATTAAGCTATTGATCTCTAAACTAGCAAAATCTGCTCTGACCCAGCTTTCAAGCCAATTTAATGTTAAATCAGAATGAGTATATTCAACTTCATGTTCCTGCATCAGCACCAATTTCCTTTCTTTCCACACTACCACTAACATGTGCACCACCAGGAGGGCTTAGAATCACTAGGAGTTAATTAAATTTGATGTTGAAACGTCTGTATTATACTCAAAGACACAACTCAACTAGCTAGAGTTTTATGATTCAATTTCCAAACACATTTTCCTCAATTTTTATCTATCCTGAGTTATTCCAATGGACTATCACTCTGGTCCTTATTTTGAATTTTTTTAGAGAGTCACCTAGCTCCCAAATTCCCCTGTAGCTGGGTCCTTCCTTTGTTTTCCAGTGATTTCCTCCTTAAGTTCTGTTCCTGATCTCCATTCTATGTCTATGATCATGAGAGGAGACAAACCATCAGAGACTTTGCTCTCTACTCTTTGGACTCTGCCCAGTTGGGACTGCACAGAGGCATAGTGATCTACAGTCTGGTATGAACTATTAGCCTCTAGAGGTCCTAACCATCTTACCTATATTTTTTCTCACTGTAATAGAGTAAAATTCTACACATTTTCAAAGATATCTTCACAACTTAGTATTGTAGAAATAGCTTTACAAATCCATGGTGCTGAAAATGTTAAGTTGAATGACACTCAGACTACCATATTTTCATTACTTTAATTAAAAATGGAAGGAGGACCATATGCTAAATACACTACGACGAATCTATACTAATAAAAGGGTAATATGCTAATTAGACCGGATAGACTGGACGTCTTCCGGACATCATTATGGACGTCCTTCCTGACAAAGCTGGGGGTGTGGCCAGCCTGCAAACCCTCAGTAGCCCCAAGCCCAGGTTGGCCCCGCCCCCAGTGGGGACCCCCACCCTGGTCGGGAGTGTGGCCGGTCTGCAAACCACCCGCAGCCCCCTCCACCAGGCCAGCCCTGCTCCCAGTGGGCACCCCCACCCCAATCCGGGGCCCCCTTCAGGGCAGGCCAGCCTGCCTCCACCCATGCATCAGGCCTCTATCCTATATAATAACGGTAATATACAAATTGACCCTAAAGGCAGAATGACCAGAACAACCACTGGACTAGTCACTATGAGGCACACTGACCACCTCTTGGTCCCTTTCCCTGGCCAGCAGGCTCCAATTTCCTGATGGCCACCCACGGCAGGGGCGGGACCAGCAAGCGGGCAGGAACAGCTGACCTCTCGGTCCCTTCTCCCAGCCGTCAGGCACTGATCACCCGATGGCAAATGGGGAACCAGGGGTGGGTGGCGGCAGGGGCAGGACTGGCTGCAGGCAGCTGGGGAAGATGGCCCTGATCACAGGCCAGGCCTAGGGACTATACCTGTGCACAAATTTCATGCACCAGGCCTCTAGTCCTATATAATAAAAGCCTAATATGCTATGTGTCCCATTGTCCAGTCAGCCGTTCAACCGATCAAAGCATAATATGCTAATGATATGCTAAGGCTGCTCAACTGCTCACTATGATGTGCACTGACTACCAGGAGGCAGACAGTCGACCTGTTGACCAGTCGCTATGATGTGCATTGACCACCAGGGGGCAGATTCTCTGACTGGTAGGTTAGCTTGCTGCTGGGGTCCAGCCCATCAGGACTGAGGGAGACAGGCCGGACACACCCTGGAGCCCTCCCGCGGTACTCCCCAGCTGCCCAACCTCCCACATCCCTCCCAGGCCTCAATCATGCACTGGTGGGGTCCCTCAGTCTGGCCTGTACCCTCTCTCAATCTGGGACCCCACAGGGGATGTCGAAGAGCCAGTTTTGGCCTGATGGCAGAACGATTGGTCTCTATGATGCATACTGACCACCAGGGGGCAGACGCTAAACACAGGAGCTGCCCCCTGGTGGTCAGTGCGCTCCCACAGGGGGAGCACCGCTCATCCAGAAGCTGGGCTCAGGGCTGGTGAGTGCAGTGGTGGTGGCAGTGCTAAGAATATCTGACTGAAGGCTTAGGCTCCCCCTCGGATTCCCAGCCTCCCCCTCGGATTCCCAGCCTGGGAGAGGGTGCAGATTGGGCCGAGGGATTCCCCTCCCCCGAGTGCACGAATTTTATACACCAGACCTCTAGTAAATAATAAAAATGAAGAAATGAAAAAGTTCAAGCACACATAGAGATTATCAAAAGAGGGGTATTTTTTTTTCCAAAAAAGACATGCAAACAAAAAAAAAATTAAAATAGGGAAATATTTCAACTTTTAAAAATCCTCCATGTTATTCAAACCTATTTTATTTTCCTTTGTTCTAAAATTATTTGGCATAACAAAAATATAAGTCTTTAAACAGTGAAGTAAACATGATGTTAAATCAAGAAAAATTCATTATAGAATAAAAAGTTTCAAGAACCTTCAAATAAATAGTTACTTAAAGGTTTCAAAGGATAATTGTAAAAATATATTTACCAAGATCAAAGTTATTACTTCTTAAAAATGATTAGTATTAAATAAGAAAAGTAAACTGGGAGTTCTATTACCACATATTAAAACTTAGGGTAAGGGTTCTGTTTTTTAAAAAACATTGTATTAATGTAGGAAATATCCAAATATCTATTTATCCAAAAAGATAAGTAAAATAACAAAACAAGAGATTCTAGAAATACATCTGCACAGATGTGAGACCTTAAAGAATGGCAAAGTTGCTATTTCAAGTCAGTGGGAAAAGGATGGTTGCTTTAATACATGGTCCTGGAATTGGATTAAATCCATTATAATTTTCGCTCCTGAGCCATAAAGGTTGCCTGCTTCCCCTGAAATATTTGGCCTTGTGAAGGAAATTGATACCTAATCAAAATCAACTCCAACAATGCCAGAAAGGATGCAAGAGAGAGATAGATGTCTGGTAGGAGAAACTTTGTATTCAGACCAAACTGATTCCATCTCTCAACTGTGACTTTACAAACTATGTAAACCTTTCTGGACAATTAACCATTTCTGTTGGACTTTAAAATTATGGATATATATTTGATTACAGTATTCTTTTATAACATAACATTCTCTATATTTATATTTTTACTTTGTCCTCATCCTTGATATGTTTTCTTCATGCGTTCTTAATTTTTTTTCTTCAAACTTAAAAAATATAGTGTCTTTATATATAGTTGCAAAACAACAGCTATTTCGTTTTATTGCTCAAATTTAGAGATTTGATATGTAATGTATTGATACCTTTATTTAAACACATAACTTTCTTTAAATATATTTATATTTGTTTCATTTTACAGCTTTATAAGATAAAGTCTGATAAACATTTCCTCCTGTATTATTTTTTTCCTCAGGAGTTTAGTTATCTTTGCATTACTTTTTCTGTGTGCATTTGATTTTCTTTTTATCTGTGTTTTTTTTCTCTTTCTTATGCAGTTGGATTTCTTTAAATATTTAGAGTTTGAGAACATATATATTAGTAGCCTATGCACCTGTCACTGGTTCTATATGTGCATGTACAGTGTCATCTAATTAATACATGGCAATGGCAGCTCTGATGAATTTATGCACGAATCTGTGGCTAGAGGTAGAGGGTTATTACACAGTCGCTTGGGGTTGGCAGTATGTTTTCCCATATGGTAATATATTTCTCTCTTCTTTTCATGATATCATAGTACTTGGAACACATTCCAAAGTCTCTGGTACTCGGACCATTCCCAGTCTCAGAACTGCTCCACAGATTTGTTTGTGGCTTTTTATCTGAGAATGGGACTAATCAGCTCTTTCTTAGACTTGGAATCATAATTGCACTGACTTCCCATCAGCACCTTTATTATCCTGGGTTCCACTACAAGGATCTAAGGATCTTGGAGTTTAGATCCTGGAGTTCTTCTGGGCAAAAAAAAAAAAAAAAGAAGAGAGAGAAAGAGAGAAAGAGAGAGAGATAGAGAGAGAGAAAGAAAGAAAGAAAGAAAGAAAGAAAGAAAGAAAGAAAGAAAGAAAGAAAGAAAGAAAGGGGGAGGGAGGGAGGGAGGAAGGAAGGAAGAAAGGAAAGAGGGAGGGAGGGAGGTAGAGAGAGAGAGATAGAGAGAAAGAAAGAAGGAAAAAAAACATTATTTTTTAAAGGTTTACTATTTTATTTACATGTAGTAAATAATTTCTCATATCCTTTGGATATTGGCACCATTTTGGTCCTATCTATATTATTTTTTTTCCAGAAATTGTTCACAGATATAGTCTATTTATTGATAAAAATACCAGAATGTCGCCCTGGCTGGTTTGGCTCAGTGGATAGAGCATTGGCCTGCGAACTGAAGGGTCCCGGGTTCAGTTCTGGTCAGGTGCACATGCTCGGGTTGTGGGCTCGATCCCCAGTGGGGGACTTGCGGGAGGCGGCTGATCCATGATTCTCTCTCATCATGGATGTTTCTATCTCTCTCTCCCTCTTCCTCTCTGAAATCAATAAAAATATATTTTTTTAAAAAAACAGAATGTCAAGGATTTATTTACTTGGTCTGTTTGTTATTTTTGCTCTTACGTATATTTTGTTAATTTGATGGGATTTAGGAGAGAAGTCAATCATTGTGTGTTTGATAGCCCCTGCTTTTGTTTAACTATAAAAACATACCATGCCTGAAACAGTGATTCTCAAACCGCAGCCTATATCAGAATCGCCTGTGTTTCTGATTTTACAGGTATGAGGCGGGTCCTAAGAATCTGCATTTATAACCATTTCCAAGGTGATACCAGTGCTGCTGCCCAGGGACCCACATTTGGAGAATCACCCTTAGAGTTTCCTTCAAGTATATATCTTCAAATCCTACGTGAATCAGGGCTTTAGCCTTATGAATTACTTGGTTGAAACATTCATTTTCAGGTCAGGAAAATTAGAATCAGTGAAATTAAGGAACTACACAAAGCTGATTGACTAAGGAAAACCCAAGTAACACATTTGGGGCAGGATATAAATTAACTAGCCTGTTTTTATTTTTTTACTGTAGGATTTTTCAGTAAATATGTGTTTGGATTTTCCATTTAAGAAGGTGACCCTGAATTTTAGCAGAAAATTTTGAGGAGTTTGAAATCCGTGCTGTCTTCTAACACCCAAAGGGTTGTAGTTCCATTTGTTGGTGTACTTGTGCTTCTGTTTGTGTCTCAAAGCACCTCTGTAGATGTGTGCGTGTCAGCATAGTTAAACACATTACCACAAGCATTCACTTCCTCTTGCTCTTTTGACCCTTTGGCTTCTTTCTTTCTCCATTTCAAAAAAGATTTCCTTATCACTGCTGTGCAGATCATGGAACTAGTCCCTTTTCATTGCTGTCACTTAATTGACATTTTAAACTAGATTATATTTAAATATTACACATTATGACTTACCATTAAGTTATAATTGCAGTGAAATTTAAGCTAGAATCAATATTAAGACTTCACCCAAATCATTGTATTCAACTTGATTAATGATTGTAATTGATTGATGTGAATTAAGAATGGCAGAGCATTTAAAAGCAGTACAATGATCAACTACATTTAATTTTCACAGCAATACCCTGTTAGAATTCTTCACATGTTGATAGTCTTAGAGTTCAGAATTCTTTTAGAAATAGTCATCAGATTTGGGGCAATAGTGTTCTTTCTAAATTACCAAATTTACTATGAATATTTTGATTTTATTAGTGGAATTACACAAGTATTTTCTCATATTTACAAATTTCCCGCTAAAGTTGTCAGAAGATAATGCTTCATGAGAATACACATAAGAAGGAGAAAGGAGTAGACACAGGGCATGTTAAAACTACCATATTTCAAATTTTCAGGGGAAAAGTTCATGTTTTACTAAATGTGCTCATAAATGAAATCCAAAGACAATAATTTATAGCCATGCTTTCACATTTGGGCTGCACTTAACTTGTCTAGTAAATGGAGGCCAAGGATGGGTGCAAGCACACTATGCCTCAAGACTTAAAATTGGCATCACAAAGGGATATACAGCTTTGTGTATATATTACCTTGGACTTATATATATTTAGTCTTTCTTTCTCTAATACCAATAGAGAGATTGCTTCCTTGATCAGTTTAGGTAAATTAAATTGATGATTTAATTAGACAGCTTTTCAAGAAGAAGAAAGTAAAGATAATTCAACTTCTATACTAAAAGGGAATATGACTGAAGGATTAATACAATGTCTATATAACCAAAATTATCTCCTAGAGAATTTTGTTTTCTTAACATTTTCAGAGTTGAAAAGAATTCTGGTTTCTTAACTAACTCTTGTTTTGGCTCTCTTCATATCAACAATGGAAAATAGCCAGTTGTGGAGAAAATGTTGATGGTTTTGCAAGGTACAGGAATGTAGTTTAAAACTTAGCTATGTATAGAGTCAGCCTTTTCTTCTGCCAAAATGAATAAACCTCTGAATGAACCTCTGAAGTTCACCTTGAAGTTCATGATGGAGTCAACAGAACATTTAAGCACAAAGGGAGAGCAGATCAGAATTAAACAGATTTCCACCAATTACAAGATACATTTCAACATTAATTTTAATCCACTAAATTAAAACCTTGTAATGTCAGTGTAAGTATATTCTTGAGGTGAGCGTGGGGGAGTGGAATATGTTTGATAGCTGAAAATATTGCCTGAACTTTAAGAAATGCTTAAGCAGCACATTCTTTGGCTTAGATTATTGAGGAAATCAAACTATTTCAAACAATACAATATCAATCATCATTTGAGAAATAAGATAATTATATATCATTTCATTTTATCAATTAAAAATAGTCTAATAGTTTCCTATAAATGCTTTTATTAAAGTTCTATAAATTTAAAGCTGGAAAAGTCTAACAATTCTATAATTATCTATCTTAAAACACATTTTTTAAAATATATTTTATTGATTTTTTACAGAGAGGAAGGGAGAGGGATAGAGAGTTAGAAACATCGATGAGAGAGAAGCATTGATCAGCTGCCTCCTGCACATCCCCTACTGGGAGTGTGCCCGCAACCAAGGTACATGCCCTTGACCGGAATCGAACCCGGGACCCTTCAGTCCCCAGGCCGACACTCTATCCAGTGAACCAAACCAGCCAGGCTTAAAACACATTTTTATAAAATATATTAAATTTAATGACAACTCAAGAGGCATTTTGAAAAATTGTGTATTTTGAAATAGTATGTTATTTTTCTTATTGGTTTATGCTTTGAAAAAAATCAAATTTATCCTAGTATACATTACAAGAAGTGTTGAAATGTGAATGGTTTTACCTATGGCGAGAAGTATTGTAGTAAATTACTGGTTCTATTATCATACTACTTCTTTTGAATACCTATAGTTTTAGGTTGTAGCACTTTAGGACAGAGTTATCCTTCAGTAATTTGTTCCTGATAAAGGAGTTTGGTTGATAGGTGCTTATTTCTGCCTAGTTAGACTTACCTCAACACAAATCTTATTGATATGAGAATGAGACCCTATATTTAAAACATGAATTTAGGTTGCAGTGTAAGCCAACATTTAAATATAATGGATTATTCATTTTTATAAAAATAATTTCAATTAGGAAAATATAAAAATAGGAAAAAATTATCCATAGTCCATTTAAAAGGGACAATTATTTTAACATATAAATTATTTATTACTCTTAAAAATATGTTTATACTTCATCAGACTGCTACAAGTGACAGTTTTTAAATATGCATTATGAAATATGCACCTAATAACATGTTGAGATAAACTTAAAAAAATAAAGTTAGTTCTGTATTTACTGCAACATACCAGAAAACTGTAAAGAATTAAATACTTCAATTTAAAATTGAAAACTGCAAAAGACAAAGGCATTTGTATTTCACATTTGTTATTTTTGGTAATCACATTGGTATTTGCCACACAGCAGTCCACAAAATGATGGAGTCCCTGAATCACTTCCTCTTTCCCCAAATTTCAAAAAATGGAAGGCGTTTAGTTAAGTGTAAAAGATAGTATTGTAGATACAAAGAGCTATTGTGTCTACAAAATAAGGAAGCAGAGGACCTAGTAGCTGTAGTGTCTACTTAGAGTTCTCTAGTACTGGCAACCCTCGCGCAGAAATGCTGAAGAGGAAGTTGGCCCGCCGGCCCTGGGAGTCGCTGCGTGGGCTTGGCGTGCCGCCTGGGGTTGGGGTGCTCTGCTGCACAAGACTGTCAGTGTCCAGCATTATCAGATCTCAGCAAATGTTCACCACAGCGTGCCAACTCTAGTTGCTTCAAATGTATATATTTCCTAATGTAAATGCCAAATGAAGTTCTCGAAAACGAAGTCATTTGCTATTCCTACCACGTGCACAAACACAGCTTATTAAATCTTGTTTTATGCAGTAATGTTCTTAATCTGGTGTAAACATCTGAAAACAATTAAGCTATTAATTATGTCTGAAATGCTGTTACCATTTGATGATAAAATACATACACATATGTTAAACCTGTAACAATATGTATAATAATCTCTTCTTTTATGAATTAACTGTAAGTAATGTAAGTATTGTAGGAATTGTTTACTATCATCTGTCTTACTCTCACTCTCCACTATAAGCATAGAGATGTTGTGCTTTGCATACAATTATGAGGAAATATATTTGTAGACTAGAATAGTGACTATTTGTAAGTACACTGGCATTAACATTTTTTCAAGATCATTATCATCAAAATAATTTCCCCTTCTTTATTTATGAATCACAGCGTACTCTCGTTCATAGAAAAAGAAGATTGTTTTCTAGGACATTAATATTTTGGTGTCACTGTAACAGAATAATACCTAATGGTCTCATATGTATAACAACATATGTCCTTTGGGGGGCTTAAATAAAGAATACTTACATATTGCAATATGTTCAGTGACTTTTTGAGGTGTTGTTTAGTAACATGCATTCCTTTTGCATTATTTGGTTTTATAGTGAAATTTGGCTGATTCAGCTTATATTTCTAAAATAACATTTCTCTTCAAAATTAGAGAAAGTTAAAAATTAGTTCTCTTTGTCATAAACTTTAGCAGTGTTGGAAAAAATCTTTCTATTCTATACAGCAAGAAGAAAATTTGCCATCCCCACTAACATTATAGAATTCTGAGATTATCAACCAAAAATTGAATTTTATCATATAATTGGCCATATGATAATTTTAAGTAAATTCAAATACACTGGAATGGTAGGCAAATAACATAAAGTTATTTATTTAGCACTTCTATATTTATTCTAGCTGCAAAAAGATAGTCAATAACTGAGAGGTCTTTAATTATTGTGATATTAAAAATGACTGATTGGTTGAATTCCTAAAGCATTTTTTTTTACATTTTTATGTTACAATATCTGTTTATTGCACTATGTGCTCCCATCCAAAGTCATCTTCTATCTCTCTATGGTAACCCCCTTCATGCCCCCCACCAACCCTCTGCCCTCTGGCAACCACCACACTGCTGTTTGTGTTCATAGTTTTATATCCCATACATGAGTGAAATTTTCTACAAATTTTGGTTTATATCACTCAAAGAGACAGAAAAGTACAATAAATGGAAATCCAGGCAATAATTAAGAGACTGTAAACCATGCTCTGAAAAGATGGAAAGGTTAGATATATTGTTTGATGAAGAGAGGATACTGTTAATAAGTGAGAGAAAGTATAAAGAATTATGTAACAAATTTTTCTTTCTTTTTCTCCTGTTACAAAAACTAGACAGAACAGAATAAAGCAGAAGTAAAGGTTGGGTGAGGAAAGCATAAGAACGCATATAATTGTTTAAATGAGGTTAGAACACTAAACTTAGAAAAGTAATCCTATAATGTCAAATGAATTCATAGATGTAATTTCAGAACACCTGTCAGTAATCTTAACAAACTCATAATAAAAGAAAAATATGCCATAAGACTAATGATGGGTAAATGCTTTCAAAGGGAAGGAAAGAATGGAAGCCAGAAACGACAGGTAGATTCTGCCAAAATTCTGGAATAGATTATATGTTTATGAAAGTTTCATTAGCATAACTTTAGAGTTGTGATTGCAGAGAAAGAGAAAATATGAGACATATTTAAGATTCAATAGGATGCCATTAAAATGAATACAGAAGTGTTGCCTAAAGCTAAAGAAATGCAGACTCCACATAGAAATTAATGAAGTTTGTTAAATATGTATAGGTGTGGCCCTGCCAGTGTTGCTCAGTGGTTGAGGTTTGACCTAGGAACCAGGAGGTCATAGTTCAATACCTGGTCAGAGCACATACCCAGGTTTCAGGCTAATTCCCAAATCAGAGAGTACAGGAGGCAGCTGATCAATGATTCTCTCTCATAATTGATGTTTCTATCTCTCTCTTCCTATCTGAAAAAAATCAATAAAAATATATAATTAAACCTGTATAAGTGTAAAGATTTTTATTTAACCATATCAGATTAAAGAATACCAATTGAAGAGGTCAACCAAAGGACTTGTATGCATGCATATAGGCTAAACCAATGGACACAGACACCAGCGGGGTAAGGGCATGAGTGGGGGATGGGGGGGCAATGGGGGAGGATAAGGACACATATGTAATACCTTAATCAATAAAAAAATAAATTAAATTAAAAAAAGAAGTATAAAAAAAGAATACCAATTGAATAATGTCAAACTTGGAGACCTCTAAGTGTGTGTGTGTGTGTGTGTGTGTGTGTATTTAGTAGCCCGTCGCGTAATATTGCGTGCAGTAGGCCTCCTGCCACTTCCTCAGGAGCCAGTGGGAACTGTAGCATGCCGCCAGGAGCGTGCTGCTTCCATGGGAACCATGCAGCTTCCACAGGAGGCGGGCCTGCTGTCTCTTCTCCAGGCCTGCGCACTCGTCTGCGGAGGCTGCGGGCTGACCCCCTGCCCCTGTCCATGTCTGCTCAGGCTCTGGGGAGCCGGCCGGAGCCGGGGCCCGGCAGCTCGCTGGCCCCCTGTCTCTGTCTCTGTCTCTGCTCTGGGCCTCACCTGTGAGCAAGCGTTGCTCCTCCTGTCTGGTCGTGACCCGTTATGGTATCCCAGTCTAATTTGCATATTTCCTCTTTTATATATATGTATATATATAGATATATAGATATAGATATAGATAGATATATAGATATATTCAGAATATTTATCTATATAACTGGAGGAAGCAAGATATGTACTTCCCCTAGATCCTTTGCTCTATCTTCAGTCTTGGATAAACAATGCCTTCTCTTTGAGATGGTCATATTTAACATTCACAAACCATTATCCTAATAGCCTCAATTTGCTCAAGATACAAACTTTCTCCCAGATTGGCACATTATCTTCTCAACCACCACAATGTTTTAAAGTTAAGGAAAAAATACAGTAAATTAAATTCAGAGAGCTAATTCAGTAGTTTAGGATTTTAGATTGCAAATCCTACTAGGTAATCTATCAGATTTTAATTTGAATTAAAATATGTAGTTATTGGGTTTGTAACGTTCAGCTGAAGAGTACAAGATATTTGATGAAGTTTGTAAATGGCACTGGGATGTTTAAAAGATCTGGATTGACAATATATATTCTTTTAATTTGTGAGATTTACACAGGCTATTCGTACATTCCTAAGCATTTTCTTGGTGGTGGTGTAAATTTTTCCAGTTTAGCCCTTCAAGTCACTATTACAAAATTGGATATGTTAAAGTTTAAATGCATTAAAAGTGTTTATGGATGTTTGGTGAACTAAGTAAATAAGTGAGACTAGTTCTTTTAAAAAGAAATTTAGTTTGTTCAACAAAAGTTAATTTAATATTAATATAAAATGTAAAGATAGTTCTTTTTTTACTATACCTAAATATAAAATTATAAAATATACAATTTAGTTTTTTCAGCTTCAGTGAGTTATAATTGACAAATAAATTTATAAGATAAAGTGTACTACATAATTTGATATACATAGACACTGTCAAAGAAAACTCCTCATGTAGTTAATTAACACATCCATCACCTCCCATATTTACTTGTTTTTATTAGAATATTTAAGTTTTACTATCTTAACAAGTTTCAATTATATAATTCAGTGTTATCAACTATAGTCATTCAATTCTATGTTAGATTCTTAGGCCTTATTCATCATATAACTGGAAGTGTATACCCTCTGACCAAACTCTCCCTATTTGCCCCACCAATCAGCCCCTGGCAACCACTACTCTCCTCTGTTTCTATGAGTTCAACTTTTTTCTTCTTTTTTTTAGATTCCACATGTAAGTAATACTATGCAGTATTTTTCTTTCTCTGACATATTTCACTTAGCATAATGCTCTCCAGTTTTATCTATGCTGTTGAAAATGACAGTATTTCCTTCATTTTTAAAGTTGAATTATATATATACTAGAGGCCCAGTGCATGAAAATTCATGCACTGGAGGGGGGTCCCTCAGCCTGGCCCGTTCCCTCTCACAGACAGAAGCCCTCAGAGGCGGAAGGCGACCCGGAATCAGGGGAAGGCGATGCCCCCAACACACCTCTGCTGCTGCCACTGCCAGCAGCGCAAGCCTTGGCCGGCCCTGGTTACCAGAGCCTCAGGCAGCCCTGGGTGGCTGGGCAGCCAACATCTGAGGCTTGCCTGCACCTTGGGCATCAGCTGGGCAGCCAGCAACACAAGCCTTGGCCGGCCCTGGTTACCAGAGCCTCTGGCAGCCCTGGGTGGTTGGGAAGCCAACATCTGAGGCTTGCCTGCGCCTTTGGCAAGCCCTGGGCAGCTGGGCAGCCACCATCCGAGGCTTGTCTGCACCTTGGGCCTGCCCAGCGCGGCTTGGGGGCTGAGGGGACTGGGCGCCACCATCTTTGATCGCATGGCAGTCAATTAGCATATTACCTCCTTATTGGCTGTGGATGCTGCCATCTTTGAGGGCCAGACAGTCAATTAGCATATTTCCTCCTCCTTATTGGCTGTGGGCACTGCCATCTTTGCAATGATGTGAGGGTCAATGAGCATATTCCCTATTTATTAGATAGGATTAGGGGTCTCCAAGTTTGCAAATGTGGTATATACATATACCACATTTGCTTCATCTATTTATCTGTCAGTTCATACTTAAATTTGTTTTCATATTTTGGCTATTGTGAATAATATTACTCTGAGCATGGGAACACATATATCTCTTTAAGGTAATGATTAGTTTCCTTTGGATACATACCAAGAAGTAGAACTGCTGGATTATATGGCAGTTCTATTTTAAATTTTTTAAGAACCCCTATACTTGTTCCACAGTGGCTGCACCAATTTATAATCCCATCAATGGTGCGCAAGAGTTTTGTTTCCTTTTCTCTACATCCTCACCAACATTTGTTAGCTCTTATATTTTTTGTCATGCCTATCCTAACTAGTGTGAGGTGATATCTCATTGTGGGTTTTTCTAAATAAAACAATATTTTTCAATTACAGTTTACATTCAATATTACTTTGTATTAGCTTTAGGTGTGAAACATAGTGGCCAATCACCTACTTTACAAAATATTCTCCCTGATATTTTTAGTATCTATCTGGTACCATACATAGTTATTATAATATTATTGACTATACTTGCTATGCTGTACTTAACATCTCCATGACTATTGTGTAACTATCAATCTGTACTTCTTTTTTGATTTTTTAATGCAGCATCAATTTATTACTAGTACATTTTAATCCTTTTAAAAAAAACCCACTGAGGTACATTTGACAGAACACTACCTGATCAGCATTATGAAGATCATTGTAAACAGGGAAAGGGTGAGGAACTGTAATAGCCACAAGGAGTCTAAAGGGAAATGACAACTAAATGAAATGTTGGATTCTGATGGGATCCTGGGACAGAAAAGGGAGAGAAAATGTGAATAAAGTATAATAATGCATTAGCATTGGCTCATTAACTGTGACAAATGTATCACATACTACTACTATAAGATGTTAACAGTAGGGAAACTGGGTGTGAAGTATGTGGGAACAATCTGTACTTCACAACAATGCTGTACATTAAAAACTGTTCTAAAATACAGGTTTTTTGTTTTTAATTAAAAGAAGAGAAAGAAATGTCATCAAAATATCCTATGAGGATTTATTATAAAACGTGCCAGGTGAAGCAGGGTTCCTTCAAAGCAGCCATGGGAGAAATTATGATAACTTAAAAAGAAAACAGTACACTGAACTTTCCATTAACCACGCCTGATGGGGAACAGAATCCGAAGGCCAGGCGTGAGCCTTGTATCTGCAGGCTGTACCCAGGCCCAGGCGTGCTGGGAGTGTCTCTGCAGAAAGATTCATTTCATGTACTTACTTTGCTGGTCAGCCAGGATTTTGGCCGATGACTTGGCATCATAGAAGAGCTCGCTGATCTCCTCAAGATGCTCTTTCTTGATGCTGTCCTTCCTGTTGATCTTAGCAAGCAAGTTGGCCGGGGTCAGCAGTTGCACCAAGTACCTCAAAGTGGTCTTGGTGCCGATCTCCCCCAGGTGGTTCAGTGCCTCCTCACTTATGTTGATTCCCTCTATCTGACAATTTTAATGAATTGTTTCATTTCCTGCGGAGTATACAGCATGGTTCTGATGATCATCATTCTGTCCAGAAGGTCGAGGGGGATGCCATGAGGAGAGGTGATACCCTCAGTACCCCTGATGACACAGTTGCCTCGGTTAGATGCAAAGATGACGCTGGGGGCAATAGAAGACTCCAGGGCCTGGTGCAGGTAGGTGAAGCACTCGCTATCCAGCATGTGGACCTCATCAACTAAGAGCACACCTGGGACCAGCTCAGCAATGCCCTGATCAATGTACTTGTTCACCGCCTTGTTAATCTCCCCTCGAAGTTTGTCTGTGATGTCTGTCCTCTTTGGCTTCATTAACTGGCCCAGCATAGACAGGATGTCTTGTCCCTCCTGGGGCCTGGCACTGGCCACATCCAAGTCATGCCAGGTCACATCCTGGATGATTTCTTTCTTCTTGTGCACATCCCCCTTTGGCAAGGGGACGTGCTCTTCAACTTCAAGGTCAAATTCTGTGGCATAGGTATCACATCTGCCCTGCCTCTTCACAGCTCCACTGTTGACTTCAATGTAAATCACTTCTCCAGCCTCCACTCACTCTTTCTGCAAATTTTCAAAAATGCTGGGGTCCAGTTTCAATTGTTTGGTTCCTTTGGCTGTTTTGAGTCCTATGATTACATGACGATTGGTTTTACCATACCCTCCCATGGGGTTTCTGTCTCATACCGGGTTAGTTCTTCGACTTCACCTTCATAAACCTCCTTGGTTTCCTTTATCCACAGCCCAAAGGCCCTGTGGAAGCTCATCATCACTTCTGTCTTCTTGATCTCTGTAAACTTCACTCCCACGATGGAGCAGAAAGGCACCTTACTTCCCAGCTCCTGAGCAATAGTGAGAGCTAGAGCTGTCTTGCCAGTTCCTGGAGGTCCTGCCAACAAGACAGCTCTTCCAGCCATTTCCTTGCCTTTGGTTAATTCTACTGTCACACCACATGCCTCTCGCACATGCTCCTGGCCCAGGAGCCCTGAGGCCGCCTGCTTGGCCAAACCCCTTCACGTGGCTGTGGGAGGCGATGCACTGCGTCTTGGTGGTGCTCTCTTCTTTAATCTTCATCTTGTACTGGTCGGGAGCCAAGATGAGCATGGAAAACCAGGAGTGAGTAACCCACGCCCTGAACCCCAGTTACCATCCCAATCTGTACTTCTTAATCCCTTCATCTTTTTCATCCAGTACCCTAACCCTCCCCCCTCTGGCAACCATTAGTCTGTTCTCTGTATCAATGAGTCTGTTGAGTCTGTTTCTGTTTTGTTTGTTTTTATTCTTCCTTAGTTGATTCCATATATAAGTGAAATCATATGGTATTTGTCTTTCTCTGAGATGCAAATGGTAAGATTTCATTCATTTGTGTGTGTGTGTCTGTGTGAACAGGTAATATTCCATTGTATATATGCACCATAGTTTTTTTTTTAATCTATTCATCTATTGATGGGCACTGGGTCACTTCCACAGCTAGACTATTGTAAATAATGATGCAATAAACATGGGGGGGTGCATATAGTTTTCAAAATAGTGTTCTAGACTTCTTCTGATATATTCGTGGAAGTGGAATTGTTGGGTTGTAAAGCAGTCTCATTTTTAATTTTTTTAAACACCTCCATATTGTTTTCCACTAATCTGCATTCCCACCAACAGTGTACGAGGGTTCCTTTTTCCCACATCCTCGCCAACACTTGTTTGGTGATTTATTGATGATAGCCATTCTGACAGGTGTGAGGTGATATTGCTTTGTGGTTTTGATTGCATTTCCCTGATGACTAGTGATGCTGAGTACCTTCTCAGGTACCTACTATTCATTTGTATGTCTTCTTTGGAAAGTGTCTATTTAAGTCCTTGCCATTATTTAATTGGGTCATTTGTTTATTTGCTTATTGAGTTGTATGAGTCTTGTGTAGTTTAGGTATGAATCCCTTATTGAATGTGTGATTTGCAAATATCTCTTCCCATTCCATAGGTTGCCTTTTCATTTTGTTGATGGTTTCTTTTGTTGTCTACAAACCTTTTAGTTTTATTTAATCCCACTTGTTTGTTTATTTTTTACCTTTGTTTTTGTTGTCAAATCCGAAAACTCACTTCCAAGACCAGTATCAAGAAACTTATCTCTTATTTTTTCTTCTAGATGTTTTATAATTTCAGGCCTATACTCAAGTCTTTAATTTATTTTGAATTGGTTTTTATGTTTGAGTAAGATAAAATCTGTAATTTGAATTTAAGAGATTAAACAACTAGATTCTAAATTTTTTAAATTTAATAAATTAATGTTAATTAATGACATGGGTAACGATATTCCTCTTTGCACATAAAGCCATTTTTAGACCTGTAAAAGTTCACACAAAAAAAAGCTTTATAATTCTGCTTCACAATTACTATCTCACCAAAAATAATTAAAACATTTGACAATATAAAAATATATGAAACAATCATGTTTAGACATTGGAAAAGAAGCACCACTGGGCTAAATCCCTGAGACACGAGAAACCAGTGAACTATGTCCTACAATACCCCAGCTTTTTGGATGTAGGCAGTTTCCAGAAAAATGTCTGGTGGTTTGTCTCACTAAGTTTGGAAAACAGGAATTAGAGCTTGTGAAGATCAAATCATTTAGAATTTGTGGCGCAGAACACAGGGGAGGAATGAACTGCACTTAGAAAGAACACTGAAAAATTTAAAAAGAATAACCTTGAGGCACTGGTTGGATATTATATGTGCATATATTAAAGGAAACTCCCATAATCTAAGAAAAGAATCACTGGCAGGCTGATCACTAGTCAAAGCTAACACAAGCTGAAAGTAGTTTGTGTTCTTATTGATCTTAGTAGAAAGGACTTATAGTATAAAAAAATAAAATAAAACATTGGGTAGACATGTCACAACTTAACAATTGGGGTTGAATTAGTCCCAGAGGGAAAGTCTATGTTGGACCTGTTCAAACAAAACTTAAAGTAGGCTTGAATGGATCAAGCTCTCACAAGTTACGTATCTATGTACCAGTACAAAATCCAACACTCTTTAAAGTAATTCAATAAAATCTAGAAACAAACAACATAAAATTCATAATCATCAAGCATCTAATAAAACATTATCAGGCATGTAAAGAAGCAAAAATATATGAACCAGGCCAGGGGAAAATTCAAGCAAATGGAAAGGGACCTCAAAATAGCAGAGATGGTGAAGCATATAGATTTGGGCATTAAAACAGCTCTTACAAATATTGTAAACATGTTCTAGGATGTAAATGAAAATATAAACCTACAAAGAAAAACTAAAGCTGTTTCCCCTGGAAGAATAGAAAATCCAAACAGTGGTGAAGGTCAGGGGGTGGGGACCAGGGGCAGGCTAACAGGGATTAATGAGGTAAAAAAGGGAACATATGTAATACTTTCAACAATAAAGATTTAAAATAAAAAGAAAATCCAATTGAAACTTTAGAGATGAAAACTGTAATTAATATGCAGTATGGGATTAAAACAGATTAGACACTGAAAAAGAAAAGGGAATTGAAAGATAAAGTAATAGAAACCATTCAAATGAAGCACAAAGAGAAATAAGACTGAAAAGTAAATCTAACTATGGAAAATATCAAATGGCCTACACATGTAATTAAAGTTTCTGAAGGCACAGGGGTGGACAAAATTATATTTAAAGAAATAATGCCTAAATTATCTGAAAATTGATGAAAATCAATAACTATACAGATCCAAAAAGTATAACAAGCCCTAAGGTAAAATATTAATAATAATAAATAAAGTAAACAAACAAAACCAGGTCAATATTTGTCCAAAAAATGGTTAAACACCAAAAATAAAAAGAAAATCTTAAAAACAAAGTGCAGAAAAAAGGCATCTTATATGGAAGACAAAAATAAGAATCACAAAAGCAACCTTATTTTCAGAGACAGGGCAAACTAGAAGACAATCAACAACATCTATCTATCAAATACTGAAAGTAAAGAAATATCAATCTAGAATTCTATTTCTACCAAAATATCACACAGACATGAATACAGCATGAAGATTTCTTTTCTCCTCTTAAGAAGTGCAGATATTAAAAAATAATAATAATAAAGAAAATTTAAAGGGAGTGTTTTGAGCAGAAGAAAAATGATGCCAGTGAGAAATTTGGACTTCCACACAGAAACAAATAGTGTTGGGGATGAAAAAAATATGTGAGTAAGTATAAAATAACTTTTCCTCATTTTAATCTATTTAAAGAATAACAAACATTTTAAATGAAAATACTCTATTAAGGGATTTTACTATATGGCAACAATGGTACAAATGATGGGAATGAGAAATTATAGTATTTTTAGGTCATTATGTCACATATGTAGCAGTATAGTATTATTTAAAGGTACACAATGATAAGTTTTAAAGGTGTATGTTTTAAATTCTAGATAAATCATCCAAAACATTAATAAAACAAAGAAGTATAGTTAAGAAGGCAATAGTGGATATAAGTAAAATCATAATTACAATTCAATTAATCCAAAAGAAGTAGAAAACATTGAAAAAGTAATATAGAATAGATAGAACAAATATAAAAAATACCAAGATAGCTATAATTAGAAATATCATATTGAATAAAAAAACAAGGAAAACTATATTCATAGAAACCCACTTTTGGCTCAGTTGTTCTGGCCCAAATCTTATTATGTATAAAAATACTTAGAATATTGATTAATAGGTTCTATGGCTCAATTTCTTCTCAAGAGATATTTTATGGAATAGCTTTTGGGTTCCATCATGTTCAAACTTTGTTGTCAATAATTTTTTTGAAGACATAAAAAATAAAAAGTGTGTCACATCATGCTAAGCTGAGTAGCTAATGCCACATAGTCAAGTATGATAGAGTCAAGATTAAAAATAACACTGGGCACCAACCAAACTGAAATATTATAAGAATAAAAAATGAAATTCTGAGATAGGTGCAGGGCAGGTGAAAACTGGCTTATCAGTAGAATATCATTAAAGAACTTGAGATGTGCATTAAAATTTAACATTTGCCATGAATGTATAATCATGCCTAGAGTCAATTCCTGGAACAGGAAAGAATGGTAGTAGGAAATGGTGACATCTTAATATCTGTATTTTAGTTAATAGTGTCACACCAATATTAATTGCTTAATTTTGAATAATGCACTGTGGCTATACAAAATGTAAAATATTAGAAAAAGTGTGTTGTAGGGTACAAAAGAACTTCCTGTACTATAAAAGAATGGACAAAAGTAGGTTTACAGTTGTTCATATGGAAATACAGTAATTAACTCTGTTTCTTGTATTCACAACTTATGCCCAGTCCTGTATTTACTACTCTGCTGTACTCTAAAACTATTTAAAAATAAGAAGTTAAAAAAGGTAAAATGTATCAATAAAACAAAGTGACATGTAAAATATCACAACAGTTATTTCACAATATAGACGTAAATTCTCCTTGGTAAAGGAGCAAGTAAGTTGAGGAATTGGTGAAGTTAATGGAGTACTTGCTATGCAGCAAGGTTTTACGTGGATTATTGCATTCTATTTTCACAATAACCATTATAGTTAACTTATTATCCTCATGATTTTACAGATGAAATTAAGTTAATTTCTCAGAGCAGTAAGCTGCAAATCTGGGATATAAAACAAAGTTTATCTATAATAATAAGAGGGTAATATGCCAACTAGACCGGACATCATTCCGGACATCCTTCCTGATCAAGCCTGGGCTGGAGAAAAGCCACCCAGGTCCCGGTGCCTGTGGGCGGCCTGAGGGAAGCAAGCCTGGATCCCGGGTGCCTGTGGGCAACCCAAAAGAAGCCAGCCCAGGTTCCAGGTGCCTGCAGGTGGCTGGAGAAGGGAAGCAGCACGGGTCCTGGGTACCTGTGGGAGGCTGGAGGAGGGAAGCAGCCCAGGTACTGGGTGCTTGCTGGCGGCCAGAGGAGGGAAGCAGTCCAGGTACCGGGAGCCTGCTGGCAGCCGGAGGAGGGAAGCCTGGGTCCCAGGTGTCGGAGGGAAGCCGGTGCCAGCAGCTGGTGGAAAGAAGGCCTACTCTTGCACGAATTTTCGTGCATCATGCCTCTAGTCTATATATATATAAAAGTCTAATCGGCAATTATGACAGGTCGACCGAACCATCAGTTGACCGGTTGCTGTGACATGCGCTGACCACCAGGGGACAGACACTCAATGCAGGAACTGCCCCCTGGTGGTCAGTGTGCTCCCACAGCCAGCCACCTCCCACAGTCTGTCCTCCCAGCCAGCCAACCACCCGGGGTCCCTCCCCACCTCTGGCTGGTCCCAATTGGCAATGATTCCCTAGCTAGGCCATGGAACCCCACCCATGCATGAATTCATGCACCGGGCCTCTAGTAGAGCTATAAAGACCAAGATTTTCCCCCAACATGGTAGCCTCTAGTGTTACAATTTGTCTTCTGCACTCTCCTTAAGTTTTATTTTCATTTATGTTAATTTTAAGATGGGTATTAAAAAGTAGAGTGCATTAGGAGAATAATCAGAATAATAAGGGGGTAAAGAAACAGTGAGGTTTATCCCAAAATACAAAGAAGAAAAAGAGCCCCAGATGCCTGACTCAGTTGCAGCATCAACCTATACACCAAATGGTTGCAGGTTCTATCCCCAGTGAGGGCGTGTGTAGGAGGCAAAAGATCTCTCTTTCTCTCTCTCCCCACCCTCTCCCTTCCTCTCTCTCTTGAAAAATCAATTAATTTTTTTAAAGTAGGTACATGAATATATTATAATTACTATTGATAAGCAAGGCTTTCATTTTTTCAGAAAGGATCCATACAGATTTTATGAGAGGGGTGCATATTTTATGTTAAGGGAAAATAAGCTTTTGCATTAGGTCATTTAATAAAATGAGCTTCTTTATGAAATCCTGCTTATGTAATGGTATTATTTAAGTATAGGCAGGATGTGTTGTTCCCCAGGGAGGTCTATCATTTTCAGAAGAAATAATTCATGCAAAGACATGATGGTATAAATTGCACTGAATATTCAGGAAATAGAAAATACTAATGGATAGCAGGATTACATATTCTGGTACCAGTGGAAATTGTTCAGATATTTTGCTGTCACAATAAAAGACTGATAAATATATTGCCATTCTAACTAAATTCTGTTATAATAACTTGGAGTGTTGTTATAGATCTGCTAAGTAGTCACTTGAAGTATTTTTACAAAATTTGGTGATAGGACTGTAAAATCCAAATTAAGAAGTAGTTTCAGCTAGTTCCCTTGCAAAAGACTGAAGGATAAAAGCAGTACAATAAAAATTAAGCACTTATTATATACCAACTGTTATGCTTGATATATTTTATGTAATCTATGAATTCTGATTTTTACATAATAAAAATGTAAATTTCTACATAAATGCATAACAGCACACATAAACTCTACCTTGTCATCAATACCATTTTTTCAATACTATTTACTGGAGATGTTTTCATTAGAAAATTTAGGAATCTAAGAAAATATATGAATATATACCAGCAAATGAAAGCATAATATTCTACATACTATTTTACATCTTGACTTTTAATTTAATAAAAGAAAAACCATGTGAAGTTAGAAAATCCTCACAACAACAATATAAGGTAAATATATACCTTACATACCTCCCTTGGCAAATGAAGAACATCAAATGTTTGGAACTGAGGTGTAAAGTAACTTGCCCAAGGTCACAGCTAGTAAGTGGCAGGCAAGGGTTTGAGAACTAGCAATCTTGACTTCAGAGTCTGTGCTCTTAGCGCTTCATCATAATGTCTTAGGGATCTTTCTTCATCCAAAATAATTGTAGCTTTAAACATTGTTTTTAAAGGCCATGTGACTTCAGAGAAAAATAAAGAATCCTTTTGCAAGTAATTAAATGAGCATTTAGCATTATTGTCAGCATTCCTATGGTAGAGTGGGAGGAATAATGAGATAGCAGCCAAGAAGCTTATCAAGTTACCTTCCTAACTTAGTTAAAATTGTTTTTAGTTAACTCTAACTTCTAACTTAGTTAAATTGTTGAGGCAAGCTCTCTCCATACACTTTATGAAAATAACTAGGTTGAACAAAAAGTCTCTCAAGTTGTACAATTAGGATAGTGGGTCAGAATGCCCTTGCTGTTGGTTGGTGTGATTTCTTTTTGTTGTTATAGTAGTTATCACAATCAACTTGTCCAGGCAATATGAAAAGTCTGTTTCAATTTAATCCCATTGGCAGACTTTCCAATGTTCTCTTTCCCTTCAGATGAGGTCTTTAAAGCAAAATCCTAGCTACATAGTGAGAAATTGTAGTGAAAACTATCTTAAACATCAGGGTTTTTTTGCTACTTGAAGGCTTTAAGGAGACAAGAGATGCTTATGCATGGCTCCATTAAAATATTTTGTCAAACATTTAAAAAAATAAATCCCAACTTACCTCTTTCATCTCCAATAATACCTATCATACCAATTCTCTTTGTTTATATAATATAATGTAGTTTATGTTCCTTTTCCTCTGCAAAAATGATAATGACTCAAAGGGTACCTTAGGAATCAGTTATGGTGAAGAAAATAAAACTTTATGCATAATATCATAGTTATATAATGCTTATTGCTAAGGCTGACTATTCTCACAAAGCCTAGCGGATTCCCTTTCCTGTCTTCTCCCGAGATGGAAAGATTGGTAGGCATTTCACAGAGGAGCAGAGGAAAGAGAACATTTTTCCAACTGTCACTATCCACGTCTTACTTAATTACTACCATTTTTAATAAGGGAATGCAAGTTATTCTTTAAATTGAAATTTTAAAATTTTGTACCTTATACTAAAACCCTTGAAATGCTGACTTTTAAAAGGTTTTACCCTTTCTCTGCATTCTGTAATATTCCTTCTCTGAACATATATTACTTTTCTAGTGAGAAACAAGCACCACCTCACAAATATTTTAAAGTAATTTTTTTAAGTCTTATGTCCCATAGTTAATAAATAGTTCCTAAAATGTATATTTTTGCCAAGTAAACTGCTATGTAATCTCTCATAAGCACAATTATGTTTTCATTTTTATATTAAATTTAGTACATATATTCCATAAGTATAATTCAAATCTAGAGAAAAAAAAAGATAATTTTGTTGTTATTTTTGAAATGTTCCAATAATAGAAGCTATGACTTTGGAAGATATAGTACTATTTTTCTACTTCTATTATGGTTGGGTATTACCTTGCCTGTTTATAGCAGATGAATATTATAGAGGAGAAAGAATACTTAAGAAATTTCTCATAGGTTAAGAAAATTATCCAATTCTTAAGTGTTTTTGAACTTTCTGAGTGCTAACATTTTTGTGTGAATTTTAAGATAATGGATAAAATACATATTAATGATACACTTTCCCTTTTGAAAGACTTTAATCTCTAAAAGGGAAATAAGACTTGCAGAGAAATGACATTTTACCAAAAAGCTTGATCTTTTGTGACATGTCATCTAACTCTCATAGTGGGTATAATTTACCAAATTGGTTTGAAGTCATTTCAGGAAAGTATAGGAGTCATGGTCTGCATTACTGATAGATTTGTCCAAGTACTTGATAGTCCATTAGGAGAATAATTTATCTGAAAGCAAGCAGACCAATACCCACACAGTCCTCCGAACACAACCAATTTGAGAAGCAACCAGACAGCTGTTACTTACTTAGGCTTTACCTATGACCACATAAAATGTCTCAGGTCCCCACTTCTAACAAGATTATATTTGCTACTTTAAAAATTGCTATTTTATCTTGAATAGATGAATGTCACATATTCTGTAATTGGGAAGCAGCTGAAGAGTATCCAATTCAGTGGGGAAGGGTGTGAAGGGGAAGAGGAAGAACTGCAGCACAAACAGGAATATTTGAACTAATGTATCAAAATTGCCTGAAAAACCTTAGGTGCTATTTTGTATCTTAATTACAATATTCTAAAATATATGTGCCTTCTCTTTTTTCCTGCTCCCCTATCTTCCAATTTCCCTGGGAAATCTCACATAGAGACTCAAGCGTTTGCTTTTATAATATCTCGTCACACTCCAGAAAGTCCTAAAAGTATCCTCAATCATACCTGTGACTTATTTTGTGTAAAGTGCCAAAATATGCATTTCAGGCTCAATGGTGACTAGATCCTTCAGAAACAATATAAATACCCTCAAATTTCATATTTAGCTTTTGAATTAAAATTTTCAAAAGCATTCATAATTATTTATTTTTCATCTTTATGAACTAATTAGACTCCTTTTCAATTAATAGTCCCTAGCTCTATAAATTATAATCTTCATAATACATGTATTTATGGACTCAATTCCCACAGTTCCTCTTCAGGTAATCTCAAATGGCTGGACTACTTCCTGTTGACTGAATCCTGGGCTGCTGTGTTGCACAATTCCATCATGTAGGTTCATGTAAGCTATGTGAATGATGTCCCCTGAAATTTTACAAGGCATAATTTTTCTCATGAACTACAATGGGAATATGCTTCTGTCATTTATACACTTAAGTAGCCTGACTAGACCTATCACATCTGTTTCATTGTTGTTCCTTTGCTTCCATTATTTGTTCTGTGCCAGTAACCCCACTCACAATCTGTAGTCTATCTAAATGAGGTTAAATTCTGTTTATATTTCAACTAGTGGCCTGGTGCACGAATTCACACACATTGAAATAAAATTAATTAGAAGAAATATTTTAATACGCTATTTGCCCTTTCTCTATAATAGAAGTGTCAACCAAATTCATGATCGACAATGACAGGTTGAAACACATGCGTGCGATTGGCTCCAGCAACCTAACCTTTTATATTTATAGAATAAACTTGCTTAATTAGACCTGCTTTCTGATTTAGCTCAACTTTTTCCAGGCCAGTGAGGCAACCCAACTTCCCTTTCAGGTAATTGTCAGCAACACAGCAGTAAATATCAACATGAAGCAGATTATTATTGTAGATCACACAGGGAAAACAAAGCATAAAATATTTAACTGCAGCAGTCTTTGACTATATTCTGCGCAGTGAGAAAACCTGAAGTCATTTTCAAGGTCCACTATTTCTTCTTTTCAGTCAGGTCAAGTTTCTAAGTTTTCTATATCTCCGTTTCCTGGCTAATGAAAAGAAAATAGGATTCCACCAAGTCTCCTATCTACCTACTGTAGGACTTCTGTGAGGATCGAATGAGATGAGGCATGGGAAAATGCTTCACAGATATTTGGTTAAAGTGTAAAATGTTTCCACCTGGCTGGCTATAAAGTAAGTCGTGTTCCTGGGCTGAAGAAACTCCAAGAAGGCTAGTTGCTAGGGAGAGGAAGCCAGGTATTGCTACATGACATCATTACCTGGTGCCCACAGCCACCATCTCCTGGCTGGGTTGGGCTGTGGGCCACATTTTGCACCATGAGGTCTCAGCAGTGCCAGCTGCTATTTGGTAGGCTATTGCTCCAGGGTGGTGGTGGGGCCTGTGTCCCACTTGAGGGAAGCCGAGTGTTGCTTTGTGGGCACCAGGTTGGCAGTGCCATTTCTCTGTAAATGGCCAGTGCACATCACAGCAGCTCCTGCACTGAGTATCTGCTCACTGGTGGTCAGTGTGTGTCACAGCTACCAGTTGGATGGACACTTAGCATATTAGCCTTTTATATATGTAGATGCCTAATTTGAAGATTACCACATCTGTGATCCCACCTGATGAAGTTGAAGTTGATATGTCCTCCTCTGTGGCCTTTTGTTCTTATGAGAGGCCAGCATTTCTTCTGTTGCCATGTGTGTGTTTGTGTGTATGTGTTTCTGTGTGTGTGTGTGTTTCTGTGTGTGTGTGTTTGTGTGTGTGTGTGTTTGCTTTTCCTGCTTTAGAATAACAAATTAAAGACAGAAATCATGACCTGATAATCTTTGAATAATTATGGCCTAGTGCCTGCTACATTAGTGGGCTAAAAATTATTTGCTTAATTGATTTCAATAAACTGAGAACTTTTACAGAACTCAAGGAAGTACATCAAAAGACCTATTCGATTTTAAGCTTAAAAAGGAAATACCCAAAAGGACCTACCTAAAATTTCATTCTTAAATATTGTTCTGACTTTAGAAAAAGGCAAACTCTGTTTCATATGTTTTATTGAAGTCACTCCTCACACAATACCAAGTACAGAATTACCAGACTCATAAACAGGTTCCCTGGAGCAATGCCTTCCTATTTCCCAGCTTGATTTTAAATCCAGTGGCCACAGCAATGCAAACTAAATCCACAGAATTCACATGATTCTCTTTTTCCATAATCCTTCTAAAGCCTAGGCCTGTTCCTTTTAATGTAAACTAAAATCTGCACGTAAGAAATTCAGAACATTATCTTGAAGACCAAAATAGCCATCTTCCATTAAATGCAGCCTCTATTTTAAGCAATTCTCTATGATCAACTATAATAAATATAGCTACCAATTTTATATTGTACACAGGAATTTCACCATGGTAAAGACAAATATATCAATTAACTGCTATTTTTTAAAATTCTTTATTGATTAAAGTATTACATATGTCTTCTTTTCCCCCACTGACCTCTCCCCGTGCACCCCCCCCCCCAGCACAGGCACTCACCCCCTTATTGTCTGTGTCCATTGGTTATGCTTATATGGATGCAAGTCCTTTGGTTGATCCCTTACACATTTTGAAATAAATCATGCCAAGGTTTAGAGTAGTTCTAAGAAAAAATATGTTAATTCAAATAGCTAATTGATCTTTAATTATTAGACATACAGAAAGATCTTAGCAGCCATATGGGTACCCTTTAGGCAGCCAGCTCCACAAAGCAGATACATGGAGAAATGTATACATAAAGAGAAAACCCATTCTGAAATGTGAGTAGATTTAATATACTTATTGAGAACTTATAATATGCCATAGTTAATTTAACAGATGTTTATTGAGAACCTATGACATGCCATACTCCCTTAGAGAACTGCAATTAAAAGTAAGGAAACTAACAAAATCTCTTACTTCATGGAACTTATAGTAGGAAGAGAAATTATTCCTGGAGAAATAGATCAGGAATTGGTTAGAAAATGGGCTTTATGTCACATGTAATTCTGTTCCTTCTAAGCCAAACATAGTTCCATGTTTTCAGTGTCTGTGTTTCCTGGGATGACAACACTATATCTGGTTGCGCTGTTCCAACTGCAGCCTTAGTTTATGCCTCAGCATGTGACAGTGTGTGAAGGAAGTGCCAGGAGACCCCGATAGATTGTGTATACACTGAAAGCCAACTTCAACAATTTGAAGCTGATCTGGCAAAAGATCCTTCCCTAAGGACCCCTTCTAACATCTGATCATGAAGTTTTCTAGATGCATGCACCTTTTCACACTGAAAACACAAACTTTCTGTCAAACAATACTGTTAAATAATCAGCATCGTTCCCCAGCCAACACTTACTTGTATAGCAGAACATGCCAATGAATCTCCCAAAGCTGAGTACCAGCCAAACCATTTCCAAAGAAAACAGGGATGTTAACCCTTATAATTCATTAATTATCTCTTATCTACATTAATAAAAGACAAACATGCAAATTGACTGTACCTTCACTATGCCGTAAGCCACGCCCACCAGCCAATCAGAGCAACTATATGCAAATTAACCTAACCAAGATGGCGGCTGTCAGCCACGGAGCTGGAGCAAGCAGGAGGCTTGGTTGCCCCAATGATAGAGGAAGCCAACTTCCCGACTGCCGCGGCCGGCTCTGAGCTTCACTCAAAGCAACAAAGTTTCAATTATAGAAGATAAATAAACCCCAGATACCTGCTTTCAGCCAGCTATGGCCACAGAGCTGGAGCAAGCAGGAGGCTTCCCTCCCACCTGCCCTGGCCGGCTCTGAGCTCCTCTCAAAGCTACAAAGTTTCAAGTATAGAAGGTAAATAAATCCCAGAATAAAAAGAAAAAAAGGAGAGGCTGGGAGCTTCCGTTGCCAGGGGGGCTTGGCCAGCCTGAAAACGGCCCTCAGCCCTTCACCCAGACTGGCCAGGCACCCCAGTGGGGACCCCTGCACCCTAAAGGGGGTGTGGCCAGCCTGTAAACAGCCATCAGCCCCTCACCCAGGCTGGCCAAACCTCCATAGAGTGAGGGCCCCACTGGGGGCAGGGGGGCTTGACCAGCCTGCAAACAGCCATCAGCCCCTCACCCAGGCTGGCCAGGCACCCCAGTGGGGACCCCCACCCTGGAGGGGGTGTGACCAGCAGCAAACAGCCATCAGCCCCTCACCCAGGCTGGCCAGGCACCCCAGCGGGTCCCCCACCCTGATCCGGGACACCCTTCAGGGCAAACCAACCGGCCTCCACCCATGCACCAGGCCTCTATCCTATATAACAAAAGGGTAATATGCAAACTGACCCTAACAGCAGAATGACTGGGAATGACTGGTCACTATGACACACACTGACCACCAGGGGGCAGACTCTCAATGTAGGAGCTGCCCCCTGGTGGTCAGTGCACTTTCACAGGGGGAGCTCTGCTCAGCCACAAGCCAGGCTGACGGCTGCCAGTACAGTGGTGGTGGTGGGAGCCTCTCCTGCCTCCTCAGCAGTGCTAAGGATGTCCGACTACAGCTTAGGCCTACTCCCCGCTGGCAAGTGAACATCCTCAGAGGGCTCCCGGGCTGCCAGAGGGATGTCTGATTGCCAGCTTAGGCCCAATTCCCCAGGGAGCAGGCCAAAGCCAGCAGGTGGTCATCCCTCGAGGGGTCCCAGACTGCAAGAGGGCACAGGCCGGGCTGAGGGACCCTCTCCCCCCCCCCCCCAGTGCACAAATTTTTGTGCACTGGGGCCTCTCATGTTAAATAAATGCTAAAGAAGTTAGGAGAGATGGGTTATCTGGGGATTCAGATTTAAAGATACCTTCATTAAGAGACAAAAACTACTTGGGTTGTAATTTTACTAAAAAAAAATCCAACAACTTTCTTAACAACATCCATATTGAAATTGCTTCAGGGTCTGTTTCTGCATATAAAACCAAGGGGGGAGGAGTTTCAAGAGAGTGTGGGCTAAATTGATTTTAACTGTTTCTGAAGACAATGAAAGATTGAAAGATTTGTTGATATGACATACAGTAAACAAAAGTGAGGACAAAGAACCAAAGACAAGAATATTGTTCCAGGAGTTTGCACGACTGTTTAAACCTTCTGTGTCTCAGAATCCCTTATTATCTACCCTTTGGAATATAGTTAGGACTAGAAATATAATTATCTTGATCTGCCTAGAAATTTTTCTCTCTCTTATTAGGATTTCATCTCTTAAAGTAACACTATCTATTAGAAATATAATGCAAGCCATAAATATATTTTTAAGTATTCTAGTAACCATGATAAAAAGTAACAAAAATTTAATTTAAAATTTAATATTTTAAATTTATATTTTATATAATACAATTTATCTAAAATATTCTCATTTCAACAAGCATTCATTATTTTTAAAAATTGATTTTTTATACTGCCTTATCAAATTCTGGTATCAATTTTATACTTACAGCTCATCTAAATCCATACTAATGACTAGTGCTTACTATATTAGACAATACAGTCTTATGGGGTGAGACCATATCTGTGTCACTGGTTGGTACTGGTACTGGTATTGTGCATGCATTACAGGGTCTAAAAATAGTAGGTATATTATTATAATGAGAGATACTTATAAACCAGTATCTAATTTAGAAACAAGAGGTAAGTAACCAGATCATTCCACCGTATGTGAAAGTATTGATTCATACTCCAACAGTAAGCAATTGACTCCCAACTTACTGATTGAGGAAGCCTAATATTTATAAACATTAAGAATTATTTAATAAAAATACATTTTAAAAAATAGTTCTCAATTTTCTTTACTCTTTTATGTAATATACAAACACTGAGGCAACACATGTAAAAGTTTCAGAACTTCATTCATCAACAAGAACTAAAAATGAAATTAAATAAAGTATTCAACATTTTCACAATTTTAGTTGCTTAAGGCAGATATATCAAGTTTTGGGACCTCTCTTCTAATATTCAGGATTTATCTTTTTTAGAACTTTCTTCTAAAAGAAGTTTGCTTTCTTTTACATGCACTCAAATCCTCCCAGCCTCATCATCCTGTAGCTGTAAATGATTAGTTATAAATGGATTTCCTGGCTCTTGCTCATATTTGCTCATGCTAGAGTTTGGTTTCCTGCAAATTCTCCTTTAAAAGTTTTTTCATGAGTCACAAGCTATGTCTCAGTTGGTGTTTAAAAAACAGCATGAAGCCTCTGTTTTCAGCTTCCCTCTTGGGGGTCTTGCTATTCTGGACTGTTTTAAGGCAACTTTCCTCTTTGGTGAGCCTACCTAGAGGATATATTTAGCAGTTTAATTTAGCAGCATATTTAGTGTCCTCCAGCTGTCAACCAGGCAAAGAAATCCTCCAGAATGGCTTTCCTGGTAACTTACATTGCCAAAACTACTTCTTCACAATGCAGAGAAAATTGTCCTGTCTCTAGTGCTGTTAACCTTTTAACTGGCCTCTAAGGTGACTGAATATGCCTTGTGTCTCATAGAATTCCTGTCAAAATGACCAATTTAATTTCTGCTCTCAGCTTCTCTATCTATAGTGGGTCAGATCAGGCTCCTAGGGACACATTAGTTATCACAGACTCTCCTGCCTTCCATTTCCCATCACCCCTGCCTTCATCCTACTGTTGCATCAGTGCCAATGAGGGGGCCAACCTTGGAGCAGGCACTTAATATTTTAATGAATATTTATTTTTATTTTCATGACTAGAGGCCCGATGCATGAAATTCATGCAAGAGTAGGCCTTCCTTCCCCCAGCTGCTGGCACCGGCTTCATTCTGGCACCAGGGACCCGGGCTGGCTTCCCTCTGGCCACCCGCAGGCACACAGGACCTGGGCTTCCCTCTGGCCCCGTCTTCTCTGGAAGGTTATCCGGAAGGATGCCTGATCTAATTAGCATATTACTCTTTTATTATTATAGATTGCATTTTCATATTCTTTATATAAGAGAATATTTATTTAAAATTTGAGATTACTTTAAGATATTTTAAAATATAATTTTTCGCCCTAACTGGTTTGGCTCAGTGGATAGAGCGTTGGCCTGCAGACTCAAGGGTCCCAGGTTCGATTCCGGTGTAGGGCATGTACCTTGGTTGCGGGCACATCTCCAGTAGGGAGTGTACAGGAGGCAGCTGATTGATGTTTCTCTCTCATCGATGTTTCTAACTCTCTATCCTTCTTCCTTCCTCTCTGTAAAAATTCAATAAAATATATTTAAAAAATAAAATATAATATAATTTTTCATGGTTGTGAAGATTTGTGTTTCTAAATAGAAACAGCTTTATTATTGATTCTATCTATAAAACTAATAGAAATTTATTGTAAGAAAAGAAATCAAACTATAAATATTTCTATAAAATTTCTTGAAATCTTTAACAGTGAAAATTTCTGCAGTCGTTTGTTGCAAATCCTTTCAAAATTTTTTGTTCATTCTCTTTTTCACAAATATCAAATGATACATGTTATATGACATATTTTCATATATTTGTATAGATATACACACATATAATATAACATCTACCTCAAAATTTTTATTAGATGCATAACATTCCACTGCATGTATTTACCATTAAAATTAATCAACTCTTATAGGCAAATAAATTGTTTCTTCTAATTGTTTTTATTACAACTTCACTTTTATATGAAAGTTGAAGTATGTTTTAATTGTATTCTCTTGACAATTTCTCCAATGTAAAACCCTTTGCCAAAAGCTATCATATTATATTTATTTACTTACTTACTTTATATATATTGTTTGACAAAATGTTAAAAATAATACAGAGATTTTATCATTTAAATTGACAAGTTTGAAATGTGTTTATCCCCATTGATATCTTAAAAATATAAGAAAGGACTTAAAAATAACAATAAATAAAAGAGTAGGGGTATTCTCAATAAACTAAAAATGAACTTTCAAAACTTTTGAGTAATATTATATATCATACTCTTTATAAAATTAATACTATAGTTTGACCATCTCTCAATATAGAAATATATAGGTCTATATGATTCTTTCCAATGACTTCATAGTATTTCACTTCATACATCTAGTATAACTTATCCCCTCATAAATAACTTTGAAAATGTTTCTAGTTTATATTTTATACAATAAAATATATATAATATATATATAACAACTTCATTGTTTTGGGTCAATATAACTATAAGATATAAATTTAGCAAGATGATTGTACAAAGAGATCATACTTTTTTTTAATTCTAATAGATATTGCAAAATATCTAAAAATTTACATACTTGACAAAAATATATAAGAATATCTATTTTTCTACATCAGAAAATTGAGAAATTATTAAAATTTTTCATGTTTGTCAAATACATAGGTAGCAAACCATCTCATTCTCTTGTTGTTTAACATTTCTGAATATGAGGCTACTATTCTTTAAGTATAGTTTTACTATATATTACATAATGCCAATATTTATATTATTTAATTTTGTAAATTCTTGAAATTCAAATAGAGATGTTATACTACATTAATTATATGATGTGCTTTATTTGTTCAGTATTTTGTTGGTGAAATTCAATCATATGATATACATCATAGTGTTTCATTAATTTCCTTCTGTCATTCTGCCCCATTGTTGCATTACAATTGGTTTAATGCATCCCCTGGTTGTTTTACTTTTGGATTGAAATGAGTTTTAGGGACAAAATAGGCAGAATTATGGAGTTTTAGGAATAAAGAGGGTCCATGAGGGAAGAATGCATAAGTGAGGGCTTGGAGCTGCCAAAAGCCATACATCCACAGCGGCGGGGGGGAAAGGTGCGCCACAGGATAAGGGCAGAGGAAGACATCCATTCACAGAAGATAGGGAAAAGCCAGAAGGTATGGGGAGAAAGGAAACAAACTTTCATGGAGGATAGTTTGTTTGGGGCAAATAATATCATATCCCCTCTAGGCCCTCTTCCACCTCCACCCACCCCTGCAATCACCGTACTGTTGGCCAGGTCTTTCTCTTTTCCTTTTTTGCTCAATCCCTCCATATCCCCCAACAGCTCCCACCAGAGCTGTTTGCCTACTCTGTTTTTTTAAATTGATTTTTAACTGTTGTACGTTATCTTATTACTACTTATATACAACAAATGTCTTCTCTCTTTGTTGCTAATATTTCACTTTTTAATTTCTAATTGTGAAAAAACTTCGTGTTTTTTTGTTCTCTATTTCATTTATGATATTATTTGCCCCAAAGAAGTATTTACTTCACTTGGAGTATGTTATGTGATAGAAATCCTATCTGATTGATTCATCTGGGAAAGCATAGGTCCAGTACCATCACTGAATAGGTTTTCTTTCCCCATTGATCTCACTGCTATCATATATTGAGTCTCCTTATGTTTGCATTGATTTGTTAATAAATTTCTATTCAATTCCATTCTTTTGTTGTATTCTCTTTATTATCACTTGTCAATACCTACTCTCAAATATCTGTTATATGACATTTGATATATTTGATAACCCTATGCTAATACATCCTGTTTGTTATTTGGTTATATGATAATTTTTGTCTGTTAAGACAACCTCATCTTAATCTTTTGTTTTAAAAATATTTTGACTCTTTCATGACCTTTTCTAATTTTAAATTACTTTAGAATGAGAGTGTCAAGAGCCATAAAATAATTTTAGAATTTTGATTAGAATTTAACTGAAACTATCAAACTATAAATCAAGTAAGAAAAATTAATATCTCTAATGATGCATCATACCCCATGAACATAGATATATGTTTTTATTTCTTTTATCTCTTTTGTAACTTTGCTCATTAACATCTCACATGTTATTTGTTATATTAGAAATGTTCTTAAATTTTATTTTATATCTATCTATATAATATAAAAGCCTAATATGCAAATTGTCCCCTTGGGAGTTTGACCAGGAGATCAGGAGTTCGATCGCTCGCTATGACATGCGCTGAACACCATGGGCAGCGCGGAACAAAGGAGGGCCCCGGCAAGCAGCTGGAAGGCCCCGATCAACCCTGATCACTGGCCAGGCCTACGGACCCTACCTGTGCATGGATTTCATGCACTGGCCTCTAGTCTTATATCATTATTATAGTTTACATATTTGTTAAGTTTTAGCTACACTTTAATTGAAGTAAAATATAATTTTTTAAATCAGATGTGAATATTTTTTAATGTTGCCATGCATGTTTTCAGTAATTTAATTGATCACTGTATGGATCATTTTTTCAAAAATTACATAGTCTGGTATTGATTGACTATTAGTGAAAAAGAGTTAATAATCAATTATGGAGAATTTGTTGTTTTAGATAATAAATTCATTACTCATTTCATCTTGGCTAAATCTCATAAGATAAAAGTAATTATTTATATTTTAAATAGAATGAGAGAAGAAAGCAGAGGCAAGTAAAGTAACTGGTATAGAGTCAAACTCATAGCATATTATACCCAGAATGTCAAATCCAGAACAGTTTGATTCCAAAATCTTTGTCTTCCTCACATGCTATAATCAACATGGGAACAACATCATAACATATAATACCAAAATTTTCTGTTGTATAAGAGACATTGCCCAAAATAAATGCTTCCTTAAGCCTATAAATTTAATATTAATAAATTTTTGTGAAGAAATACTTATAATAATAGACACAGTCTATTTTTGTGTCTGATTGCAGGAAAAATTGATAATATACATAGAACATTTCTACATACATTATAGACCTCTAGCTTGTTTGTAGAATATTTTTGTTAAGTGTTAGAAGGATTTAGAACCTAAATACTTTATTGCAATTAAAGACTTCTGTGATCTTTCTTTTTTAATATAATGAAAAATTCAAATGAGAATAAATTATCTTAGTAGGAATAATGAGGAAAGAAATAATTTTAAGTAATCATACATGAGAAAAATAGCTAAAAATATGTCTATTATATTTAATTTAATCCCATTGATTAAGTTTAACACTTTTTTTCTTCTTCTTCTTCATTTAGTAGAAACTCAGAAAAAGTCACTATACATGTTGTTAAATGTGCCATTTGATAGACAGGATCAACCACAGAAACAAATCAATAATGTTGCCATAAATTTTGCTGGTTTTTATCTAATGTGATTTGTCATCTGTAACAATAAATTTATTTTCTTTGCTAGAGCTTATGGTCAAACATTAAAAGTGCTTAAAAGTTAAATGGCTTATCAAATTTCTTATTAGGTAAATCACAGAGAATATAATGCATTTACTGAGGTAAGTGTTTGACAGCCAAAAAAATAAAACAACCCATAAAATTTCTTCTCAAGTTCATAAAAACCATAATGCTAAACAATAGCATTTTTCACAATACTAGTAAACTCTTTTCCCACTACTGAGTGTACTATAAAGGGGTAGTTTTATTCCATTGGCACCAGAAAGCTCTAAAATAAAATGATTCTGTGTGCCTTAATCATTTCTTGGGACATTGTAATAGTACCTTGCCATCTGTATAGCAAACCAATACTATCTAAAACAGACATCTCAAATTAAAAAATCCTGTGGGTCCTGGCCCATAACATAAATAAGGAAGCATCCAAGTGTGAGACAAAGGAGGCAACCTAGCCTATTGCACACTTCAGAGTCCCGTTTAAGGGACTGCCAAAGTTCAATCTAATAGATTATTATCATGCAGAAATGTGGGTCCACTACCCTCAGACCTTATCAATTCTCAAGAAAAAATGATAACCTAATTTTTTATAAAACGCTCAATTTTGAAAATGTTATGGTGAACACATGTAATACCTTTATATATTGCTTATACAGCCCATAAATGTATTATATTTTAAATATAAGTTCTTTACATGAGAAAGAAAAGAAAATACTTTCCAGTAGAGGAATTGGCCCCAATAATTAAATATTTGTAGTAAAAACTGACAAGAAAAAGGAGAAATCAATTTGTAATTATATTTTGGTGAATGTCAGAGTCTAATAATTCTGGCAGGTGCTACTCACTTGCTGGACCCTTTTGAGGGGAGGCATAATAGCTCAATCTCCTGAGTCTCAATTTCCTTATTTGAAAAAGGAGAATAATTACTAAAACTTCATGGGATTTATGAGATTGTTAAAATGAAATATTTATATCTAAAAGTAACAACACATAGGTCAGCTACAGAAGATAGACTATAGTTGTCAGTTCATTTTTCTCTTCCTTTTCTCATTTCATATTACCTTGGAGTATGGCTAGAATTGTGGAAGGTGGTTTATAAGAGAATATGTGAATCAGCAATTTAAGTTGTAGTCAAAAAGGAAAAGGAGTTTAGAAGAATTAGCAAGATAACATTGATATGTAATTATTATTTTCTCCTGACCAGTTATTCAAAGGAAGAAAGAAGAAACAGACATTTAAATGGAGAGATTAATGGTAACTCTCTCGGCAATAGCTGTGAGAACAGAAGATAGGAAAACTGAGAGGGGATTTTGCTAGTTTCAGATACTTACAGTGTCATTTTTACTAACATAAAATAAAACACATTTTAACTAGAGTATGTTTTTTATCTAGGTCCTACTATTTAATTATGACTGAAGGGAAAAGTTGGCCAGTTAACACCTGAATGCATGATGAGTTGTATTCTAGGATGGGAAGCCGGTGTATAGGGAACCCACATTTTGCATAGTAGATAGGTGGTAACCACCCAGACCTTTGCCACAAAAGGAAGGCATTATCTTTATCATGCTGAACAGGAAACAAACTTGCCCTTTAAACAAATGAAGAGACTATCTTCCAAAAATGTTTTCTATACAAACATGCTTGAAAATATGGTCAAAACAAAGGCAGTCATTGCCTCGTAGAAATGGTGTACATGACCTACATAAACTGTTGGAAATTATTCTCCAGTATTCTATAATAAATAAGTCAATCATCAATGATAAATGTATCCAATTTTCAATATTTGTTGTTTTAAATTTCTCAATAATCATTTTTCTCTCCCATTATGAAAAATAAAAGGAAACATAAACTTATTTAGCAACACTTCTTTAGTCCCTACTGTGCTGACTTCATGCATAGCATTGAGGATCAGACATTAAACTAAGCAATGTCCTTGGCCTACAGAGCTTCCCACTCAAGTTAAGGGCTATACAAGTATGTCAGTCATTGGTTGTATTCTAACAGAAGTACATACAAAGCTAAAGAAGTAGATACAAGTGTTCAGTTTTGCTTGAAAGGTCTCTATCTAAGTGGACTTTTATCCAGGAATGCAGACTCTAAGTCTGGCAGAGGAAATGAATTATGAACTGTATTTTAACAGACAATTAAGTTTTAATAAGTGGAAGTAAAAGGAAGGGGTGGGAGGAGAAGGTATAGGCTATAGAAATAGACAAGTCAGGCAGTAAAAAATGCCATGGAGAGCTAACGAATTTGCAAGTTTTTTTGTTTCATTTTGTTTTGCTTGGTTTTTTTGTTTGTTTTGTTTTGTTTTTTGTTTTTTTGTACCTAGAACATAGAGTACATGTGAGATGAATAGAAAATAATTCTGGCAGGGTATGTTATGAATGGTACATTTTATTCTAAGTATTTGAGCTTTGCCATAATATAGTAGATACCAATAAGGATTTTAAGAAAGTACATTATTTTGATACTACACTAATATTTTCTTGTTCTATGGAGAGGAATGCTGACTCCTTCTTCTCTGTATGAATGGCTTTTTACTCAAAAATATACACTTTAATTAAAAACTATAAATGAGCTTTCTGTTTTTCTTGAGATCTAGTCCAGATGAGTTATAATGAATGTTGATAATAAAAAAGGAAATGGAGAGTTTTTGCTTCCAATTGTCTTCAAAAGCTGATTCATTCATACCTGAGCAGAAAAGGAACAATACTTCAGATTTCTGATAATGCAATAATAGCTTTGTCTCAGGATAGGAGTAGGAGTAGTATACCAAACAGCAGAATCTAAATTGCTTTGTTGGGTAAAGACACTCTACAGTCAGTCTCTCCTCCCTACAGGGTTAGTTGAGTGCATTTCTAACTCCTATATATTGGAGTGGCCAAGGAAACTAGGAAAGGGCAATTTAATGGTATCAAATGTGACAAGATGTTTAGGGGTTGTCTTGTTCAAGCACGTCAAATGTAAATAGACATTCAGGGTCTGGGGTTCCTCCTGGCAAACAAAAAACAACAAAAACTAACCCTTTCCTATTGTTTAGTACACCCTTACATACAATATTTCATGGTATAAGAGTTGCACATGTGTTAAATTCAAATTTAATTATAAATACTGCCCAACAAAGTAGGTATGATTTTTTTACTCTTTTATTTACAAATAAGGACACAGACACAAATGCTAAGTAACTTCTTCAAGCTTATAAAGGAACACAGTCAAGAGTCACACAAAAACAGTCTGCCTCCAGCGGCCACACTCTTCAAAGCAATTACATATACTATACATTGGAATTTCAAATACAGACTTGATAACTATATTGCAACCAAGTTGATCAACTAATTTATTTCTAAGGCCTACAGTCTCATTTTTCTCAGGCAGGGCGTAAGAAATATAACTTCATTTGAAAGTGGGTTTAGCTCCAGGATTGTACAGAGACCCATCAGCAAGGTTAGCGGGAATGGAATAAGCTATTTGGTTTGGGGATGCTGTTCCAGCTGCAGACAAAAGAAGCCAGTTTGGTCAGAATGAGCAATATTAAACACAAGGAGATTAGATAGTGTTAACTGAGTGAAAATTAATGTGTACTTAAACAAGTTAGTAATAATAAAAACACAAAGGAAAAGATTATAATTGGCATTTTGAAGGTAAAACCAGAAGACTTAGTGATTTATTAAGTAATTAAGTTATAACGGGAGTAAGTAGATCCAGCAAAGACCAGAATAATGTTTTTAATATAGATGACTTTACTCAAAAAGAAGTCTTTTGGGGGAAAGTTTTAAGTATTCTGAATTCTGTTGACTGTTGAATTCCAGGTAGAGATGTCCAGAAGGTAGTTTTTAAACATGTGTGGAGTTTAAGAATCAAGTCTAGGACAGACCTGACATGGTTAATTGCCATCCTGCATTGAGTATTAGGGGCCATATCAATGGAAAGATTATATAGCATGAAGCAAAATAGTCCTGAGGAGACCTGGAGAATATCAAGTGGTCAGAGAATGAACCTTCATAGAAAAAGGAATTGAAGAAAATATATTCCTATTGAGACTGGAGAAGTTTCAAAAGGCAGGATGTTTTCAACAGTTTTACTCTGACAGATAAGAAGCAATATTTTTCTATAAATTGTGTCAAATAAAAGAATTTTAGTGATCTTAGCAAGAGCGATTTTAAAGGAGTATTAAGAAAATTTTTGTAAGTATGAATTAAGTAAGATGATATTAAATGACCTTTTTAAGAAATAAATGAAATAGAGATAGAGACGTAGATAATTGGTGAGACAAAAGGTGAGGAAGGATTTGGGGTTAGATTTTTAGACAGAAATATCCTGAAAATATTTTGAGAGAGCAAGAAGAACTAATATAAAGTGATATGTTAAGAAACAGGTGATAATTTTGAGAACAAAGAAGTTTGAAGGTAGAACTAGACACTAATATTCCATTTGTAAGAGTGCAAATTATTTACAGCTGGTGTAGCTCAATGATTGACCATTGATCTAGGAACAAGGAAGTCACAGTTTGATTCCCAGTTAGGGCACATGCCTGGGTTGCGGGCTAGGTCCCCAGTGCAGCTGATCAGTAATTCTCTCTCATCATTAATGTTCCTATTTTTCTCTCCCTCATCCTTCCTCTCTGTGAAATTAATAAAAACACATATTTAAAAAAGAGTGCAAATTATTGTTAGGGTTTCCAAAGGAGGAACACATAAGGCCAAAAGGGGTGAAGAATTATACATTTATTAGGTCATCTAGATACCCAGATGGGCTGAGCCCCATATGGCACCAGCACCCAAAGATGGGGAGTCAGAGGTTTTTAAAGGACTCTAGGCGGGCTTTTTCTGGGTGGAGAATTCTCTGTGCAGGTCTGGATTCTGGGAGAGGTAATGGTCTTAACAAGTGGAATGTAGTCTAAGCAAGTGGAATGTCCATTGTGAAGTGGCCTAAAGGTCAGTTCCCAGGGGAGGGGGTATCAATTCAATTATTTGATCAGACCTAACATTCCAGCCTTTTTGTTTTATGAAATAGAAAGGAAGATCATATCTTCTGTATTTACTTCCTGCTGAGGGGGGATGTTTTGATCACAGAGGGATGGACTTTGCTAGTAGTCAGCTGGACGAGGGGTCACAGCAGCATGATTTCCCCATGAGACTGGATGGTGAAGGCTTGAAAATGGTCCTGTTGAGTGACTTGGAGGTAAAAGCTGGTCCTGAGCCTGTCATAGCATCACTTATCTGGTTTTGCTGCTTTTCTGGGCCTGGAGCTGAAATACAACTGAGGCCTAGATGTTATCTTTAGGGAGGAAAAGATCAGAAGTCTAAGTTGCCTGACAAGTGATATGAAAGGGGAGGATAGGTTACCCTGGGGCGTGAGGTTCTTGTTTTCCCAGTTTTGCCCCTTACTAGCATCCAGAGCTTTCTGGCCCAGTGAGTTTCTATACCTATACCTGGCCCATCATCCTTGCTCTGGGGGTTGGGGGGGGGTGGGGGCGGTCGAAGGGACAATGAGCCTGGGGATAAAAAGAGGTTTTGATGGTGTCTAGGCTAGGGGTGGTATTTCCTGAGTACCAGTAGGGCTAGTACTAGTAGGGCTGGAGACAAACTGTTTTATAAATTTTAATATTACTGGGGCAAATGCTAGAAGAACAAGAATTACGATAAATAGTCTGGTGGAAGGAAAGAGATATTAGTTTGGAGGGCTGTAGTCTAATATACCAAAATTAGGTTTATCCTCAAATCATTACTCTTAAGTGTCCTTGGTTTAGGGAAGATAGGGTTTTCTAGATGGCTGCAAACTGCTTGGAATCTGGATTTTCTAGATGGCTGCAAACTGCTGTTTTATTATCTCAGTTTCTCTATTCTGCTTGTCCTGGTTTACTAGCCCTTGTCATTTATATAACTTCCTTTTAACATTTCTCCCTACAAGCTTTCTATAACATTCATGAACCTTCTTACAACTTTCACAGAGATTCTTACAACTTCCACAAACATTCTTACAACTTTAACTCACTTTCTTTTTCTTTTAAAACACATGTCCATGCCTCTGCATTCTATTGTCAACTCTTAGAAACCTTGATTTTCCAATGATTACCAAAAATTAAATAGCCAGTATTTCTTAGATTGACATTTATCAACACACTCTAAGCATACTGTTACTTTCAAGAAAATATATATTCAACAAAGTACAAGAGACCTTCTGTAATAAAAAATAAGAGCAGGCAAATTAAAACATGTCTAGCAATCAATGTTTTAGCATTTTATGCTATACAAATATTTATATGTTTCATCATTTAACCCAGCAATGCTCCAAAGCCTTTAAGTTACCAAAGACTTTGGAAAATTATGTGTAGGCATATGAGACTGGAGAAAAGGCAGGGGGAGTAGGGAGCAGGCCCCGCAGCCTGTTCCCAGGCCTCTAGCAGCTTAGATTTAAAATTGCCACATTTTTCCTTATAGATAACATGCTAAGGTTAGGGTGATAATGAGTTCAGCTTCTGATAGTAGCCGTGCTGTTAAGTAAGCATTTGTAATTTTGGCAAAGAAACTATTCTTTGGGAGGGGGGAGGGTAAGAAGGTGCTGAAGTGAGAACAGTTTTTAGAGCATTAAAGGGGGTGAGAATGTTGGCTTTGGGGTCTAAAGGCTTAGTGAGCAGGTCCCTTTGCCATGCCATGTCATAGAGGAGCTTTGCGAGACTAAAGTGAACCTGGAGGCAAGAGTACCCAGTGAGCCTGAGAAAGAAAATTTCTTGTTCAGAGTGGGGGACAGTCATGGAGGAGATAAGGAGATAAGGTGTTTACAGTCCAAGGAATGGCTTGGCCTTGTGGGATGAGAGTGAAATCGAGGTAGGTGACTGTGGTTTGGGACAACTGGGCTTTATAAGGCAATGCATGGAAGCCCTGGCCAGGCACCGAGGTAGAATGAGAAAGAGTGAATGGGGGTATTTATTAAGATGCCGTGTAGAGGTGAGGTGGCTAATGGCTGTGAGACTAATCCATCAACCCCCATAATAGAGACTGAGGAGGGAACAAGTGTCCCAGTGAATTCAGAGAGAGCAGAATAAGTGGCCCCAGTGTCATTTGAAAAGTAAATTGGCTTACCTGCCACCACAGTCGTCCTGGTGATGTAAGTCTGTGGGGCCCTGTCAGGGCTTGAGCAGCTTCTTCGATGGCCAGTCCCAGGAGGTCTGGGAGCTCCAAACCTGATCCAGAGGGTGGCCTTGCTGGACTGGCTGAGGTTTAACCCACAGGGGCCTGACTACAGTCTGATTTCCAATGGCCTTCTCTTTCGTACCTTGGGCAGAGCCCAGGCAGGGGTCTTGAGTTTTAGCAGGACTTGGTTCAGTGTCCTTCCTGGTTGCATTTGAAGCAGGGGCCCAGAGGAGGCATAGCCCCTGACTGACCCTTGGTTGGAGGCCCAGCACTTCGTTTGGGGTTCATGAGAGTGGTGACTAGGAGCTGGAAGGCTTCCTTCTGGGCCTCAGCCTTGGCCTGATCTCGCTTTTGTTTTGGGATTTGGGTCTCCTCGTCTCTATTATTAAAGACCCAAAGGCCAGGTTAACGAGGTCTTTTGAGGGGTTTGTGGACCTCTGTCTACTTTTCAAAGTTTATGGTATTTGTCAGGGGCTGATTGGGTTATAAAATGGGTGTTCAGAAGAGGAGTTCCCACTGGGGAGGTGGGGTCTAAGGTGGTCACTTTCCATAAGGCCTCTGTGAGGTGGGAGAGGAGGAGAGCTATGTTTTCGTCAGGGCCTTGAGTGATTTCATTGTTTGTCTTAATTGACCACAATACCCTTAGTTCCTGCTGCCTTCAACAGGGGTAGAATGAGCATGGGAATAGAAGAGGCTGTTGAGGAGGGTGGTCTTTGGGTGGCCTGAGAGCAAGTGTTAGGTGGGAAAAGGCTGTTTTGGAGCTTGTATTCTTGGGATTTGGGCTCTCAAGGGCTGGGGAGAAGGTGGTTGCTGGTTAGGAAGGTCTGGGTTTTGGGAACCTACTGCAGGTGAGGAAGGGCCCGTGTAAGGGGCTGGAGGTTGGTGGTCTGCTGGGTCAAAAGTAGATCCAGAATAAGTGTTAGGGGTATGATGTTTTGTGTGAAGGACAAAGATCTGATGGGTAGAGCAGGACTGAGAGAGAGGATTGGACTGAAGGGTGAAAAAGGCCTGGATATAGGGAATCTCTGACCATTCTCCATTGCAGTGACAGCAATTATCTAAATTGTGCAATTTGTTAAAATTAAAAGTGCCGTTTTCAGACCATTAAAACTTATTATCTAGTTTATATTGTGGCCAAACAGTGCTATAAAATAAAATGAGGTGGTTGGGCATGGTCTCACTGTTGAGTGTGCAGAGGGAGTGTAGCATGGCCCACGAGAGAGGAAGGGTGAGTAACAAACCATAAATCCAAAGGTGACTGTTTAGGTCAGGCACCCCTGCTGCTAAACAAATCACCATGAGAAACGTGAGGTGACCCTCTGGACTGGGCGTCCCCAATCCAGAAGGATCCAATGCCAAACGGCTGAGGAGTCTTCTGGCCTAGCGCTGGGACTTTTGAGACGTTTGAGACGTCAGTGAGAGAAAATGGGCAGAAGACTCGAGATGAGGGAAATTGTGGGACATCACTCACTTAGAGAAGATTGGCTGGTATGGGATGGAGGGTCAGCAATTGAGAAGGAGAGATTCCAGTTCTGGCGTCCTCCTTGGCTGGTTCGGGAGGGTCCATAAAGGAAGGAGGTCTAATCGATGCCTGCAATGGAGTCACCGTAGTAGGATTCAGAGGTAAGCCCAGGTCAAGCTGCCGCTGCCTACTGCTCTCTGAATAGCAAATTCAGGGTGACTGAAGCCAGGGCAATGGCTCCCCATCCCCAAGGAATCCCCTTGCGTTTCAGCACCAAATGTTAGGGTCGCCAAAGGAAGAATGCACGAGGCCAAAAGGGGTAAAGAATTATAAATTTATTAGGTCATCTGGAAACCCAGATGGGCTGAGCCCCAAAATGGCACCAGCACCCAAAGATGCAGAATCAGAGGTTTATAAATGACTCTAGGTGGGCTTTTTCCGGGTGGAGAATTCTCTGTGCAGGTCTGGATTCTGGGAAAGTCTAGAGGGGAGAGATAATGGTCTTAGCAAGTGGTCTAAGCAAGTGAAATGTCCATTGTGTAGTGGCCTAATGATCAGTTCCCAAGGGAGGGGGTATCAATTCAATTATTTGATCAGACCTAACAATTATTCTTAGTTTAAAGATGGAAAAATAGAGATGTAAAACAAACAAAAAAGTCTACCTAAAGAACATACAAAAATTAAGAGAGAAAACAAGTATGAATTAAATCATCAGGCTTTGTTGTTTTTCCATGGGATATGTGGCTTCAACAATAAAAGAAAAGGTTGTGTGAATCAACCTTACACTGCCATATTTATACTCACAAATCACACTGACAGTAAAAAAAAGCTTACTTTACTAAAGAACATTTTGTTCAAGGCACACTTTAAGAAGAATCAATTGTTTCTCCTCCCTCCAACTGCCTTTGTTTTGGAAGCTTTGCATGCTTTAAATTTTCAATCAACTATATTCTTTTAAATGTACTCTTTTGATATTTAAATACACGTGAGTTTGCATCTTTGAATTTAAAAAATGTAGGTCTTAAATTGATCACTAGTTTAGTTTATTTGAAGTAGAGACATTTGTATTGCATTATAGTCGTTTGTCCAACAACAGACATATGTAGATGTATATAATACTACATTAGTGGATGTAAGGGACATAGAGAATACAATACACCACCTTCTCCTCAAATGGCTTGCAAATTACTTTGAAAAAAATTGCACTCAGCATTTGCAGGACATTCTTTTCATCTTATTTTGCTTGCAAATAAGTTTATCTGAGTGACTTATTCAATGCCAGGTGTAAGTGCTGCTGATGGATTTGCATTGATTTATTTAAAGTACCTTTGCTTGTGCACAGATGCAGGTATTTGCAAGAAGGTCAGCTCAGATGAAAAAAAAAATCTATTTTTACCTATGGCACAAAGGGAGGGAAGCCCAAATCCATGACTTTGATCTTATTAACATGGTGTTCCAAGCAACCTCACTAACCAGCCACAGAGGAGATATTGATAAATATGCACATGTATAAAGACAGAGTATCTAATACAACATGTCTTATCCATATACTCAGATTCACCTGTGAAGCAATTTGCCTTTCCTAAAATACATGAATCTATTTGTGTTTTTTTTCAGAATTGGTAAAAAGAAAAGATTTTTTAAAGAACAATTCAACTTTCTACCTAATTGATTACAGTACTAATGCAAATAAAGTACAGAGAGTTGAAATGCAGTAATCTATGTTCTTTGTTTAGATACAATTTCATCTCTATTATAAAACACAAACACCAGATAGCCAATGAATTATTTAAATCAACTGATCAATACAATAGTCAGAGTTTCAGATTCTGTCAAGCCAAAATACCTGAGTAATCAATGATATCAAGCACTGTTGAGCAGAATGAGTTGCTTCCCCTTCAGGCTCCCATATTACTTGGTTAGCATGTACGTTAGTAAAATGTCCATGCTGTGTTATAATGTATTTGCTTACTTTTCACTGCATCAAAGTGTTGGACCCTGGATAACAATGTTATAATTTTTTTATGTACATATTTCTGTCACTAAACAATGTTCCCGCACATAGTGCTCTTTTAAGTAGTGTTTACTCTATACAGCAGTGGATTACTCTTTTTATTCTTTCTCACTATTCTATCATCCTTACTTGAATTATGATAAATCTTATATTATAGAGATTAGTAAAAATACATTATATATATATTAAGGATATATTTGTGGTTTAGGTTTTAGTTATACTAACCTGGTCTCATTTGCAAACTAGTAAGTTTTTGAGAGGTTGTTCCAGCATATTGCTTTTATTATGGTAAGATATCCAAGAACAGGTATTTTGTTTAGTTGTTACTCACACTCAGACAAAGTTGCTTATCAGAAAGTTGTTTACTGATGTCCCCAGGATATAGTAAGTTGATAATTGAATACTATTCCAGTTTTATATTTTCTTTCCCACTGAAGCATTAAAATGTCTTCCAAAGTTTTACTATTAAGATTTATCTGATTGTTGTTTTCATTTCCTTTTTTGTTTTTTGGTGATGAAGGGGAGTGGGGCCTGAAAATGATATAATAACATTGATCAAAAACAGAAATATGTAAATATGACATTCACCTAACTAATTAGGATAGAGAAAACAAATACACTTTTGTCTTACTCTAGTGATTAAAAACATTGAAAAAGAACAAAAGTTATTTAATTTGATTTTGGTTAGGACATTGGAACTGTTTTCCCCTAAAGACCATAAATTCAGCTATCATGATAGTGTTCTAAAATTGCCCTAAAATGAATCAGGATAATTCTACTCCATGTCTCAAATGACAGACTCTCTTTAGATTTATTTTATTTTATGCACATACTAGAGGCCCGGTGCATGAAATTTGTGCAGGGGGGTGTTCCCCTCAGCCCTGCCTGCACCCTCTCCAATCCAGGACCCCTCGGGGGATAGCCTACTGCCAGTTTAGGCCTGATTCCAGAGATCATCCCTCTCATAATCTGGGACCACTGGCTCCTAACTGCTCACCTGCCTGCCTGCCTGATCGCCTGCCTGCCTGCCTGATCGCTCCTAACTGCCTCCCCTGCCAGCCTGGTCACTCCACGCAGCCTGCTGTTCGGTTGTTACTGTGATGGAGTCCCGGACAATTTGCATATCTCTATTATTAGTATAGATTACCTTATATTTTTAGTACATAAATGAGGGAAAATAAGCCATGAAACTGAAGACAAAAGTCTAAAAATCCCTGTCTGTGTGGCTAGTTGGTTGGAGCATTCTCCCATACACCAAAAGGTGGCAGGTTCGATTCCCAGTCAGGGCACATAACTAGGTTGCAGGTTTGATGCCCTGTCTAGGTGCCTACAGGAGGCAACCAGTCAATGTTTCTCACATCGATGTTTCTTTCTCTCTTTCTCTCCCTTCCTCTCTAAAAGTTAATAAAAAATATATCCTTGAAGGACAATTTTTTTAAATGTACAAAAATAAATCAGAGCAACTATTTGCATCTCAATGATTTCCCAACATTGCCTGATTTTACAGGGTACCTGCAATTAATTAAGAAATAAAGTAGTTTTCTAAATAAGCACACTTGTCCTGTTGTAGTAGACTGGAGAAAAACCAAGCAATGCTTAGAGAAATGAAGTTGCACATATTTATTACTCCGGTGGACTCAGAGGAGGTTGCCTCTCAAATTCTGAGCAAACCAATATAGTGGAAGCCCCTCTTTTATCCCCTTTTGGTGTCTTTGTCCCCCAAATATGGATTATATTTCCAGACCTTTCCTGGGCTTTGCAAAAAGCCCTAGGTGTTGGGGGTTTTGAGACCATACCTAAGGGCCTGGCCTGGCACCAGGATGATAACACCCCTCAGGGGGTTGTAAGATGTGAGCATTTAGGTAACAGGTCTTGCAAGACCAGTTTGTGGAGAAAAGGGTCAGTGACTTAATTATAGGTTATCAAGAATGTACACTGGGCTTGCTGGCACAGATTCAGATTTCTAGCTCGCCCCCCCCCCCCCTGCCAATATCAGGGTTTCATTGGAATTAGCCTTTTAGCCTTCTCAGTCCAAAAAGTTGAGTTGCTACACCTCTAGCCCAATTATCTTGCTTTGACTTTCGAGAGTGGATGGTCAGCTAATTAAATTGTCTGAGAGATCAACAAGAAAACAGCTTTCACCACATTTACTCACCTCTTTTTCAGCAGCAGTAAAGTTTCATGACTTCATTATCAGCATTTTTGACTGCATGGAAAGATCAGAGAAAATCCTTAAAATGATCTCCACTCAAAGTCCATTTTATAGATTGTTTTTTGTTTTGTTTTGTTTTTTATTGTGTGTGTGCTCCTTTAGTAAGAATATCAATCATTTGTTCAGGCCCACAAAGTAAACTCCATGTCAACAGGAGTGGACTTACAGGAGGAAAAGATTCAGCCTATTAGCATAGGTAGCTAGATATTAATCCTAGAGATGCAAATCAAAACAACAATGAGGTACCATCTCACACCTGTCAGAATGACTATCATCAACAAATCAACAAACGACAAGTGCTGGAGAGGATGTGGAGAAAAAGGAACACTTGTGCACTGCTGGTGGGAATGCAGACTGGTGCAGCCACTATGGAAGACAGTATGGAGTTTCCTCAAAAAACGAAATGGAACTCCCATTTGACCCTGTGATCCCACTTCTAGGAATATATCCCAAAAAACCAGAAACACCAATCAGAAAGGATATATGCACCCCTATGTTCATAGCAGCACAATTCACAATAGCTAAGATCTGGAAACAGCCTAAGTGCCCATCAGTAGACGAATGGATTAGAAAACGGTGGTACATCTACACGATGGAATACTATGCTGCTGTAAAAAAGAAGGAACTCTTACCATTTGCAACAGCATGGATGGAACTGGAGAGCATTATGCTAAGTGAAATAAGCCAGTCAATGAAGGAAAAATACCACATGATCTCACTCATTCATGGATAATAGAGACCATTATAAACTTTTGAACAATAATAGATACAGAGGCAGAGTTGCCTCGAAAAGACTGTTAAACTACAGCAGGAAGTCCGGGGAGGGTGGGGGGGCAGGAGGGGGGATAAGAGATCAACCGAAGGACTTGTATGCATGCATATAAGCATAACCAATGGACATAAGACACTGGGGGGTAGGGGAGGTCAGGGTATTGTCAAGGGCGGGGGAAAAAAAGGAGTCATATGTAATACTCTTTGTAATAATTTAAGCAATAAAAAATTATAATAAAAAAAAGAAACATTAATAAAAAAGAAAAAAAAAGAAAGGAAGCAAAGGGAATTGACATTGTTGAGTCTAATGGGCTGGGGAGCCTAATGGACACTGAGCCTGTTTGCTTCCCTGGGAAGTTACAGCTTTACACACTCCAGGAGATCACAGCATTGCCCTGCCAAGGATTAACATACGTCTTGTCCCCACTCTGGTACCTGGGGAGAAGGAGGAAGTAAGCACATGCACAATGGAAGTCACAATGGCGCAGGAGAGGTGCTTCTGTAGGCATGCGCGAAAGGTGGGCCCCGCATAAGTCTGCAAAAGTTTGGGAAGTTGATTGATCATTTTAAAAAAGCTCCTGGTTCTTCCCAAGCCAGAGAAAAGATAATCCTAGGGAACAAAGCCCTTTTATCTCTCTCTCTCAATAACACGTGCTGGCCCCATTCATTTGTTAGATCTTTCAGCAATGACCCTGGCAGACCATGCAGGCTCCAAACAACTAAGCTTTAATATGAAAAAGAAACTGGTCACTGGCCTTTGTTTTGGCCTTGATGAAGACAAAAGAGGACTTTTTTCCATGGTGGAAGGATGGAGATGGGACACAGGGGCAGCCTTCTATATCTACCTGAATAAACCTTCCCAAGGCACAATATCTGATGCACGGGTCTTTGGAATGCTTTTCTTGTGATCCTGTGAAAGAACACGCTAGCCAACAGCAGCATTCCTATCTTCAAAGTCCATTTTTGACCTGGGAATTGTGAAATAATAGAATACAGCTCACAATTTCTCATTTGAGAAATCAATGGGAGGGGGGAAATAGAACAGTTATTTTTTTCCTTCTACATAGACAACAATAGTACATTAATCATATTTGAGTCTTCTACCTTTGTCAAAGACAAGTGGCTAAGGGTCCATGATTCTTAACACTGTAAATACTTTACTTTTTACTGCTTTCCTTCTGTTTCTTTTTTAAAAAATATATTTTATTGATTTTTTACAGAGAGGAAGGGAGAGAGATAGAGAGTTAGAAGCATCGATGAGAGAGAAACATCGATCAGCTGCCTCCTGCACACCTCCTACTGGGGATGTGCCTGCAACCAAGGTACATGCCCTTGACCAGAATCAAACCTGCGACCTTTCAGTCCGCAGGCCAACGCTCTGTCCACTGAGCCAAACCAGTCAGGGCCCTTCTGTTTCTTTTTAGGTATTTTAATTGTAATAATTATCATTATCATCATCATCATCATTTATCCAAATATACTATTTATTACTTATCATGTGCCAAACTATGCTAAATGATTCAAATATATTATCTGGCTTAGTTATTGAATTTACCATTGTTTTTTTATATTTTGAACCTGAAGAAGCTGACACATATGGAGAACTAGTTGTAAATCTAGAAAATGGTAGAACATGATCTTAAACTCAGATATGTCAAAGATCCTGCTCTAATCACTTCAATATAAAATAGTGTAAATGGCTAGACTATATCTTGAGGGGAGAAAGAAAATTGCAATTACATAGCTGGAAATATGTCTTCATACATAAGAACATATCAGTAAAGAAAAGCACAATAACCAAAATTCTGTTTGCCTTTGTTTTAGCATGTTTAATGGTGCTATGCATGGTCACTTCTAATGAAAAGTTAAAATGATCTCCAGTAATAATAAGTCACTTGTTAATAGATTTCTTTTCACTACAGGTACTTGAACTCTCTTATTAATACCTTACATTGTTACAATGTGTATCTGTATGTTATTCTAAAGAGCTTTAAAGGATGAAAACTTCTCTTCTAGGGAAAACTATACAAAGATTGCCAAACAGGACACACATGCCTTCACTCTACAAGAGAGTATTTCTCATGATATGTTTCTACTTTTTAGCTAAGTGCTAAATATTCTCTGTATATTCCCCCAAAGAGGGAGATTTATGGCAATAATTAATGCCTGATATAAATCACACAGTGTGGTCTATAGCTCCCAGGTGATAGCTACAAAGTGCAAAATGTATTTCTGCAGACCAAGAACACATTGAAAATACACTGATGACTGTACCAGTAAATTTGTTTAGGGGTAGAATGCAACTGGTTGTTTAGATGAGAGTGGGGTGGGAAGTGGAAGAAAATGAGATGATTTTCTCACTGAAAAAGTTGTGTTCTTTCTAGAGTGGAGCCAGGATAATTTTGAATAATAACCATAACGCAGCTATGTTGAAGGAACCGTATCAGCAACAGCAACAGTGGGGAACTAGAGGAGGATTTGCAGGAAAGGCTGGTGAAGGAGGTGATGGCCCAGTCAAGACTGGAACCAGGGATATAGTAACTATTAGAATCAATGCTCTTGCAACTATGGATATAACAGCCAGTGTTAAGGTGGTTATGGAAGATATGACTACACTGGTTACAACATCTATGGCTATGATTATAGCCGCCAGCAGAGTGATTATGGGAAAGTATCTAAGTGAGATGATCATCAAAATAGCTACAAACCATACTAAGTTACTTGATTTGCCAATTGCCTCAAGAGTTGATGAGGTAGTATTTTACAATTTGAAGATTCATTTAAAGGTGGCTCCTGTCACTTGCTAATAGCAGTTCAAACTAAAGTTAAAGAAATTTCCTGGAATTTATTAGAGAAATCCCTATGCCAACTAGTGTTCACATAGGATTTTATTGTTTGCATTGATAATTATAGTTTAATTCTAATTATTTATGGTGCTCTTTTCATAATACAATAATACTAGAGTCCCAGTGCACAAAATTCATGCACTCGGTGGGGATTGCCCTCAGCCTGGCCTGCACCCTCTTGCAGTCCAGGAGCCCTTGGGGGATGTCCGATTGCTGGATTAGGCCCACTCCCATGGGCAGTTGGACATCCTTAGCGCTGCCGCAGAGGCAGGAGAGGCTCCTGCCACTACTGCTGCGCTCGCCAGCCATGAGCCCGGCTTCTGGTTGAGCGGCACTCCTCCTGTGGGAGCACACTGACCACCAGGGGGAAGCTCCTGCATTGAGTTTCTGCCCTCTGGTGGTCAGTGTGCGTCATAGCGACCGGACATTTGGCCATTCAGTCGATTTGCATGTTAGCCTTTTATTATATAGGATAAGCCCAGGGGAGTATTATGTGAATTGAATAAGCTTTTAAAAATAGGAGTAATACCCAACAGGCATGGCTCAGTTGTTGAGCATTGACCTATGAACCAGGAAGTCACAGTTTGATTTCTGGTCAGGTCATATGCCCAGGTTGCAGACTCGATCCCCAGTGTGGGGCATGCAGGAGGCAAGCAATCACTGATTATCTGTCATCATTGATGTTTCTATCTCTCTCCTCCTTTCCCTTCCTCTCTGAAATCAATAAAAATATATTTAAAAAAATAGAAGTAACTTAATAATTGTATCTAAAATTTAATAAACATTTGCTAGCAAGCAAAAAAAAAGCACTTCACATGGATTTCACATGCATTATTTTGACCCAGCTTTCACATATGCACACACACAAATACACACACACTCTCAAACTCATTCACATGTGCATGTACACTCCACACATTAAGGTAAGAAATGCATATGCAATTTCTACATTCCAATTAAAATATTAGAACAAGGAATACAAAGAGATTGCCTCTGATAACAAAGTCAGTACCATGGCCTTAGGTATACCCAATTCTTTGGTGCACATGATTAAACTCCATTTCTTCCTTTTACTGGCTTCAATTGTTGTATCTTTCTAAAAAGCATGAATATATGTATGTGTTTAGATGAAAGCATTGCTATTTTTTTCTTTAGAAGAATGAAAAGAGAGAGGTTTTATAATGCATAATAAACAAAGACAAACTTGAAACTTAAGAGGTTGAACAGGAAAGAGCTGAAGCCCAAGACTTCACTTGCTATTTAAAAAAGTTCCCGTCAGCCAATGTCATAACACTTCCCCACCTTTCTTTTCTCCATGTTTCTTACAGAAAAATCACAGTTGCTTAAGAAAGTATTATATTTCTCTATCTAGATAAATAGAGTGATGCACTATTGATTATAACCTGAATTCTGAAAATTTTATGAGCCCATAACTTATGTTTATTTCAAAAACTCTATGTCAAATAAAATGAACTAAGAAAAAAATATAAATTTGATATTATTTTTAGGTTATGTAAAATACAGAACTGGTTATGCCTGACAAATAGACTAAGCATATTTACTTTATAATCATTTCCAAAGACTGTCGATGTAATACTGTGTATTTTAATTTATATTTTATAAGGTATACTCTATGGTATTAAATATTTTATAATCATTAGTAACTATTATGCAGCTCCTCACAGAAGTTCTCTTTCTGATGACATAAAATATACATAGGTGGATAAATTGATAGGGATATTATGAGTTTTGTGTGTTGTCTAACATAGTTTTTAAATTATTTTTTAAATTGTAACAACAAAATGGAAAGTTTGAGCTTTTCCAACCAAATGCCAGTGTTAAGAGAATTTGTTTTCTCAATAATAAAGGCAATGGCATCTATTTATGATTTTTAAAGTAAATTTAATAAATTTGTGAAATCAGTTCTACTTGAAACTTACCAAATTTATCATTCTGACCTCTAAATTATTGTATTAACATAATAGTAATTATACTAATATTACATTCTTTTTCTTTTATCCATGTATTTCAAAGAACTTAGTATGCATACAGGTGTTTCCCCTTTTTATAAAATATATACAAATAAGTGTGTTGATTTATTAAGAATAAGACCCTCCCTCTGACAGAAGCAATGTCACAAAAAAAGATTATTCCTTTACTGGGTATTCAAGACTACCCATTCACCACATATGCACTGACCTGCTGTTTCTACAGCAAGGAGAGCTATAGCACAGCGTCATGAGCAAGAACCCATTAAGAAAAATGCTTCTCAAGAACGTACATCTGGCTGTTATACATACCCTGATAGAAGAGATGACAAAGGCTTCTAGAAAATGTCCTCGTTTCCAGTAAAATAAACTGATTTTCAATTATGTTTACTGAATACAATAAGGCAACTTGTATTCATATATGAAAAGTTTCTGCCTTTTGAAAAGTGTGTCCAGAGTCTTGTAAAATACAGAATCATATGAAGATGGCTCACCTTTATTTTTTTTTTTGGAAAACTAAGATTGAACTTCAGTGAAGTTTGCAAGATAATAAGTAAAAGCTTGCTTTGACAGGTTCTGCTATGCTGAAGAACATACTATAACCTTTTAGGAGATGGATCAAATTACTATAATCAAAGCAGATAATTAGAATCAGCTCAACTTTTAGTATCATTAAAAGTACATAGTTTCCCCCTAGCTGGTTTGGCTCAGTAGATAGAGTGTTGGCCTGTGGATGAAGAGTCCCAGGTTCAATTCAGGTCAAGGGCACATGTCCAGGTTGCTGGCTTGATCCCCAGTAGAGATGTGCAGGAGACAGCCAATCAATGATTCTCTCTCACCATTGATTTTTCTATTTCTCTCCCACTCTCCCTTCCTCTCTGAAATATATATATATATATATATATATATATATATATATATATATATATGGTCTTAGATTTTCTTTTAAAAATAAAAACTGTAACAAATATTTCACATCTAAAAATAAAGCACAGATTAACCCACTGCCTGCAGAGTAAGCTACATAATTCTGTAAATATTCTCATTATGATTTTAATTTGAGACCTTGCTATTTGGTAATCATAGTTAAAGCTTGACATATGTAATTCGTTTTTTAAATTCAGCAACATAGCAAAATATAATGTTATATAAATCAACAACAATATATTTTGGTATTATTGTGAACCATCTAATGGTGAGACTTTCTCTTATTCATGTGTCTTGAAACCAAGTGTTTTCTATATTTTTTAAATAAATAACACAATTTATTTCAATCAATAAGTTTAAATGTAAAAACACACATGATTTCAGAATGTTCTACTGAGTTTATTTTTTTAAAGCTGGCCTCTTAAGAGTAAAATATGGTAATTATTAGAGAAAACATACTCTTAAAAATTTCAAGTACATTCTTAAAATTCTTAAAGCTTTTATAAAACCTTTTCTAAATTAAAATCATCAAAGTTTATTTAAAGCTATAGGTGGTATTGAAGTACTTCAATGGAACAGGGTGGATGTATAAGCCTAATTTCAAATGACTAAAATAATCCACACATAATTGTTTGGTAGTTAGGTAGCCATTTAAAAGTATGTCAGTGAGTTGTTCACAGTACATAGGTAAGTCATTAAAACATGTTACAAAAGGCCATGTGCAGATAATCTTCCATTTATTAAAATATCTGGCATATATAAAGACTAAGTACAGAGATATTATCTTTAAAAATTTTTAAGTGTGTTTTTTATTACAAATTAATTCCCACATTTTCCCTACCAACAACAAAAGTGGAAGCTGGTGCTGAGATATTGAGAGAAAGGATGATAAATATGATGTACTAATATAAAATAAGCTAATTCAGTCATTTAAATTCTTTGTAGGCATTGGAATTCTTAGTTATTATTGAGAGAAAAAAATGTATACTGCAAAACTCATTTTTAAAATTTAAGCTTTTAAGACTTAAGATGTTGCAAAGTAAACTATAGAGTCCATATGAAGGGATAGTATTTGTTACTACATATTTTTTTTAATGTAGGTTTGGAAGAAGGAAAAGAATAAACCGAGAAGTCATTTCCCACCCCAACCTCTCTGCAGCCATCAGTCATTGGAGGCCAGATTGTAGAACACGTTGATGTGTTGGGAAATCTAAGCACAAAAGGATGGTCATCTTGCTTCCTTAGGGATGTCCACTGAAAGATAAACACTGAAGGATTAACAGTAGAATTATTTGGGTAGATGACCATGCATGCCTTTAATACTCTGCTTGTTTACAAATCTGTATTTAAATACATTTTCTTTGTAGTAATTATAAATTGATATAAAGCTAAAGGGATAGTTGCAAGGAAGACTTGCTTTGTGTTCCTTGTTATCATATGTTTCTTTTTTGATGAATATACATTAACAATTTAAAGTAAAAGGACAAGCTGCAATTGGCATAAAGAATTATAGGATGGCCCTAGCTGGTTTGGCTCAGTGGATAGAGCGTCAGCTTGCGGACTGAAGGGTCCCGGGTTCAATTCTGGTCAAGGACATATACCCGTGTTGCAGGCTCAATCCCCAGTGTGAGGCATAGAGTGCAGGAGACAGTCTATCAATGATTCTCTCTCATCGTTGATGTTTCCATCTCTTCTCCCTCTCCTTTCCTCTGTGAAATCAATAAAAATATATATTTTTTAAAAAAGAATTATAGGATAACAGAAAGAATTGGCTTCTTTTCTTTTAGTAATCTACCATCACTTACATAAGGTCATTCTTTCTTATTAGGGTTGAAAAAATAAATAGAATAACTTTCTGCAGTGTGTCATTACTTATATTTAATCAGGAAAAAAATAGGGAGTTCACCCAATGAACCAACCTGTTCATTGGAACAATTTTTAGAAAGTAATAAATAAATTAAAAAGTAACAAGTGTGGATGATAGTAAAATAACACCAATATATTAACGATAATGACCTAAAAATGTATAAAGTAATGCAGATAAAAACATTCAAATAAATATTAACTTCAGTTCGATAGTAATAACTTATGTTCTTAGACTTTTTATAGTATTATGCAACTTTCTATCTCAGTAATACCCAGACTTTATTATGTCAGTGAATATACACACTTGCAGTATAAAAACATTTTACATATTTTTAAAACATGATATATCCTTTATTCTTAACCTTCCCTGGTATCAGAATATGCCCCATATATCCTTTCCATAGAAAATAAGAAGTCATCCTTTCTACCTAAATATCATATTAAATTTCTTATCATATCTATTATTTGCCTTTAAACTTAATCATCTTTTTCAGTAATTTATGAGAACTTCATGCTTTCTCTGAATAAAGAGGTTAATATTTCTCTATGATAAAGTAGGAAACATCAGGAAAATTAAACAGAACTCACAGTTTATATGAGGTTGCTGTTGAACAAAAGTGAAAGCATTAACAATGCAGAAATACTTTATTTCAAGTACTTCTCTGTGTAGAGGATATATATATTTATGTGTGCATACATCTTTGTTAGAAATAGTTCAAATGAACTTGTGAAGATAAACACAGACGTAGCAAGTAGAGCAATAGGAAAAGTATGGAATTTAAGGCTTTGTACTGTCTTGTGAAGATAATTTAATTCCTCTTTTTCACTCAGATGTAATATAAACCATAAAGTTGTTGGTGGCCTTAATGATGTTAGGTTTAATCTACAGCAATAAACATGGATAACATAAATAGAAACACACAGACTATGACTACTAAATGCTCTCCATGCTGAAATGCATACACCAACAGGGAAACATTGAATGCAACCCTTTGAAAGCCCAGAATAGTAATCATCTTCAATTATGTTTTATTTTTATCTTGCCACTCTGCACTTGTTCTTTGCAGAAAAGACACAGAGAGCTGTTCTTAGAATATTCAAAAGTCCTGAGGAAATGAGAACCAGAAATCTCACCAGAATGTCTGTTTTGCAAGGCTCTGGAACCCAGCTTTTCTCACTTGACAGCTTTGTTGTAGATAAGTTCTAACTAAGTTATCAAACATTTTATTTGGCTGAACTGAACTTAACCCAGTCTATAGATTGCTATGTTTAACTTGAAGTTGGTTTATCTAGTAGACAAATTTTTAAGCAGAGAACATATGTCAATTAACAAGCTAGCTAGAATTATTTATCTCTAGGTAGAATGTACGCCATATGGCTGTTTTGTTCTAAACTAATGTGTTAGTGAAGTAGGATTGAATCAAACCCTAGTCAGATAAAACAAAGAGTCAAGATATATAGATAAATATGCACACACGCATTAGGCTTATGTAGAATTATTGTGGGGTGGGGTGGAGGAAAGAAAGCAAGAATTTAAACCATATTGATTTCTTTTAAGAATAATGGTTGAAGCTCAAACTCAAATTCTAAGAAAAATAAATGTAGTGATTTGTCACCCTTGAGAGCACCTACTCATATTTGAAAATTCTCTCCAACCAATGCCAATAATTATCTATACCCAACCCATCTGCAGGTTGAATATTAGAGATGTAAAATGGAAGGTCAGTACTAGGACATAGATGCAATCCCTTGTGAGATTAAGGACATTCATCAGACACCATAGAGAAAGTTATAATATGACTGAGTATATCTATTAACAGTGAAGAACTGGATGTTTCCACTAGGGTCACCATAGACATAATGGTGGCTGACATGAATGTTATTTCACAGACTATGGTAGTTAAATTTAGAGTTGAAGTCACTAAATCTCTCCAGACATACTTATACACATCTCCAAAATGCAAAGACAAATTGAATAGTTATTCAGGCAATGAACTACTGTTATGGGAAAGCTTCTATATTTAATCTATTTATAAGTGATGTATGCTCTATTTCACCATGCTACACCTGGTAAACAAATATGGTGCTGGAACTATAAGTAACCCACAATAACTATTGCTTTCTTTGCTGCCAATTTCATAAGCAAAACACCATCCATTGGGTAATCTAGACACATACCTTAAAGAAAACATGCATAAAACTAAACTTCCCATTTCCACCCATACCTGGATCAGTCCTCTTGGCATATCTCTAATCTATGTTCTTCCCTCCATTTTCACTACTGGCACACTAGTCCAAGCTACCATTTCATCATACCTGGATGACAGGTCTTTGATTTTACTATTACTCCATACAGCCAATGTGATAGAATATGAATCAGATTCTTTTACTCTCTCCAACTTAAAACCCTTAAATCACTTTCTGTTTTCTTTTTTTAAATATTTTTATTGATTTCATGGAGAAAAGAAGAGGGAGAGAGGGAAGGAGAGAGAGATAAAAACACCAATGATGAGAGCAAATCATCGATCGGCTGCCTCCTGCATGTCCCATATATACCAGTATATATCTTCTTTTTTCATAGCACTCTTATCTGCATTGATTTCTTTATTGTATTTATTACTTTACCCTGTCTTTGTCACTAATTTACTACTTTACCCTGGCTTTGCTCACTAATGTGTCTCTAACACCTTGAGCTGTACATAGCACATAGTAGATGCTTAGTAAACATTGCCGGCATAAAAAAGAAACCTCAAAAGATTGTTTAAATTCTATACTTGCTTGGTTTTAAACATGTCTCATTTTGGAGCTTTAAACATTAAAACAGCAACAACCAGTCGCAAATTTGTTGTTAAGGCTGATTTATAACTACAGGGTTAATACTCCTTGACATTCATTTTAGGTTTAGAGAAGCTGATCATGAATACTGGATGAGACTCCATAAGCCTACTCTCTGCAATGCATGCTTTATTTCTGAAAGCCGGGGAAAGAGCACTTTGTAATTAATGATTATTTTCCCCTCCAATTATACCATCTGCTGTAATATAGTAAGTACATAAGTGTATAATATTGTGCAGAATGCTCTGTTGGTAGGCACTGGTTCTACTTGGTGAAGGGTATCATTTCTTCCATCTTTCTCAATAGTCCTTGTTCCTCACATCACTCCTACATGACTTCAGTTACAGGGAAAAATGTTAACTACTTACAACTTATCTATTTATTCTAATAAAAGTAATTGTTAAAAAGAATAAAATCCCTCTTCAACTATACTGACACCGTGGTATATCTTGCTTAAAACAACTGAAACATGTTAACATTTATAGCACTATGAAAATATCAGTAACTATTTTACAATAAAAACATATGCAGAAAGTTAAATATTATCCATCATAGATAGATGTATTGATATTATCTATAAATTTGGCAAGAGCTAGGGGAAATACTTAACATTAATTTCTATTCCTATAATATATCCATGCTACAATTCCTCAGCTGTGCAACTATTCACATGAACCTATACTGACGTGCTGCATAAATAATTCTATAAGAGACACTTCTTTTTTCACAAAATATTCATATCCATAAATACCCAACCACATTAAAGTGTAATATTTTTAATTTTATTACTTATTAAAAATCTCAAAGAAGACTCTCAAAAAGAGACATCAGGTTTAGATAGTTGAGAGAAACCCCAAAATGTCATTTCAGTAACAGTATCTACTATTTACAGCCCATTAACTCAAACTCAGTACCTTACATAGTAGTATCCATATTATCATAATGATCATAATCACATTATCACCTCTTTAAATTAAAGATCCCATTTTGCCAATTGGCATGCATTTGTAGGCTATTGAAAATGCAACAGTACAATGTTGTCTTATTCATGCAGAATGGGTAACTTTTTGTTTGAAATTCATTTGTCCAGAAATAAGGGTTTGGAATCATATTTTTAACATAAGAATATGATTAAGAGTATCTTTCAGATCAGCTCTTCAAGGTCAGAGAAAATAAGTTCTGTGATTGAGGAATATGGGTGCTTTATTTCCATTGTACATTTATTCCACATGCAAGGGTACTTGTAAAGGAATGTACAGAACCTCAAAAACTAAAATACAATGAAAATAAAAGTTGAGCTGCTAATAAATAGGTAGAAATTGATAAATATATATTTCCACAGGAAGACATTAGCCCTATATTGTTAGGCTAAAGAATAAAAATGAATTATAACAACCTTTTTAAAATATGAGCCAATATATGTTTTAAAAATACTATTTATGAATATGTAGATGAATATAATATTGGTTATTTATGAATGGTGATATTGTAGCTTTTATAAATAGATATAGGTATAGATATAGATATTCTTAAGTACACCACAATTTTTTATAATGAATTTATATATCGCTGCATAATTTAAAAAATAAAAATAGTTTTAAAGCACTTAGAAACACAGAGAGCTAATTCCCATTCTCTATCTTCTTAATTACAAAACAGACTCAAGTGAAATGTTGAAAGACTTTAAAAATTTTATCCCCTCCTTCCACAAATCACCAGAATCAAGTAGAAGGGGCCTCAGTGTGACATCATTGAAAGATAACATCACTGTTCAGTACTCACTCCTACAGCTTTGAGAAAGGTTCTGCTATGTCAGCATAAGAGGAGAAGAGATAAATGAAAAAAGAGGGGGCCTGATTCACTGGTCAGATCTCATATGCGATATAACCCTTACTCCTATAAAATCACTTATATTACTGAATCTTAACTACATTGCAGACAGAAAATATAGTGAAACCATTGCATACACTACAGTAGCTTGCATATTTTGTCCTGTTCATAGCAAATGCTTCCCTTCAAGCATAAAAAATATGTGTGGTTTTATTTCATTCAATTTGTATGTTTGCTTACATTGTCTCAACTTTAACATTTATGTTCTCAGTGAAAACATTTTTAATTTTTAAGAAAAACTATAAAATGTCCACTTTAAACCATTTTTTAAAATTGTGTTGGTAAAGGTTGAATTTGGAACATCTGGTTTATAAATGTTTTTTGAAATGACCCTTAGTTGCATATGTATCAGCACTGAAATTCGTAGACTTTCTGGAACCAAAGCTTCAGTTTCTGGCAAGACTGACATAGCTCCCTAATTTTCCATGAGATAAGGTACATTCCTTGTAGTTCAGCTTACTTAGGTCTTTTTTGGGGAAAAAAAGTTTTTTCTATCTCCAAAGGTCTGAGCTAACCACCTAATTAATAAAGAATTCTCCATAAGAGCTTTTCTTAAGAATTGTCTTTTGTAAAATCATAAATCATTATGGCTCAACAACTGAAAGAGTTTTAAATATTTTAAATGCACAGAAAAGAATATATCATACACTTATGCAACAGCCACTTCCAATAAACTTTTAATATTGCTATATAAACTTTACCATCCTCGTTTTATTTTTTTCAGAGGCATAAAATATTTGAGATATAGCTAAAGTCTCACAATCCATGCAGTTCTATATGATTTTAAACTGTTACCTCACATTTATATTAACAATATAAACAGAAATGATTTAAAATGTATCCATATTGATACTTGCTATGCCATTTATATCCTATAAACTTCCATTGTATGCATTAAGTTTTTGTTTATATCCCACTTAGCATAATTACTGAATGTGAAAATTCACTTTGTCTCATCATTTCAATCTTTCATTCATTCATCCACTCACTCATTTCTAAGTATTTCTCTAAGTATATTACTCCTATTCTCCCTATTTCTTCATTATGGTAACACTACCAGGCATTTGTTAGATCTTCCTCTTTTATTGCCAGACCTCTTTACCTCACTTCTTTACTTGCTATTACCTCTTTGTGCTGTGTGCTGTGTTCATGGTAATTCTCTCCATAGCCATATCTATTTTGGTATTAAATTCATCTTTGTAGTTTATTATATACTAGAGGCCTGGTGCATGAATTTGTGCACTGGTGGGGTCCCTCAGCTTGGCCTGTGCCCTCTGGCAATCCGGGACACCTTGGCGGATGGTGGACTGCCCATCAGAGATTGGGCCGAAACCGGCAGTACACCATCCCCCGAGGGATGTAGTAGTGCTGAAGCAGGAGGCTGCCAGGAGGAGCCGGTGCTGCTCCACTCATCCCAGCCCCACTGTGCCTGCCACCGCCGCTGCTTGGTAAGCTTGCTGAGTGGTGTTCCCACTGTGGGAGTGCACTGACCACCAGGGGGCAGCTCCTGCGTTGAGTCTCTGCCCCCGGTGGTCAGTGCACATCATAGCGACCAGTCGACCAGTTGTTCAGTCATTTGGTCATTTGGTCGCTTAGGCTTTTATATATAGATATATCTATCTTTATAGAAATTGTATATGACAAAATGCATAAATACTATTTCTACTCATTTTTTCCTCTACCTTTTAAAATATTTTTTTATGGTTTTGACTTATTCATATGCATTTAAGCATTTTAAACATATTATCTCAAGCACTTTAAGTCTGGTCAGTGCCTGTTTTATTCTTTGCTTCACCAACCTGAAGTTTTAATAATAACAGTAATACTATTAATAATAGCAGTATGAATTTATTTTTATTGAACAACAATGCTATGCTAGGTATTATTCTAAGTATTTTATATGCATTTACTCTTTTAATCTTTACCATCTTATGTGGTAATCCGTTATTATTCAATTTTACAGTATATAAATGTGAACTATTTCTTCAAAGTTCAGAGTCTCTTAATCAGTATACTACAGTTTCTCTTAATAAATGTATATATGCAGATTTTATCAGTTAATAACCATTTTATTGATTCTTAAAGATCATTCTACTAATGAAAAAAAATTCAGTCAAGCCAGCCAAACTCTGCCCTAACCGGTTTGGCTAAGTGGATAGAGCATCAGCCTGCGACTCAAGGGTCCCAGGTTCGATTCCGGTCAAGGGCATGTACCTTGGTTGTGGGCACATCCCCAGTGGGGAGTGTGCAGGAGGCAGCTGATCGATGTTTCTCTCTCATCGATGTTTCTAACTCTCTATCCCTCTCCCTTCCTATCTGTAAAAAATCAATAAAATAAAAAAAAAACCAGCCAAACTCAATGAGGGCACTATATATTTGTGTATATATCTATGCATAAATATATGTAATTTGTATGTAAATAACAAATACATAATTATGTATGTACACATATACAGAAATTGTGTAGCATATCATGAAAATTTGTGTTCTATCCCTTAGATCTTAAGTTGATTAAATTAGAAGAAATATTGTGTTCACCAAACAACAAAGACTAATTATATGGTGCTTTTATTTAATTCACTTTGTAAAATTGTATGTGGACTTCATATACCAGATATATTGACATAATTTGCCTCACATTCCTGCTGAAACATTGTGAATGTTTCTGGATTGTTAAACAAAATGTTTGGAATGATCTAACAAAATCAGATCCCAACCATACATAAATTATTGTTTTGGATTCAAAAATACTTTCTACTCATAGTGGTTTTGGACAGAATGTTAATTGTAACACCCTTTTATCTTTCATGACAACTAGAGCACAAAATTATGTCAAATTCAAAGAGAAAGTCCTCACAACCTCAAACTCATTTGCTAATAAGGTATTCTTTCTTCCCTAAGTGAATATAATATAAACAGAAAAAGATATAAAATATATCTTGACCCAAGAAGAAGCCAAGAAAGTAGCCTTGGCTATCTAAAATTTATTCAGGGATAAAACCATGGCTATGTATTTAAACAATTTTTAGAAACAAAATTGGAAGTTATAAAACATTTTGGCCACTTAAAAAATGTTTAAAAAAATTTTTAAGAAACAAATATAACTCATTTGCCTACGTTTTCATTACTAAGGGAAAGGCCTAAGGGGCAAGCTCAGAGTTTAAAGTTTAAATGACTCTAAAGAGGCTTTATTTTATAGGCGGTATAGAAGGCATATGACTTGAAATCTTTTAGTGACTGCTCTGTGAAATGAATGCACGTTTGGCCCTATGTATGCAGGACTACAGAGACAGTGCAGCCTCCTCAGTAACTAACCCTCATGTACATCATTAATAGAGACTCAACTGATCGCAACTTCAAAAGTCTTGGGGATGATTTGAGGACTAGGTGAAATAATTAGCTTGTTCCACTAATGCTCATGTCAGTTGTCCAAAGGAGAGACTGGGAAGTTGAGGCCATCTGCTAGAAATGTAACACATTTTATCACATTTTCACTTCTCACAAACAGACTAAAAATGACATTATCACCATGTGGCAAATAAATTCACTGTGGCTAGGTATCCAGCTAGGACATATGAGAGCAGAGATCCAAATACTGGTATAGCTGCATGTTTCTAGGCCAACACACAGATACTGGCAATGTTTAGCCCACATCCATGGACTAACTTGTCCTGCTGACACAGCTCCAGCTGTATACAAATGATTCTCTCTCAGCTCCTAGGGCCACATTCTTCTAGGTTGAAGAGAAAAACAGGAGTCAGCAATCTTTTTTCTATTAGGGACATACAATAAGTATTTTAGGATTGATAGGTCATATAGGGTCTATCACAACCACTACACTCTGCTTTTGTAGTGCAAAAGCTTCTATAAACATTCTATAACTAAATGAGCATGACTGTGTTTCAATAAGACTTTATAAAAAATAGGAGGCCAACCCTGAATGTTCTATATGTTAAACACAATTTGAAAATTGCCCCCAAATATCCTTACTTTCCAAATAAGAAGGATGAGTTTGAGTTTAAAATGACTCATTCACAGTTTAAGTGTGTCTATGAATTTTGTATAAGTCATCTCCTAGAATGAAGGTAATCAAGGTTACCTGGGTTGGTACATGATGACGGATTCATACTCAGTACACTTAGGAATGGTCAAAAAGGCCATGCATTTTCTCACTGAACATAAACTTTTATCATTCTCCTATTAAAATAATTAATGGATACACAGTTATAGAAAAACTTTGCATGTATCTTGAAGCTGATGAAAATATTATTGCACTTAATAGAAAATATATGAAAATGCCATGCCTTCTTTGGTTAACAAAGGAAAGAGATGGTTTTCACTGACACCATCAACTTTGATTCCAAAAAAGTCAATAAGTGGAGGTCTGAATTGCTGTGTTGCCACAGCATTTTACTGCTCTTTCCCCCATTATAAAAATGGCAAAGTGTTCTGAAAATGAAAATTTTCCTCAGGGACAAATTCATAGAGATTTATTATCTTGCCTTAAAGGGATGGGATAGAGCCACTTTTATAGCCAAAAATTACTTTTATTTTCTGCGTTGGAAGTATTTCTCTGCAGTCTTGCAATGTGTGAAAAGAACATTTTGCTAAGCATTTCTGCCACTGATACAACCACCAAAAAGCCATCCGTGATATTAGCCAAGTGCTTTGATAGCATTCTAGTGATTCCCAGCCAGAAATATTCATTTAACATTGATATGAAACACTTTAAAATACAGAGTCCTGGGCCTTGCTCCAGTAATACTGAACTGTACCTTCCAAAGACGGCTTTTGGATAGCTGTATAGTTTGCACAACTCTCTCAGTGATTTTCATGCATAGCCAGCATTGAGAACCATTGCTAGAAGAGAAAAAAAGCAATTTTAAAAAGTCAGTGACTAATCAATAGTTATTTATCAGCTTGTAAATAATGCTGTGCACCTAGAAAATATGAAATAATATACAGCTTCCTAACATTCATCAGTCTGTCAAAGGCAGCATCTGAAACTGATGGCATCGGTCCCGTCAGACCTTCCATGAGATTGCCCTTGAATCATTCTCTCAGGTGACCTAACCCAGTTTTGATTTTGTCTTGTTCTGGGAAGGCTGGCATCAAAACAGCCTTCTCATTCCTAGGCGGGGTCAGTTAGGGCTATCCTAAGGGAGGGAAATTTGAGCTGTTCCAGCAAGCATCCCCCCCTCACAAGTACACACTAGCCAACAATAAACAAAATGCCTTGCCAACTGCCTATCTGTACACTATCATTAGAATATTTTTGAATGCTGAAGATAATTTGAACTGTAGGGGTTTCCCATTAGAGGGCAACTATCTCCATAATATAGGTCTTTTAAGCCGAAGGCATCCTATGGACAAGGTTCCTAACCCACACAGTGAGCTCACATGAAACGGATTAGTTTATGTTTATGAAGGCAATAGTTTATGTTTAGCTGAATTATCTACCTTGTTTCACAGACAATATCAGGGCATTGAGTGAACTGTAGGCTTCAAGCTTTAACCAATTGCCTGTTTCCATGGCTAGCATGACTGAGAACTGCAGGATGTCATTCTAACAAATTTAGATTAAAAAATAGTCATTGAAATTGAAACGGAAAGTAATCATATTAATCCCAACAAAACTATGCCATGCACTTAGGAAATGATGACGCATTATCATTTAAAAAAAATAGATGACTCCCCATTACTAATTTCATTGGATATTGATAAGTCATTATATTATGTGCATGTCAGTGCATCATTAGACATTAAAAACTATATTATTTTCACACATTCTGTCTTCATATGCTCCTGGCTTTCTCTTTATTTCTTTTTGGTCTCCTTTAAAGGTAACCCCTCCTATAAGCAATACTTAAATATTAAATTTCCTCTATGAATTAAACAAGGCATTCTTCACTTTTCACTTTACACTTACTAGCCAGAGAACTTGATACTTCTGCAATTTTCAGTTTTCATCAATATGCTAATGATATCCAAATCCATACAGAAATGACACATTTGTTGATCTCAAGACTATTATAGCCAACGTCCTACTTGTATCTAGTCTTGTAGACATCTCAGACTCAGACACAGAGAGTCAACTTGTCACCTCTTTCCTAAATGCCCCCTCCTCTAGCATCCCTGAGGGCCACCACAGTCCACTGAAACACTCCAATCAGAATCCCAGGAGTGGCCCTCAACTACTCTCTCTTTTTACCTTTAATAATCTATCTATATCTATATCTATATCTATATCTATATCTATATCTATATCTATCTATAATCTTCTACTGTCTACCACATCCTTCAATGTCATGTTACCATAGTTCAAACCATCTTTGTTTCTTCAACTATTGCAACAACCTCCTAACAGGTTTTTCTGTTTCTACTTTGGCTTGTCTGTAATCTCTACCCAGCAACTGAAGTATAATTCAGTCACACCCATCACCACTTAAAAACTCTCAATGAATTCCCATTTTCAAAATATTTACCATAGTTTAGACCCGGGCAGTGGTCAGCAAACTCATTAGTCAACAGAGCCAAATATCAACAGTACAACGACTGAAATTTCTTTTGAGAGCCAAATTTTTTAAACTTAAACTATATAGGTAGATACATTGTTATTAACTTAATTAGGGTACTCCTAAGGCTTAGGAAGAGCCACACTCAAGGGGCCAAAGAGCCGCATGTGGCTCGCGAGCTGCAGTTTGTCGACCACGGGTTTAGAGGAATGGCATTACTTAGTACATGCCTTCCTCTTTAGCAGTGTGGTTTGCCATCTCCTGAGCTGCCTACGCTGTAACTGCCTGTAGTCTTTCAGTACAAGCTGTTATTTATTTGTTTGTTTTTATTTTGTTTTGGTTGGAATACTCACCCTTCAATATTTCTCTTCAAACTCTTTCTTAGTCTCAAATTCTCAACTTCAATCCCATGTCCTTCTGGGAATTGCTCCTTATCTTCTTAGAGTAACTTAAATGCTTTTATTTTTTTCCTTCCAGAGCATCAATTACTCCCCTTTTGTTATATTACATGTGTAATTACTGGTGCACATCCCAATTTTATAAAAATAGTGGGCTTTGTGGTACAGGAAGCCTGTTTGTTTTGTGCTTTGTGTTATTTCTAGGGTCTACCATTATCCTTAGCCCAAATTAAAATCTTTGGATAAATAAATGAATAAATGATGTTTCAATATGCATTGGTTCATGTTCACAGGACAAGTATTTATGCTTTTTGGCCCATTGTTGTTAGGAAGAAAGAAATGTGTTCTTCATGTCTATAAATTTATGACCATATTGGTCTTTATTAGCACTGTAAATAACCTCTATCAATTCATATCTTATGAGATATTATTTATGTATTTGAAGAGTGTGGTGAAGAGGAAGAACTGAGAATAACATGCTACATGATTATTATTGAATGCAGTTTCTTTACTCTTCCCAATTCATGTTTCAGAATACATACACTATGTGTGTGTAATTTGCATCAAACATAACACTATGATCTCATCAATTATACACTTTCTAAACCTGTTTACTCTTTTTTAAAATAAAGCATAATTTAAATTTTTGTGGTGTTTGTTCTAGATATGTGAGATATGTTGTTGGTATTTTAACAGGGATTTCATTGAATCTATAAATCGCTTTGGATACTATGACATTTTAATGATATTTATTATACCAATCCATGAACACAGTATATCCTTCTACTTGTTTATATAGTCCTCGATCTCTTTTTTTTCAATGTCCAGTAGTGCAGATCTTTTACCTCCTTGAACAAAAAAACAACAACACCCAAATAGCCTCAGCAATCTTGAGAAAGAAGAACAAATTTAGAGGAATCACAAAAGCATATATGAGGTTATACTGAGAAGGTTAACCCCTATGTTGTAAAACTACTGTTTGGAATTCTCTGTTATTCTTTAGATGACCTCTTATTTTAAAAAATAACGTTGCTTTCCAGCCTGCTTTAGCCTGCTTGAATAATGAGGAAGATAAACTTAGCCGTCTGTCCTTGTAGGCCAGAGACTAGATACGCCCATACTCTCAATGCCATGCCAGGTGTATTTTTTAATTGGATAGAACTGTGTAGTTTTCAAGGCTAGAAAACCACTAAGCACACATAGGGCTGGCTCTTTAATAAAATGGGAACTTCTGTTTGTAGCTTTGCCCAGAATTTGAAAGGCATTTTTCTCTGGGCCCGCACGTAATAATAATAAAGTGTGACTCCAAACTCTCCAAGCATTGCTTGATTTATTCTGGTTCTCTGTAATAATACTACAAAACCATTGTACTCAAAACAGCATAAGAACAGGCATATAGATCAATGGAACAGAACAGGGACCCCAGAAACTGACCCAAGCCATTAGGCTCAATTAACATTTGACAAAGGAGGCAAGAGCATACAATGGAGTAAAGACAGTTTCTTCAATTAATGGTGTTGGGAAAATTAGAGAGGTACACACAAAAAATAAAACTAGACCATCAACTCACTCCGTACAAATGAATAAATTCAAAATGGATAAAAGACTTAAATGTAAGTTCTGAAACCATACAAATATTAAAAGAAACTATAGGGAGCAAAATCTTAGCAATATGTTTACCAATACATCTCCTAGGGCAAAGGAAACAAAGGAGAAAATATATAAATGGGGCTACATCAAAATAAAAAGCTTTTGCACCACAAAAGATATGAGCAACAAAATGAAAAGAGAGCCCACAGCATGGGAGAACATATTTGCCAATGATACATCTGTTAAGGGATTAATTTCCAAAATATATAAGGAACTCATACAACCTAAATGGACGACAAACTATCTAATTAAAAAAAGGACAAAGGACCTAAATAAACATTTCTCTAAAGTGGACATACAAATGGCCAAGAGACATATTTAAACATGCTCAAAGTCACTAATCATCTGAGAGATACAAATTAAAATGACAATGAGGTATCACCTCATACCAGTCAGAATGGCCAGCAACTACAAATCAACAAAGGACAAGGGTTGGCAAGGATGTGGAGAAAAGGGAACCCTAGTACACTGCTGGTGGGAATGCAGACTGGTGTAGCCGTTATGGAAAACAATATGGAGTTTCCTCAAAAAATTAAATATGGGACTGTCATTTGGCCCAGTGAACACACTTCTAGAAATATATCCTAAGGAACCAGAAACACTAATCAGAAAGAATATATGCACCCCCATATGCCCATAGCAGTGCAATTTATAATAGCTAAGATTTTTAAAAAGTCAAAGTGCCCATCAATAGATGAGTAGATAAAAATGCTATGGTACATTTATATGGAAAACTGTGCAGCTGTAAAAAGAACTCTTACCATTTGCATCAGGATAGATGGACCTGGAGGGCATTATGCTAAGTGAAATAAGCCAGTCAGAGGAAGATAAGGATTACATGATCTCACTCATATGTGGAATCTATTGAACAAAATAAACTGATAAACAAAATAGATCCAGAAACATAGAAGCATGGAACAGACTGACAGATTTCAGAGGAAAGGAGGGGATGGGGGTGGAGGAGTGATTAATTAGGAAACTTACATGCATATATGCATAGCCCATCCACACAGACAATAGAGTGGTGAAGGCCTGGGAGGGGCAGGTAACAGGTGGAGGGGGTCAATGGGAAAAAAACCAACAAACAAATGGGACATCTGTAATACTTTCAACAACAACAACATAAAAAGGAGTATAATAGTATTACCTAATCCATAGATTTATTTCAGCAAGTGAAATAATTCATAAAAATTCTTAATATCAAGCACAAAAAAATGTAAGCATTAAATATATGGTGTTATTTGAGTTAGGATAATGTTAAAAATAAGAAAAGAGGCTCCAAATAATTCAATAATTGTATTTAATGATAATATATTCAATAACAAACCATTTTAAAAAATATTCAGATGAAGACTCTGTTATAGGTCATCTAAGAGTTAATGGAACTGAGATTCAGAATTTTTCACATAAATCAGTGAATACTTAACACTGTCTAGTCTACTAAATTTTTGTGGTTTCCACCCATATTTATCAATGACACCCACTGAATTCATTCACACTCCCTCTAGCTACTACATGGAGAATAAATATAATGTCTTTACTACATATGAAGCATGGTGGCAACCATGCTTGGTGGGAATTGCTGTTTAATATTTTAACCCTGCTGACTTGGCTTCTGTCATTATTTGCTTGCTAAAATAATAGAAAAGTTATTTTGATTTTCTGAATTATATAAATAATCCCATTTGATTGAATACCCTATTGATTGTAATTTGAATACCCCATTGGTTGTGGTCATACTGGTTTTAGAAAACACATTCCTCTGTACCTGGAGACCAGAACTGCACAATTACTCTAAATTGCCCCAGTGGCTCCAGATAATGTGTTTCTGTCAACTCAGTGGTCCCAAGACCTGATGGCTCCAGATAATGTGTTTCCGTTGACTCAGTGGTCCCAAGACCTGAAACTATAATTAATCTTTGTAGATAACTAATCGGCTCAATCTAGCTTCTGTAACAAACTGCTTTTTTTTGCAAACCAGGTTCCTCATTCCTAACCCTGAGATCTAATCAATACCTTTTTGATTTTTGCCTATATAAATCTGGTGTTGTGGTCATTTAACCACTACGAGATTTGGAGAGCAAAATGCCCCCTTGTAGTCCCGGATTTGAAATAAATGTGACTCCTTAATTTGACTTCTTGAGGAGTCCTTGTGTGATTTGCGGGGTACATTACAACACATATAGAACATGTTTTATCAAATGTTAAAAAGCTGATAATGTATTAATGTGCTATGTGTGTATTGACAAAATTACTAACCTAGATATCCACTCTGTTATTCTCTCCAACTGAATTTTAAATCTCTAGTTACATCATTCTGGATTGTTCAGAAGGATAAATTCAAGGCTCAATCCTAAATAAAATTAGAATATTTATCCTATAAGCACTGTCATTTAGATCTAAAAGGTGGTACTTAGTAACAAAAAACTATTTGGAGCAATATTTTGTGAGAACTTATAAAGAAGTCCTACAGGATAAAGGCCCACAATTTCTTTCAGCTCTGTTCTTGGAAGAAGTGAGTTATGGATATTTCTACTACCAAATTTATTTTTATATAGACAAAGGATTTAAATATGTTTCTTTATACTGCAATTTCTTGTCATCAAAGGACACATGCTGTCAACACTTCACTGACTGTCAGAACCTTGTGGTGGAAGCCTTATGTGGTGCTTCTTCACTTGAGCTAAATAAAAAGTGGGTTCAATGCTTTTTTTTTTTTTAGCTCCAAGTGTTAATTGCATCCTAATAAAACCATCTAGTTAAATTGTCTGCTTTGTGGTGCAGTGCCATAGAGAATGGATTTCTAAAGGAAGCTTGCTAAGTTGATTGTGCTTCTAGATAATTAATGGACATTGGAAAAACAAAGGAAAAAATGATAATGCTGTAAGGCTGGCTCTTCAGCTCTTCTTCATAACAAAGTTTCTAAGATTACTAGAAGCAGACAGAATTCTCCCCTGGCTAAGTAGGTATCATTGTGCTCAACTTAGCAGTTATTTCCTTTGTATTTGACCACCTTCTTTTAATCTTCAAGGACTGAGGGATGAGGTTAAAAATTATTGAAACACCTTGAAAAAACTACTAATTGATAATGATTTGGGATTTTTGGAGTGGAACACACGGTGTTCCCCTGGGCAGGATGGTTCCCAGGTTCTTTGTCCATCAGAGTTGAAGAATGAATACATGGGCGGAAGATGGTATAGCAAAGGTGGAAATTTATTGAAGAACAAGAACAGACTCCCTTGTGGGGAGGGTGAAAGAATCTCACAGCACAGACTCCCACATAGGGAGGGGAAAAGAGTCCCACTGATTTCCTGTTTCCACTTTATAAAGGCTGCAAGTCCCTGTGTCCTGATATCCCCTCTGATTTTGACATTCCCTTTTGAATTGGTTACTATAGTAACTCATCAGCTCAAAGGTCAAATCTCACACCTGTGAGGTCCTCCTCCCTCATTGTCCTATTCCCTCTGGGCTTTTTCCTCCTTGTTTATTTTATAAACAAAGACCTTTTGTTACTCCCAGTTCCCTTATCTTATGGAAATGTAACTGTTGCTTCTCCCTTGTCTTACGAAATGTAACTTCTCCCAGTCTCCCACATCTTAAGGAAATGTAACTGCACCTGGCTCCCTTGTGTTATGGAAATGTACCCTCTCCCAGCTCTGTAGCCCTGTGTGTTTTCTATGGGGTCCCTTAATTTCTAAAATCTTTCTAAACATGCCTATTTCCCCCTAAAAATTCCTATTTTACCCCCAAAACTCCTTTCAATAACATCTATAAAAAGCTGTGACTATTATCAAGTTCAGATGATTCATGATTTATTTTGTCTGTTTCTGTAATTATTGTGTTTTATTTCAGTTCTAGGAGTCCCATTTGTATCTGTCTTCTAGAGATAATTTGGCTTTATATGTATTATTTGGAAGCAGATGATCAATGTTCTATTTTTTAAAATCAGTGTTAATATGTCATACATGTCTTATGCTCTAAATTTCTAATATTTTGTTATTTATTTTATTTTTATAGTATTTACAAATTAATTTTTTTCTAAGATTTTTAAAAAATGGTTTATCAGCAATTGATTGCACTTAAGGGTAAGCCTTTTTTTTTTCAATACTATTGTTACCGATTGGGGTTGCTGGCTGGGACCTCAGTTCTTTTTGTCGATATAGAAAAGACTTTAAGGTTAATAAAAATAAAAGTAAAGCAAAATAGGGTTTATTGAAGATACAATCTAAATGAGGCGTGTGCTGGTCAAGAGAATGTAGGACAAAATGGCTTGGCTGGTTACATTCTGAATGAGAAGCAGGTCAATGGAGAGAGAGAGAGAGAGAGAGGGAGAGAGAGAGAGAGAGAGAGAGAGAGAGAGAGAGAGAGAGAGAAAGGCTTTAGCTCACTGGGAAGTCAGAGAAAAGGGGACCAGGGAGCCAGGTTCTCCAGGTTCTGGGGATCAGCCCAGTGAAACAGGAAATCTTAGGGGTGAAAAAGACAGGTTCAGAAAATTTTAGAAATTAAGGGGACCATGGAAGAAGCACAGGGCTGAAAAGCTGCAACAGGTAAATAGAATGAAGGAGCTGGAAACAGCAGAAGGTCTATATTTACAAAATAAAGGGAAGGAAACCCCTCATTCAAAGGGAGAAGAAAGCCCAAAGGGATTAGGAAAACAATAAGGAAGGAGGGAAGGAAAACCTCACCTATCCCACGTGAGGTTCAACCTTTGAGCTCAGGAGTTACTATAGTAACCCATCTAAGGGAATAGTGACCAATCAGAGGGGATATAAGGCACAAAGATCTGCAGCCTTTATAAACCATAGAAAAGAGAACTCAGTAGGACTCTTTTCCCTTCCCCACATGGGAGTCTGTACTTGTTCTTCAATAAATTTCCACCTTTGCTATACCATCTTCCATCTGTGGATTCATTCTTCAACTCTGATGGACAAAGAATCCGGAGAACTATCCTGCCCAGGGGAACACCACATGTTCCAGTCCTAAAATCACATATCACCAGGATGAATTGCAGCTGCCTATTTCTCCCTGGCTGCAAGTCTCATGGGATCCCTTAGAGCAGTGGTTCTCAACCTTTGGGTCGCGACCCTTTGGGGGTCGAACGACCCTTTTTCAGGGGTCACCTAAGACCATCAGAAAACACATATATAATTACATATTGTTTTTGTGATTAATCACTATGCTTTATTAATCACTATGTTACGTTCAATTTGTAACAATGAAATTGGGGGTCACCACAACATGAGGAACTGTATTAAAGGGTCACGGCATTAGGAAGGTTGAGAACCACTCTCTTAGAGGATGGGGGATACATGCCTGTGAGGAAGGGGAGGGCAGAGAAGGGAGGGAGGAGGGGAGAAGAAATTGGATGGAGAAGTGCTCCCTGGAGGTAGAGCATGTGCTAGAGAGAGCATGGCCTCAAACTCTTGGATTATAAAGAGGGGTTTTCTGGGTGGAGCCTTTCATTTGCATTGAGGGATGATTGACGGAAACTATATGTCTTCTGGTCATGCCCTTACCCATAATCTCTAAAAATAAAAGCATGATGTCCTTTCCTACAAAGCCACGGTGGTAGGGGCCAAGACAGGTGGTTAGGGGCAATCAGATAGGCAGGCAGGCAGGCAAGTGGTTAGGAGCCAGCAGCCCTGGATTGCAAGAGGGATGTCCTGGATTGTGAGAGGATGCAGGCCGGCTGAGAGACCCCCCCACCCCCATGCATGAATTTTGTGCACTGGGCCTCTAGTGCATACAGAATAACCATGGGGTGAGGTCAAAACTGAAATGCTAATTTTATTATAATTAGTCCAGGGCCCTAATAAGGTCACATTGGCATTGAGGTCATGTCATTTTCCTCTGAGCTTGGGCCAAGTTCCGGCTGGCTCCGAACCTCCTGCCGGCAGTCTGCTGAGCCATCCATAGAGAGGAGGTCTGAAGGCAAAGTTGGCCCAACCCCTGTTCAGGACCCCAGGGAAAGCCCAGCCCAAGCCACTCATGTATAACTTCCTACCTAACACTATAGTGTTCCTTTTACTTGTTTTGTTCTGATATTCTGAAGTCTTTAAACACAATGCTCTGATATGGTGTCTTTAAAACATATATTCTGGAATATTATAGCCTGCTATTGATGAAAATTCACCACACTTCTTACCCCTTTTAATTATGTTCATCTATACTAACACAGATAGCAGCAACTTCCATTCATACCATATACCTTTACATGCTTTTAAAATTCACCTTTTAGCCCAAGTAGAAAAGTGCTATGTAATGAATGTTGTCCCTCCAAAATCCATTTATTGAAGCCATGACCTCCAATGTAATGATATGTTTAAATGGGGACCTTAGAAGATATTTAGGTTTAGAAGAAGTTATGAGAATTGGTTCCTATGATGGAATCAGTGCCTTATTAGAAGAAACACCAGAGAGTTTGTTCTCTCTCTCTCTCTCTCTCTCTCTCTCTCTGCATGTAAGGACACAAAGAAGAGAAAGCTGACCTGGGCAAGCCAGAAAGAGAACCATATTGGCACCCTGATCTTGAACTTTTAGCCTCCAGATCTAAGTATGGATTTTTGTTTTTAACAACAAAATGACTTGTTTGTAACACAGCCCCGTTCCCATCACTTCAATACAGCACAGGAGTAGAAAAGAGCTATACTGAAAGCATCACTTAATTCAAGGTAGAGCGCCGTGCCTCCCAAGACAGCAAGCCCATCTCTCCCAAGACTCATGCCCAGAGCCAAACTGAACTTGCACAAACAGGCAAGCCCAGAATGAATCAGTTCTAGGACTCAACAGGATGTATGCTTCCCCCACAACGCTTTAAGCTTCCCAACTGCAGCTTTCTCCCTCTTCCATCCCCATCCAGACCAACTCCTAGGCTCTGAGACCAGGGAGCTTTCTGTGTGGAGTAATTAAGTAGGCAAGACAATATCCTGTGGAATTTAGTGTTCCATTATTTGGTTGGTCACATATCATTTTTAGCAACAAACTTTGTTACTTATTTCTAAAAATATTTCCTCCATAATCTACACTAATAAGAGAAACATGCAAATTAACCATCACTCCGCCACTCCACCACTCTGCTACACCGACCAGCCAATCAGGAGCGAGTATGCAAATTAACCCAACTAAGATGGTGGCGGCCACGGAGCTGAAGCGAGCAGGAGGCTTGGGTTGCCCCCAGTGATGGAGGAAGCCAAGCTTCCTGCCTGCCCTGGCCGGCCCTGGGCTCTGGTCAAGGCTACAAAGTTTCAATTATAGAAGATAATAAATCCCAGATACCTGCTTTCAGCCCACCCTGGCCTCCATGGCCTCCTCTCAAGGAGGCGCTAAAAAAAGAAGATAAAGGAAAAAAAAGGGGGAGGCTGGGATTTGGGTCTCTGGGGGGCGTGGCCAGCCTAAAAACAGTCATCAGCCCCTCACCCAGGCTGGCCAGGCACCCCCAGCGGGAACCCCCATCCTTGATCCAGGACACCCTTCAGGGCAAACCAGCCAGCCCGCACCCATGCACCAGGCCTCTATCTATACTAATGAAAGGGTAATATACTAATTAGACTGGGAGACCTTCCAGAAGACCTTCCAGACGTTCTTCTGGACAAAGCTATGGTGCCGGGGCCAAGGTAGAGACGGTTAGAGGCCAAGAGGGGAGGGCAGTTGTGAGTGATCAGGCTGGTGGGGGGTGGGGCCATTAGGGGTAAGCAGACCAGCACGGGGCCCAGTTGTGGGCGAGCAGGCCATCAGTGGGGGTCAGTTGGAGGTGATCAGGACAACGGGGGGGAAATTTGGAGTAAGCAGGCCAGCAGGGGGGCAGTTGGGGGCAAGCAGGCCGGCAGGGGGGGAAGTTGGGGGCAAGCACACTGGCATGGGGGGCAGTTAGGGGTGATCAGGCTGGCGAGGGGGGCAGTTGGGGGTGAGCAGGATGGTAGGCAGAGTGGTTAGGGGCAAGGTGGAGAGGGTGCAGGCCGGGCTGAGGGACTCCCCCGCCCCCCGTGCACAAATTTCATGCACCGAGCCACTAGTATTATATATAATTTTTGTTTATAGAAAAATTAGTATCCTCTTCATGATTTATTACCTTAATCCACATTAAGCCTTGCATTATGATTATCAATGTCTCTCTAAAAGAATTATTGATGTAAAACAACCCAACCCCAAAGCTATGAGATTTGTATAAAGTAACATTCACAGAAACCTAAATTGACACATTTCCAGGTGAGATGCTTGTTGGAGAGGTGAGACTTACCAAAGTGTGAATGTTTGGAAAACATTTAACCTTTCTCAGACTCATCCTCATCTGCAGAACACACATAAGTGTACTTCCTTCTCTACCTATCATCCTTATGAAGCTCACATTTGACTCTGCATACAAATCAATCTTGAGAACTTATTTGGCAACCCACTAGTCTATAATCCCATTAAGAGGGAATAATACATTTTATCCTTTTTGTATCCCCAGTCTGGCCCATAATTGGTACTCAATTAATGTGTTACCATATGAACAGCCAGTTCACAGTTATCTAAAATAGCCTAATATCTAGTCTAAGAAGTAGCCACATTAGAGCTACTAAATTATGTTTGGGCTCCTCTGTCTAATTTTTATAAAATAAAATCATTTATTATAATGTCTCTCTAAAGACTTAATTGCATTGCAGCTCTTATCAATTTAGGCCAAAGAAAACAAACTAATGGTACTCCATGTTCTAATTTGAAGGTAAGGAACTTGGACATGCAATAGACAAAGGATGTTTGTAAAGTAATACAGTCAATGAGCAGGGATGAGGTGCCTTGTGCTTTAACACCAAGTGTTGTTGCCATTCCATTTATAATAATAAAAGCATACTATGCTAATTAGACTGGACAGCCGAACGACCTTCTGGACAAAACCACTGCAGCGAGGGTTGAGGCTGAGGTGGTTAGGGGAAATCAGGCAGGCAGGCAAGCAGTTAGGGGTGATCAGGCAGGCAGGTGAGCAGTTAGGGGCAATGAGGCAGGCAGGTGAGTGGTTAGGGGTGATGAGGCAGTCAGGCAGGCAAGTGGTTAGGAGCCAGCAGTCCTGGATTGCGATAGGGTGCAGGCCAGGCTGAGGGACCACCCCTCCCAGGCACGAATTCATGTACCAGGCCTCTAGTTAGTAACAATATCATTCTTGGTTTCACTACTTCTACCACAATTGTATATGATGTCAACATTAGGCAAAGTTTGGGAAAGGACACTTGGAGACACTAAACTATTTTGTAACTTTTCCATGAAACTAAACTCATTTCAAAATAACAAGTTAAAAATAATAAAAAGATAAAAGTAAAGATTTAGATAACACTTACCATGAATTAAGGTTACTTTTTCTAAGCACTATACCTATACCAACTAATCACACAGAAATAAGTCTCAGATTCAAAGTTTCAGATTTCAAAGTCTAAGGTAACTCATTTAAGATTTCATCATTATTAAAATATAAAATTGTGCTTTAAAACATCATGATACAATTTATACCAAAGGGGGAAAAAAAGGAAATAAGCAAATATATATGAAATGAGATATATGTAATCCAATTTTTCCCTTCCAGAGATACAAAGGAAATTTAGGAAACTGATTAGGGGAATGACAATATTAAATTTATGAGATACTTTATCCTTGTGGCATTGTATAGAAGAAATAGCTATTTCTTTTCGGTAATTCAGTTTTAAATCTGACCACACAATCCATAGGGCTGTAACCTGAATCATTCTTGGTTTGGTTTGGTTCCCTTTTCTTGATCGTACCAAAGATTTAGAACCCTAAGTGGTACTAAAGCAGAGAAGACCTATAGACCAGAGTGGGGGTGGGGCTCTCTGATGCTCAGAGTATCTAACTGTTTACAAGACATTCACTGTCCCTGCACCAGGAGTATTCAGCACCTCAGTGCTTTATTATCATGAGTGCAAAAGAACTTGGGATACAGTTCCCTTAGAATAATGATTGTGCAGCCCTTCCCCTTGCCTTGCTTCATATATTCTTGAGACCCTGCCATATATCATACCTGAGGAAGGAAAATGTCAAAATAGAGAGTGAGAGAGAGTAAAAGCATGAAAGTCATATTTTAAAATATTAACACACCACATTTAGCATTTTTAAGCACGTTGGACACTATCATCCAGTTGTGGGCATTTACCCAATAAAAGATTTTTCTTTTAAACAAATTGTGCATAAAGAAGAGAGCAAGTTAGGACCAGAACAGTAGGGTTAACCAATTACACCGAGGCATGTATTGTCTTTATTGATAAACTATATTGCATATGCAGATGTCTGAAGAAACTCAAACGGTGATATTAATGATCATTACTTGCTCCCAGGATCAGCTAAGTGAACATCGAACATCGACATCGTTATGGTTGTTTGCTATGAGCTAATTCAGAGACTCTTTGGGAAGCCTCATTTTCTTTTTATCTCTTAGATCTTCTCTTTTATGTAATTCAATATGCAATCGTCAGCCCTCTTCTCTCTCTAAATTAATGCCACGAAAAGAATAATGTCAACTGTCCCAATGAAATTACCTATGCTTTTTCTCTTCCTCAAGTGTGCAGCTTTATGACCCCTGGGAATAAAAACTGTAAAGTTTACAAACTTACAAGCTTGCAGATTTGAAAAGTTCAGAATAGAATGTTAGGTGTACAGATATAGTTGTTTATGTTGGTGAGGATTTCAGGGCTATCAGTAAAATAGTTTAGTAAAATAGTTTATGAGCCAATGGATATGATTTTAAAAAATTTGATGGTTAGGCTTATCTTACCCAAACAATGTGGCTCCAAAGACTTTGGAAATAAAGTTGGATATAATTATATAACCATCACAAAATACCTAGTTTTAAATTTATATAAAACCTTCAAGGCTTGTGTCTATTAAAATTGAGCAGTAGTCAACATCCTGAAGAGAGTTCTGATAGATTGTTGACAGAGAGAGAAAGAAAGAGAGAGAG
>NW_005871115.1:1224745-1225686 GCF_000147115.1 Myotis lucifugus
TTTTCTTCCCTCTATGTTTTTATTTATTTATTATTTATTTTGCTTAAGAAAGTTCTAGAATTCAGAGGCAAATATTACTTTGACCACCAATCTTCAGACTATTCTTTTCACATAAGAAGTTTAAATATACCAGAATAAGGTGAGACAGTTTTGAAATATGAATAATAGTTTGATTCATGGCTCACTACTATCATTTTTTATTAATTAAGTAAATAATGTTTACTTCTAAGCCACAGAAAGCATTCAGTGACATTCTTCCCTTCTCTTTTGTGTTACTATGAAAGAAAATCAGTTATCCTTTTGGTCTCTTCTCACAAAATAATAACTGCCAACCACTGGATAAATGCTGCTCTTGATAGATTGTTAGCTACTGAGATGACAGAATATGGGGAAATGCCAGGACAAATATAGATGATCTCAGATAAACAAAAACTATTGTAAAAAAAAAAAAAGAATTGATTGCTTAGGTTACTTACCAGAAAGGAAAAGAACTAGAAAAACCTCCTAAGGGGTAAAGACAGGATGTCTGTTAGAGAACATTAGGTGAAGGATGGCAAGCTACAAAGGCTTATCTGTATCATATGAAAAATAATTTTGATTTGGAATACCATAATAGATGTTCTAGAAAAGAAAAACTACATGCCAATTTTTCTGACTGAGATTTGTGCTATAACTATAGATATATAAACCAAGTGAGAAGAAACAATTTTAAATCAATAATTGAATAAAGGTAAGTGTTGGGGGTTGTGTCTACCAAGAATTAGGGGTATTTAGATAGAAAGTCCAGTGTCAGAGGATATGTAAATGACATTTCTAAATGTAAATCGTTTTAGGCTCTTCATTTCTGTTTTATTTTGGTATCAAATAGCGTCCATTGTAACTAAACAAACTAAAGGTGCTTTTATGGTGTTCACTACTCGTGAGAAAGATTAAGTGAAACA
>NW_005871115.1:1226333-1316732 GCF_000147115.1 Myotis lucifugus
TGTAGGGATGCCTAATGGTACTGCTTGAAGCCTAGCTTTCACTGAGTGTAAGGGAAGGATTGCTTAGAGTGCTCTCACACCCCTCACCCCCCACCCTCCACTGCAAAAGTGTACAGAACTTGACGATTTCTGTGTGCAGAGAAGGACAACTAAGAAAAATCTCCCTGGCATGTAAGGCCATTACCAGTTATCCTGTTACAGCCCCTACCCACTCCAAGTCTGGGGAAAAGGCAAGAGATCATTAAGGGACAGAGAGCCATGGCGAGTGCTGAGAGAAAAGAGAGCTCCTTACCAGCTCCCAAAGCCCGCAGCCAGCACCATAACGCAGAGTGAGATTCCCACAGTCCTGAAAGCTTGTAGTTGGACTTTAAAGGATAAGGAGATCTTTGGAGTCTTCCCAGAAGTCAAACCCCAAGCCCCACTAAGGGGGATCCTTATCTAGTGCTAAAGTTATTTGAATGCAGTGGTGAAAGACCACAACTACATAAATAACAAAGTCCAGACCCAATTAATTAGAAAATAAGACTTTCACTAGCGTCCTGACAAAAAGGTGCACACTTTTCTAAGTAAAATATAATATATTTCATCTCTTTGTTTTTTTATACCCAATATCCACAATACAATAAAATATTACAGTACTCATGAAGCAAAAAGAAATGGGACTCAAGAAAGAAAAAGAATTAAACCTGGAAATGGGTTAAATTTACAAACAGCCAGAGAGGCTTAGGAAATAACTGATGATATCCAGGGGATAAAACTGAAAGGAGTTTTTAAGGGTAAAATAGGCAGGTTTAGGACATTTTAAAAATTAAGGGGTCCATGGATAAAGCACAGGACTACAGAGCTGCAGAAGGTCCACTTCCATAGAATAAGGGAGCTGGGAGCTGCAGAAGGTATACATTTACAGAATAAAGGGAAGGAAGCCCCTCATTCAGAGAGGGAAGAGGAAAGCCCAAAGGGAATAAGAAAACAATTAAGGAAAAGAAGGAGAGAACCTCACTTACCTCATGTGAAGTTCAATCTCTGAAGTTGCTATAATGACCAAATCAGAGGGGATAGTGACCAACAAGAGCCCAGGAACCATCTTGCCCAGAGGAACACCACATGTTCCAGTCCAATTTTCCCATTTCAAAATGAAAAATATTAATGAATAGATAAGAATTTTCATCAGCAAAAAAATCTATTTTTAAAAAATGCCAAATAAGAACACTATAAATGAAAAATACAATGTGAGAAATTGAGAATTTATTTGATAGGTTAGAAGATTAGGCATAGAGAAGAAAACAACCTGTGAAATGAATATAGCCCAATAGAAATGATCCAAACTAAAGCATATTAAGTGGGGGAGAAAAAATAAAATGAGCATCCAAGATCTCTGAGACAATATCAAACACATGTGAAATTTTATTCACTAAAGAGGTGAGAGAATGAGACAGAGATCTAAAACTGAAAGACATGAAAGAGATCAACTCACACATCTAAGAATTTTAGTGAACCCCAAGCAGAATAAATAACAAGGAAATAATACTCACACACGGCATAGTTAAAGTGCTGAAGACCAAGCATAAAGAAACAATCTAAAGCAGATGGTGGGGTGATGATATGGGATACATTTATTACATGTGAGAACAATGCTAAGAATAATGGCTGACTTTTCCTCCTAAAAAAACAGAGGTTAAAAGAAAAAATGGAATATCTTTCAAGTGCCAAATGAAAAATATAATTTAAAAAAGAACATTCTATTTGGGATTCCACTGAACTAACAAGCAAAGTAGATATAGACTCATAGAGAGGAAGATGACAGCTCTTGGTGTGGGGGAGACAGGAGGAATGGAGGGATTGAGTAAAAAGGGAAAAAAAGAGAAAGAACTTATGGACACAGACAACAGTGTGGTGATTGTTTGGAGGAGAGGGATGGATAGTGATGGAAGAGAGTATAGGTGGGATAAATGGTGATGGAAAATAAAAAGATTAAAGATGTTTACAGGTGGACAAAATCATTGGAAATCCATCTCCAATAGATTAGTCCTAAAAGTAGTACCTAAGGAAGTTCTTGAGTGAAGCAAAATGATCCCAGAAACAATTTCAGATCTTCATTAAAAATGACAAGTCTAGACATGGTAGTTTGATCAATATAAAATCCTTTATAATTTTATTATATATTTGTGTCATTTTCTATTGCTGTTGTAACAAACTACCACAGACTTAAACAACATAAATGTATTATCTTATGCTAGAGATTTGGTGCATGGATTCGTGCACCGGTGGGGTCCCTGGATTGCCCTCTCGCAATCCAGGACCCCTCGGAGGATATCGGGCTGCTGGTTTCATATCGGACTGCTGGTTTCAGCCCGTTCCCCATGCTGACATCCCCCAAGGGATGTAGTAGTGCGCAAAGCAGCAGGTGGCCAGGGAGGAGCCTGAGCCCGGGCCAGGCACTGTGCTGCTTCCGCTCATCCTGGCCCTGCTGCACCTGCCACCACTGCCACTCAGTAAGCTCGCTGAGCAGCGCTCCCACTGTGGGAGCACACTGACCACGAGGGGGCAGGTCCTGCATTGAGTGTCTGCCCCCTGGTGGTCAGTGCGGGTCCTAGAGACCAGTTGATCAGTCGACCAGTCGAACGTTCGACTGGTTGCTTAGGGTTTTATATATGTAGACTAGAGGCCCAGTGCATGAAATTTATGCCCGGGGAGGGGGTGTCCCTCAGCCCGGCCTGTACCCTCTCCAATCTGGGACATCCCTCTCACAATCCAGGACACTGGCTCCTAATTGCTCCCCTGCCTGCCTGCCTGCCTGATTGCCACCTAACTGCCTTCCCCTGCCAGCCTAATCGTCCCCAACTGCCCTCCCCTGCCGACCTGATCACCCCCTAACTGCTTGCTCCCCCTCGCTGGCCTGATCTCACCCCTAACTGCTTGCTCCCCCATGCCAGCCTGATCTCCTCTAACTGCTTGCTCCCCTGCCGGCCTGATCGCCCCTAACTGCCTCTGCCTCAGCCCCTGCCACTGTGGCTTTGTCCAGAAGGAAGTCAGACATCTGGAAGATATCCGTTCAATCTGGTCTAATTAGCATATTACCCTTTTATTAGTATAGATTTCTCTGTATCATAAGTCCAACACTGGTATCACTGGGCTAAAATTAAGATGTTGTCAGTGCTGTAAGCTCTAATGGGGCAATCCCTTTCCCTGTCTTTACAACCTCTAGAGGCTGCCTGCATTCTTTGGCTCATTGCCTTTTTGCTCCATATTCAGAACCAGCAACTGTAGGTTTTTTTTCTTAGATAACATCCCTCTTACCTCCTCTTCTGCCTCCCTCTTTCACTTTGAAGGACCCCGGTGACTTCACTGGGGCCATCTAGAAAATCCAGGATAACCTTTCTATCTTAAAGTCAGGTGGTTAGAGACCTTAATTCTCCTTGGCAGGTAACCTAACAAATTCACATTTTCTGGGGATTAGCACATGATATACGTGTGGGCTATTTTTTAAATCTAATAATATATTTGTAAGATGTGTATTACATATTTTAAACACTTGTAAGATGATTGACTAATTAAAACAAAGTAAAAATATCCTAGGAGAATAGTCTTTCTACAAGAAAGAAAGAAATATTTTCTATACAAGTTACCGATCTTTTAAGATTTTTTGTTATTTTAGTATAAGCTAACCTAATATGATTAAAGCCATACTAAAAGTTTAACAAGTAAATTTTGAGTTAATGTGATTCAATATTAACTTTAGCTTTTCAGGTTTAAATTGATTAAATAGGTGACTGGTTTAGAAAAAATTAATGTTATACTTAAACACACAATAAACATAATAACAGTATAGAAAAAATAGTAATACAGAGTAACACAAAGGAAAATAAATCACCTATAATCTCAACATAAGAATTAACCATTAACATTGTTCTTTTATATCCTATATTGAGTTAGTTTATGCTGAAATAACAAATTAACTCTTCTAAAACCAAAATATAAAATTTATAAATAATATATCATATAAAATTATTCTGAGATTATTATAATCTCATGAAATTTCTCTTTTCTGAAAGATGCTCCATCAGTCAAACATTTTGGAAAATTTATTTTAAAAATATTTATATCTTCAATTGTGTGGAACATACCTTATCCAGAATTTGACTTCAAGTATCTCCTAAGTACCAAGTAATCCTACAGGCATTTTTGCATATATTTTATTACTAAACCAATATTATTATGTCTTGAAATATGTCTATCTGAATTGGAACATACCTATCTTCACACATCAACCCTATTGGATCTTCTATCCTCACATTTATTTTGTCAACTAATCTAAAAAGTTCCTTTTATTTTATTTGCATTTCTATAAAATCAAGGTTTGTTTGGAATAATAATTTAAATTTAATCACAGTCATCAAAATTTAAAGAGGAAAGAAAAACGTTTCTCTCAGCTTTTCAGTCTAATTTGCCATAAATTGAAGTATGTCAAGCAAACATTGAAAATCTGATAAAACATAGGCCATGTGTCTTCCTTCCTCAAAAATTGCACAGCACTGTTCTTGTTAACAAAAAATCCATTTTAAAATTGCTCTTAGAATAAGAATTCTGTGTTAGCAAGGCCAACTAACTATAAAGTAGCAGCAAACTTCTACAAGTTTTCATACATGTCACTGAGCACTCTTTTGTTCTCCAAAGAATAAATAATTTAAGGTCACTGTGACCCACTTTGAAGATAAAATAAAGATTTCTTCTTTTAAAATAAAATATTTTTTTAAAGTTTGAATAGAAAGATAGATGAAAAAAAATATAGTTAGCTAAAATTAAATTTTCACTTACAAGGATCATACAGAATATGTGTTTTTTTTTTAAATCTTCACAATGTTAATTGATGAGAAAAAGATACATTTCCATTCTCTTTAAACTCTACTCCTTTATTTGGCAAAAAAAACCCATCAGTTATTTTGTGGATAGTTGTTTGGAAATAGGAGTCTTTATGTTAACAATAATTTTTAATGACGCTGTTACTTACAAGCATATCTCAACATTTACTGTTACATCTTCATGAGAGAATAGTTTTCTCTAACTTTCCCACTTTGATTGCTGGCCCCCCCTTTCACTGTCTTGCACTCTTCAAATTTCATTTCTAATGTACACAGAGCAACACGCCTTATCTCTTTCATGAGGTGGGTTATTGTATAGAAGTAAAGTTTGTAATTCCAAGCTCACCCTCTCTACTCTTGAGGAAGTAGAGCATGAGTTCCTCACACTTTACTGAGTATTATCTGTGTTTCCTGGGGGGTAAAGGAGAGTGGTTTGGAGTTTTATTGTTTATAGTAGACTCATTTGTTTTCTTTTTTTGTTTCCTTTTTTTTAAAGCTGATTTTAGAATCTTGTTTTTCTCTGCCTCTTTCCTGAGTCTTGTGCTCACCTCAACTCTGCACTTTTATTCTCTGCCTGTGGATTGGTTCTTCACATCCTGCTTTCCAAACTTTTCTCCTCAATCACTTGTTGAGCCAGTCAGCACGTATTCTGTCTTGAAGCCATTTAAAACTCTCTTCTGTTTTGTAATTGAGTAGTAGTTGTTCAAAAGAAAGGGCATTATGGATTACAGAATAATGATTGAACCTCTAATGTCCAATCATGTAAAAATCTGCTTTGGAAAAAAACTGATGTCTACTCAATTTATATTCTATGTAGGTTACACATGTGCCCTTGACTCAGTCCTTAATTTTAGGTATTTTACACCAGTGATCTTCCTTCTGGTCGCTGTATTTTTTGAGGAACTTTATTTGGGGATCATGTGTATCATTTACGATGTTTGCTCATGCCATGCCTTCCTCTCTCTTCTCATGTTTTCTATCATCTTTCTGCTGTAGCTTCTACTGTCCTGCTGAGTAATCAAAAAAAAAATCTCTAGGCACTGTGGTCTTGCTGCTCATCTCAGTAAAGGAAGAAAACAAATAACAGCTGCTGAAATTGTGAACCTTCCTTCCTGGCTGTCAAATTTAGTGAAAACATATGCTTCAAGGAGTCGTTTGTAATTCAAGCAGGCACAGATGAGAAAAAGAAACCCCTTATTTGCTGAAACTAGAAAATAAGTTTTGCCAAGTCAACTGAGCTTCCATCTTGCACTCTGGAACAGCACATCTTTATTGCCTTGCAACTGCCCATCCTGCCTTTCTAAAATAGGGTCATCACATTTACTGACAATTCGTAAAAAGCTGTCCATGAAAGTTATATGTCCTGAAAGAAAAAGGATTAAAACAGCTTATAATGAAATGAATTAAATGATGTAAAATGTTAAGCATTCCTCTAGTGAGGGGAAGTACTTCATTTTCTACATGCCTGGGCAAGAACCAGAATACCTGAGCCACTGGAAAAAAATACTGAACTACTATTGAGAGATGTCAGATCTTGTTAAGCAACCTTCCACAAGTAATTTACACCTCCAACTCTTATATTTCCTCAATGGTTAAGCGAGGGGTGTTGAATCTGATGACATAGAAAGTCCCTTGCATAATTAAGTTTCCATGATTCAATGAATAGAATGCCACTGTTAATATTTTACTAGCAAAATGCTGCCAAAATAACAGTGATTTGAACAGGCCAAAAGCTTGACAATATGTATTAATAGAAAATGTTCTTCAGTTTACCAAACTGTTGCCTGTGCCCAGTTTTATAATGATAGATAATTTAACATAAAGTCTATCATGTTTGTAATCATTCTTGTGGCTAACACACCCTGTAATCTATTAGTACAAGGAAAAATAAGCCCTAACCAGTTTGGCTTAGTGGATAGAGCGTCGACCTGTGGACTGAAGGGTCCTGGGTTCGATTCCGGTCAAGGGCATGTACCTTAGTGTGGGCACATCCCCAGTAGGGGGTGTGCAGGAGGCAGCTGATCGATGTTTCTCTCTCATCAATGTTTCTAACTCTCTAACCCTTTCCCTTGCTCTCCGTAAAAAATCAATAAAATATATATATTAAAAAAAGGAAAAATAAAACAAAACTTAAAAATATCCACTACCTGATTGGTCTATTAGGGATAGGAATTAGAATTCTAAGTGTATTGGTGCCTATTATACAACTAGAGAATTATAACAAGATATACAGGACCTTAGCATTTGGGGAGGAGGGAAAACACAAGGGGGTGGTTGTGCGACCTTTGGGATTTCAGGAGAAAGAAAAGTGCTGGGCAATGAAGCAGTCTGAGACTGCATGAACCCTGGGAGAAAACCAGTTTGAGGGCAGGGGATTGAATGGGGAGAGGAATTAAACGTGAGAGAATGTTAAATATAAAAAGAATGAGGCTCTAAGTCAATACTACTAATGTTTTTCCTAACTCATATACATTTGTTGAAACATAGAGGAAATTTAGTTACTTCTAGACTACCCGTTATCACCATGCCAGTAAAGGGCCCATAAAGAAAATAAGATTGATATGGATAGTCATACTCAGAGACATCTAGTAAATTATATGGCTAGAAATGGAAGCTTAAATGTCAATTAAACCTCATGCTTCCATGGAGATGTGCTCTGATATTTTTTCACTGGATCCAGGCTCTTTTACATTTTATACTTTTGATGTAACATCCTAGAAATTCTAGCTCCACAGGGGTTTGATGCAATTAGATGGGGTCTTAGATCTACTTTCTCCTAAGAAACATCCGCTTCCATTCCAACTCCCATAAAAATCTAACAAAACTTGATAGTAATCAGGGTGGCAACATGATCAATAAACTTACAAGGACTTTTATGCCTTAAAGAGAAACTCAATTTTCTACTAATTTTCCTTTGTGTATAAATGCTTTACGTATTGATCATATGTATTGCCTGACACCTGCTATGAGGACAGGATTATTATCTGTTTTAAGGATTTTCTTAGTGTTACCTACTCTCATCATTTATATTAAGTCAACAAAACAGCAAGGAGGCAGCTTTCCTTACATTTGTAATATATTTTATTTAGCAGAGGCAAGTATTTTGCTTAAGCTGCCAAGTATCCTTTCTAAATCACCAAGAGATTCAATCAAAGATGGAGTCAAAACCAACCAAACAAACAAATGAAAGAAACAATCTTATAGTAATATACTTTTTCCTAAAGTATCACATTGGCATATTTGCTTCAAAAACCGGTGGTAGCAATAGGTAGCTATATGCATTTAGGAGTCTAAAGGACAGTCAATGCCATCCTTCTATAGTTAATAGTTTTCAAAGGAAATAAGAATATTTTTCACTGTAGCCTCTCTCTTAACTTACTTAGAATTATTCCTACTCCCTAATTATTCAAAACTCCATTGAAATTGCCACTGTGGAGATCAGCTATGACCGCCAATTTACTAAATCTACCAGTCAATTCTCATTTCTCATATTTTATTCCACATCTGCAATATTTGACACAATTGATCACTCTCTACTTCTAGAAACTAATTTTTCACTTGGATTCCAGGACACAACAACTACTTAGTTTTCCTCTTAATTTAACCTTATCAATATCCCTTCCTATTTTGTTTGCTGGTTGGTACTTTCCCACCAGCCTCTTAGCACTGAAGTACCCCATAGCTCAGTCCTAGGATCTCTTCTCAATTAATACACACAACTTTGTTGATATTATTTAGAGCTTATAATACCCACTTTTATATCTCCATCCTAAATCACTCTCCCGAATGCCAGATTTGTGTGTTCAACTGCCAACTCAATATCACCATTGGGTATTTAATATACATCTCCAATTTAATCTCAGTTTAATATCCAAACATGAACTCCTGATCTTAATTTTAAAACCTCTCTACCTGTAGTCTTTCATATCTTACTTAAAATCAATTCCATCCTTCATGCTGACCAGGCCAAAAACCCTGAAAGTCAGCTTTGATTCATCATATTCCCTCACATATCATATTCAATCTGCAAGAAACCCTGTGGGATTCACATCAGAATATATTCATATTCTGATTCCTTGTCAGCATCTCACTGTTATCACTTTGGACCAAACCATATTCTCTTCTGTGGTTTATTGCAATAATCTCTTAAGTGTCTTTCTGTTTCTACCTTTTCCCCATCTGGAATCTATCCTCAACATAGCAATCAAAATAATCTTTCTAAAACATTTATCATATTATGCTCTCCTCTGCTTAGAATCCTTCAGTGTTTCCTTATCTCACTCAAAATGAATGTCAAGATCTTTACAATGATCTCTAAGGTACTACACTATTTACTTTCCTAGTATTTCTCTGAAGGTCTGATTTTACCTATTTTCTTAATATCTCTTCCTGGAATTCTCTTTTATGTACCTGCATGGATGACTCCTTCATCTATTTTATTTTATTTTATTTTTTTTAAAATATATTTTATTGATTTTTTTACAGAGAGGAAGGGAGAGGGATAGAGAGTTAGAAACATTGATGAGAGAGAAACATCTATCAGCCGCCTCCTGCACACCCCCTACTGGGGATATGCCTGCAACCAAGGTACATGCCCTTGACCGGAATCGAACCCGGGACCCCTCAGTCCGCAGGCCGACGCTCTATCCACTGAGCCAAACCGGTTAGGGCCCTTCAACTATTTTAAAACTTTGCTTACTTACTTAATGAGAACAACCTGGACCAACTTACTTAAAGTTGCAGTCCCTCTGATACACCCTTGATTTATTCTTCTCCAAAGACCCAAATCAAATCACCTTCTAACATGCATAAATGCTTTACATTTTGATTCCATTTACTGCCTGACTCCAACGGTCTATTGAAAAACACGGATGCTAGAGCCCCACCCCAGGCCACCGATTAGATTCTTAGGGGTAGGGTCTGAGCATCAGTATTTTAAGTAGGTACTCAAAACATATTTAGGGGATAAATAAATAAGCAAATGAAACAAGTAGCGATTATACAGGGGGACTAATAAACATTTTGATACAATGCCCTGATCAGTGGTTAGAGCATTGGCCTGCACAGCAAAGGGTCCAGCGTTCCATTGCCAGTCAGTCCCCAGCCCTGGTCTGGGCATGTGCAGAGGGAAACCAGTCAATGTGTCTCTCTCACATCACATCTCTCTCTCTCTCTCTCTCTCTCTCTCTCTCTCTCTAAAAATCAATGAAAAATATCTTCAGGTGAGGATTAACAAATATATACACTGAGTGGCCAGATTATTATGACCACCTGACGTTTGTAGGCAAATTAGCTATAATTTCATGCTGAAGTTGTTAGAGGGCCAGACCATTATAAATAGGGAAGCAGGTTGTTTACCACAACAGTAGAAGTGATTTTTTCCTGAAGATATGGGTAAACAACACGATTTAACAGCCTTTGAATGTGGGATATATATTCATATATATATATATATATATATATAGAGAGAGAGAGAGAGAGAGGGAGAGAGAGAGAGAGAGAGAGGCCAGATTATTATGACCACCCCATCAGTACTTCATTGGGCCACCTTTTGCCTTCAATACTGTTGCGATTCTTCTTGGCATTGACTCCATAAGATGTTGAAAGGTGATGTGAGGAATCTGACACCATGCCTGATGAATAGCACTGTCCAGTTCTGTGAGATTTGATGGTTGTGGAACCAGCTGCCTGATGGCTCTTTTAACTTCATCCCACAAATGCTCAATTGTATTGAGATCTGGTGATTGTGGGGGCCACCTAAGCAAGGTAAAGTCTCCCTCATGTTCTTGAAACCACTCCTGCACAATACGAGCACCATGGCATGGCGCATTGTCTTGTTGGAAGAACCCATCTCCATTGGGATATGCCATCAACATGATAGGATGAACCTCATCAGCAACGATATTTAGGTATGTTGTGCTATTCAGATGTTGTTCCACACGAATTAAAGGGCCCAAATCATGCCAGGAAAACATGCCTCAAACCATAACACTGCCCCCACCAGCTTGAAGGGTTGTACTCATGCATGTGGGGTGTATGCTTTCATGCTGTTTCCGACAAATTCTCACTCTGCCATCTGCATGATGAAACTGGAAACGTGATTCATCGGACCACATGACTTTTTTCCAATGCTCAACTGTCCAGTCCTTGTATTCCTGTGCGAATTGGAGATGTTTTATCCTGGTTACTGCAGACAGCAAAAGTGTTCGAACATGCCTTTGGCTTCCATATCCCATACGATGCAGTGTATGGCTAATTTGCCTATAAATATCAGGTGGTCAAAATAATCTGGCCACTCAATGTATATAGTAGAGGTCCAGCACGCGATTGAAATATTGCGAGGATGCACCCCGCCTCCCTCCATGCAAGGAAGGCCCCTGTGGGGGGCCGGGACCCATGCTGACCCAGGTAGCACCAGCCTGAGGCAACATTGTGTCCACTGGGGTTGGGGCAGGCACTCCTGTGTGTTGTGACCCTGCTCCGACCCGCCCCCAGCCCCAGCTTCTCCCTGTGTTGTGTCTCCACTCTGGTGCGAATGCAGTCCCCTCCCGCCCATCTGCACGCACAGCTCCTCCTGAGCAGTCATGACGCTCAACTAATTAGCATATTCCTTGTTTATATATATATATATATATATAAACACTCATTTTATTTTTTTGTACAAATTTTGCTTACCAGCCATTTCCACTAAATTACAAATTATCTCACATTCCTGTTCCCTCACTTAAACTTTCTTATTCAGTCTGCCTCAGGTTTTGTTTAACATTTCATCCCTTACTTTTTTTTTTATTTCTGATAGCTTCCAGGCAATAAATCCATAATAAATAAATAAATAAATAAATAAATAAATAAATGAAATTTTAAAAGGCATTTCTTAACTATCTATAGCTCTGTTTAGAATTCCTACACATTAAAACTGAAATAATTTATTGAGGAAGTTTTGGGCCTGAAGTACAAAAAAGACAATAAATATAAATACTAAACTTTAAAGTGATATGTATAATATGGATTGGATAATGGTCTCTACAATATGGATTGGATGAAGAAAGTCATCCAATCTCAGTTAGTTGGTACATGGTGTAGCCAGAGTCCAAAGCCAGATGTGTATGCCTTCAATGTTAATGCTCATTGTACGTTGTTAAACAACATTAAGATGTTTTAAATCACATTTAAGAATAAAAAGTCAAGCTACAGAAAGAAAGAAGATATTTATAATACACAAAAATAAAAATAAATATGTAAAGATTTCCCAAAACCAGCCACACAGATAAACAACACAGCAGAAAGATAAAGAAGTATAAACTAAATTAAAAGAGACTTGAATAAGTACTTCAAATAAAAGAATTTTCAAATGATCATAGAATATATTTTTTAAAAGTGTTCAATATCCTTAAGTCATTATGAAAATTTAAAAAGTTGAAATATAATTTGATATCAATATATGTACACTATCCAAATGATTGGAATGAAAAGCAATAAAAATATCATGATTTTGGACAATATTTGTATTAATTGCATCTCTCATACACTGTTTAATTCCATAGAAATCTCATCTACTAATTGAACTTACATATGCTATATGATCTAATAATTCCACCCCTAGAAATGCATGCATATGTGCTCCAAGAAAATATGTACAAGGAAGTTTATAGCTGCACTATACATAATAGCCCAAATCAACTAAAATGCACACCATTAGTAGCATGAATAAATTTACTGGTATTTATTAATATAAAAGTGCTATTCAGCAATACAAATTACCAACTACATTTAACAATATGAATGAATCTCAGATCATAATTTTGAGCAAAGGAAAGTAGACATAAAATAAACATATAATATTATGGACCTGAAAAAAATCTATTTTTGACAAAAGTTTTATTTTCATTGGTTGCAAATTTGATTTAAACAAGTATAGCAGAATCAAATTCTGCACTCTAAAAATTTTCTAATTATTGTTTATATTCAAAGTGTTAGCTCCACGTACTGTGGTGATTCACCAAGTTAATTTTTAATTTGAACTCAAAGAAAATAACATTAAGAGCACATAGTGGCCCTAACCGGTTTGGCTCAGTGGATAGAGTGTCAGCCTGTGGACTGAGGATTCCCGGGTTCAATTCTGGTCAAGGGCACATGCCTGGGTTGTGGGCTCAATCCCCCATAGGGGGCGTGCAGGAGGCAGCTGATCAATGATTCTCTGTCATCATTGATGTTTCTATCTGTCTCCCACTCCCTTCCTCTCTGAAATCAATAAAAATATATTTTAAAAAAAGAGCACATAGTGCAATGTACAAATCATATATCATGGAAATGTATACTTAAAACCTACACAATATTATTAACCAATATCACCCCAATAAATTTAATTAATTTAAATAAATACAATAAAGATAAAAAGTAACTAACATTCAGAGAACTTTTTTAACTAAGGGCTTCACTGTTAGATATCACAGCCAAAATGTCCATCTTACATCAGGCAAAATTCAATATTTGTCAAAGTGTCATAATTGAACATTGAGTGGTGCACAGCTAGATTAATGTAACAGAGGAAACACTAGTGAACTGAGACATCACTGTGAGAGCAAAACATCTCTGTTGCCTACTGCACAACCCCAGCCTGAGTGGAACCCATAACCCAGGCATGTGCCTGGGAATCTAACAGCAACCTTCCGGTGCACAGGACAATGCACATTCAACTGAGCCACACTGGTCAGGGCAAAATAGTTTTATGATATTTTGTTTTTGTTTTGGAACTTTCTTTTTAACCAAGTATATTGCTAATTTTTGAAAACACACAGATTGTTTATTAAATATAAAATCTCACATATCCATATTTAAATTATTTATGTAGTTTAAAACATCTCTATACACTTTTTTGTTGTTACTATTTGGTCAGTGATATATTAAAAGCATTAAATCTAGTTTCTCCATAGTTCTATAAATTTTAGCTAGAAGAGCATACTGAGGAGTATGTGTTAATAATGTTATACACTTTTAATAAATTATTTATTTACCAATACCTAATGATCCCTTGCCTCATTATATTTTTCTACTTTAAATTCCAATTTTTCATATATTAAAATAGCTATCCAAGCTTTATCTAGGTTCATATATATGTCTATCTTTTTAATCATCTCTATGTTGGCTAACTTTCAGTTGCTTTCTGCTTTGAATGCATTTATTAAATATTTTGTTTTATAGAGTCTTGTATTTTTGCTGAGTTTAACCTATAACATTTACAATATGTACTGGTATATTATGATTTATTTCTATCATTTTATTTCTTTTTGTTCTGCTTGTTTTCTTCTCTGAAACTTTCTATTGGATAGATTTACCTTTGCTGGTTTGAAATATATACATTAAAATCTACATGTTGTATTATCCCTAACTTACTATGAACTACACAAAGCTTGTTTTGCTCTAAGAATGTCTATGTTTTATAAATATATAGAAGCTAATTATACTATTATAACCTTCTGGTCATACACTTTTTGATAGCCCTACATGTTGATATATTTTGGATTTTAATTATGAATTATTATTGTTGCTTATTTCACAATAATCAATCTACCTTGCTCTTATCTCTCATGTCATATCTCTTCCCATTGTTTCCCTCAATTTTCTTGCTGTAGTGTTTCCTCTGTGTGGTTACCAAAGAAAATCTGTATTTTCAATAATCACTGACACTTGATATGCTTGGAAAGATTCCACCTGACCCTTCAATTTTAATGATAAGCTATCTGGATATGTAATTCTAATATTAAGATATTTTCTTAAATAGCTTAGAGATGTTGGGCCATTGTTTCCCACATCCAACAATCCTATCTAATAAAAGAGTAATATGCAAATTAATCATCACTCCATGATAAAGATGGCGGCACCCACAGCCAATAAGGAGGGAATATGCAAATTGATGCGACAAAGATGGCGGCACTGGCCAGAGTCATGGAGCCAGCCAAGCCGGCTGGAGAGCGGGCAGGAGGCTTGGCTTGGCTTCCTGGGTTGATCCAGTGACCAAGGAAGCCAAGCCAGGCTCTGTGGCCACTGCCCAAACAAAGTCATAGTGGCAGGGCCGAGGTAGAGGCGGTTAGCGGTGATCAGGCCAGGAGGGGAGAGCAGTTGGGGGTGATCAGGCTGGTAGTGGGGAAAGTTGGGGGCGAGCAAGCTGGCAGGGGAGGCCAGTTGGGGGCAAGAAGGCTGGCAGTGAGGGCAATCAGGCCAGAAAGGGGGGGAAGTTGGGATTGAGAAGGTCATTTGGGGTCAGTTGGGGGCAAGCAGGCTGGCAGAGTGGTTATAGGTGATCAGGCAGGCAGGGAGGTGAGCAGTTAGGAGCCAGCGGTCTCAGATTGCGAGAGGGATGTCCGACTGCCGGTTTAGGCCTGATCCCTGTGGACATCCCCCAAGGGGTCCCCGATTGGAGAGGGTTCAGGCTGGGCTGAGGGACACCTCCCCCATGCACGAATTTCATGCACCAGGCCGCTAGTACAGTTTATAAGACCAATGTCAATATGATTGTTTTTGTTCTGTAAAATATTTTTTCTATCTTAAAGTTTTAATATTCTTTATTTAGATATCCTTAGATTGTTGCTACATTAAGTTTGTGTAATTTTCTTATATAACCTGCATAGCATTCTATGTATCCTTTGAATCTAAGTTCTCATATACTTATTTAAAAAACTTATTATATTCTTTTTTTTTTTTCAAATACCTCCCTTTTTTATGCTATGGGATCCATGTTGCTTGTTGTATCCCTAATCCTTAACAATTTCACAACCTAACTTATTTCCCTTCCTAGTATTAACATAATTTTTTAGTTCACTGTTTTTGATATCTTTTATCATTTGTTATTCAACACATCCAGTGAGTTATTTCAACAAAAATATTTGTTTCATTATTTCCATTTTGTTCTTCTTTATTATTCCTTTATCCTATTTTATGTTTCTAATATCCTTATCTATATAAAATTTTTCAATAAAATAATGTTTTATTTTATCTTGTTTTTTTTTCCATTTTCCATTGTATCTATAGTTTCTGTCCTTCCTTCCTTTCTTCCTTCATTATTCTGTTTTGTTTTGTTTTTTTTAATATGTGCCATAGATGGGTAGAGTTACCTTATAAGATCATCATAATTGTCTTATCAGGAAGAAATTCCCTCTGTGGTGTTTGTCTAGCACATGGAATGGGGCAATTCAAAGACAAAAAAAAAGGGGTGGCATATAGCTATTATTGCTACTGCTCTTCACCTACTGGGAGAAGTGACTGCAGAGTCATCTAGATGTTACTATCCTGAGGTCCCCTTAGATAGGTACAGCTTTTATCTTGCCTGTCAGAAAAAGAACTGATAATGACATCTCCCAGATCACTGGGGTACATTTTTTAAATTATCGGAGTGTCCTCCCTTTGTCTATCCCCTGCATTGGACCCTGTATGTTTACTACTCCAGGTATTTAGTCATATCATTCCAATCCCTGAAGTTCTCACAATGACAAACCTTGCCACCTTGTGCTTGCACATGACTTTCTCACAAATTTTATGTTATTAAACAAGCTCTAAAATCCATCCATTTCTTTGTGAATTTCATGGTATTCCTAGGTTTGTATTATAACTTTTTCTGAACCAGAATATTCTAGGATAGCTTCATCATTCCCTGTCTATAACTTTCAAAAACAATTATTTTAATATTTGTCTCTCCACTAGACTGTGAAACCAAAGATGGTGTTTAATCCCTTTGTAAGTACTAAATCTAGCTCTGTGCCTGGATTTATTTAGGAATTTAATAAATATTTATTGAATGTATCACCTATCCATGTTTATATGGAAAAATATTGCTAAAAGTGAAAAAGGTATAGCCCTAGCCAGTTTGGCTTAATGGACACAGCTTTGTCTTTCAGACTGAAAGTCCTGGGTTCAATTCCGGTCAAGGGCATGTGTCCAGGTCGCTCGATCCCCAGTTGGGGGCATGCAGGAGGCAGCCAATCAATGATTCTCTCTCATCAATGATGTTTCTATCTCTCTCTCCCTTTCCTTTCCTCTTGGAAATCAATAAAAATATTATTTAAGTGAAAAAGTTATAAATTAAGAAAAGGTTATTGATTGACATTTTTAAAAAATATATATTTTATTGATTTTTTTACAGAGAGGAAGGGAGAGGGATAGAAAGTTAGAAACATCGATGAGAGAGAAACATCGATCAGCTGCCTCCTGCACACTCCCCACTGGGGATGTGCCTGAAACCAAGGTACATGCCCTTGACTGGAATCGAACCTGGGACCCTTGAGTCTGCAGGCTGACGCTCTATCCACTGAGCCAAACAGGCCAGGGCTGATTGACATTTCTTAATATCTTTTTATAACAATAACACCTTTACATGAAGAAGGGAGATTGACTCTCTTTCAAATTATTTGGTCCTCTCTAAAAGTTCCTCATACTACTAACATATGCTACAGAAATATCCTAAATTATTTGTAAGAGTTATGGTTTTGGCTTTCTCTTTTTTAACAACCCAAATAGTTAAAGAATTATGTACATATATTTCTATCTTTAGAGTCAGCTTAATAGCAAATAATGAGATTTAATAAGAATATCTGGGAAACTTATGCAAACTATAATAAATGATTATAAAAGCTTGTGGTTAATTTAATTAATGGGGAGGTAGTAAAATTTACTTTAACATAAAACAAAAGGGAATTTTACTATAAATATATATATATATATATATATATATATATATATATATATAGAGAGAGAGAGAGAGAGAGAGAGAGGCCAGATTATTATGACCACCTGACATTTGTAGGCAAATTAGGTATAATTCCATGCTGAAGTTGCTAGAGGGCCAGATCATTATAAATGTCTGAATAGCACAATACCTAAATATCATTGCTGATCAAGTTCATCCTATCATGTTGATGGCGTATCCCAATGGAGATGGCTTCTTCCAACAAGACAATGCGCCATGCTATGGTGCTCGTATTGTACAGGAATGGTTTCAAGAACATGAGGGAGACTTTACCTTGCTTAGGTGGCCCCCACAATCACCAGATCTCAATCCAATTGAGCATTTGCGGGACGAAGTTAAAAGAGCCATCAGACAGCTGGTTCTACAACCATCAAATCTCACAGAACTGGACAGTGCTATTCATCAGGCATGGTGTCAGATTCCTCGCATCACCTTTCAACATCTTGGTGGAGTCAATGCCAAGAAGAATCGCCGCAGTATTGAAGGCAAAAGGTGGCCCAATGAAGTACTGATGGGGTGGTCATAATAATCTGGCCACTCAGTGTGTATATATAGGCAATGCATTAAAGAGTGAAGAACATACAGATATATGAGCATTTTTGAAAGTGCCATGATGTATTATTAGGTTTAGAGAAAAGAAAACTCAAATAAGAATAATGATATGAAATAATATTAATAAGTTTACATTTTTCTACATGTTTTTACATGTGTGTTCACATGCATTGAAAGGTTAGGAAACATGCACCTAGAAGGAATGTGATTGTGAAAGCAGGATATATGAGGTTATAGCTTTAAATATGTATTTTCTACATTTACTTGTTTGGTTAAATAAGTGGCAATAGACATTTTATTGTTAAAATTACTTAAAATGTTCAGGTGATATAGAGTTATGAAAAAAGCAGAGGTAAGGATAATTAACTAGTTAGTGCGCTGAATTAGTAATGCTTTCCCACGCTTAGCTTCTCTCACCCTTACTTGTTATCTGGAGTTGCAAACCCTTGCCAGGTAGTATTTTGGAAAGGAAACGGTTATTTCACAGTAACAGTAAAATCACCACACCAGCACTGCTTCATTCTTAATGGAATTGGAAAAGGTTCCCATATTTTTCTGCGCCAAGGAATGGGGTCTTTTGCTATAATTATAAGTGGTTTAGAATGAAAATAGAAAGAAGGAAGGTGGCAAGTTGGCAGTGTTTCTCCTCCTACTAAAAAAAGAGAAAAAGCTCACAACTTAGGAACTAAAGGGAATCCTATCCTTGCTGCGTTCCCAGGCTCTGCTTCCTCTGGGAAATGGCTCTAGAGGAGGCTAAAGAAATGGGCGAATTGCCCTCATAGAAAAAGATGGTTTATGGAAGGAACTCTCCCCTTCCTCACTCAGCAAAAAGCTCAAGCCCTCAGGGAAATATTCCTCATGGGACAAATGCCAGGACTGAAGAAATAGAAACCTCTGCTTAAGATTCAACTGAAAGTAATGTTCCGTTCAAATATGTCAGCATGTAAAAAAAAATAGAAAAGGAGAGTTTATTGGAATGTGAAGGAAGAAAAACACCGAGGCAGGCAGATACAGAGTGATAGACAAGATCCGTTAAGACAAGGTTTATGAAAACTTTCTGCAATGACTAATAGTGTTGCAAGGAGATATAGGCAATAAAAGAATTGTGACAATTCCTATTTTATGGTAGTGATGGTATTTCCTGTATATCTATGAGATTTTTCCTTCTTTCACATTCCAACAAGAGATTTTTCTTCTAAATTTGTTTTTCATATCGAGTCAGCTATATTTGGAAACTAGCTACACTTTGATACATGATTTATTTATGTGTTAGGGCCTTGAGACACTCCTCATGAGCATGGGTTGATTCTAATTTTCTGGAAGAATCTAGAAGTAGATGATTGGAATGACAATTGAATGGCCTATGTATCCCGCACTCCCTTCCCAGCACGCACACAAATACATCCTACCCCGCTCCTTTCTGTGGCTGAACCATGGCTCTTTAAGAAAAAAAAAGAGGCATTCTGTTAGGATAGCATGAAATATTTAGTGACTTGCTGATGAGAAATTCATTGGGGAATTTTCATTAGAAAATAATCTGAAACTCTCTTTTTGGGAGAATAGCAGCATGTTTATCTTAGTCTTCTTTCTATTCTAATGATGCCCGTTTGCTTTCAGCAACTGTAGCTTTATTACAAAATATCCTAACAGCAAAAGGGGCAGGCAAGATAGATGATGTTGGAGTGGATGCCTAATTGCTGATGGGAGGTTATATCATCAAGAGAATCTGCCTGGCCTCTTCACTTAAAAGATAATGGAAAGCGTATATTGCATTTGAACTCTCTTGAGTCTGACACTAGGTTAGGTCCTCTGACTTCAAAGAATTAGTTCACTCCTTTTATCTGACCACACATGAAGTCTCTGAAGATGAGAAATCACTTTATGATGACAATGTAGTTTCCGAGGTGTTTACTGAGTGAAGCATATGATAATAAAGTTCACAACTATGGGGAAGTTAAGGGACTTATAATTTGCTTCTTATTTTTCTTCCCAGATTCTCAAATTATTTTCCTACTCTTAATAAGATTGTGGTGTTGCACTTACTTAAAGAGAACAGGAAAAGAATAAATGACAAACTCAAATAACAAATTGATGGCAGAAGCAATATATGTTGGGCACCAGGCCATTGCACAAGTTCCGAACCCGGCCTTTATTATTATACTCCAATGACCCATAGGAAATGCTTATGATGGTGTATAGGTTCTGCTGTAATACTGGAAGGTATTGTCTTATTTATTTTTAATTACCGTATGCAATATTATTTCAGCTTTGTGCTCTGATGGCTTCTGCTCAAATGAGATTTTTTTTTTTTTTGGCAGAGTCCCCTTATGAATTACAGCAATAGCGAGAAATGGGAGAAATGGTACACAGATAACAATACTTAGACTGATAAGAGTTTAAAGTACTGTGGTTATAATTAGCAATGAGATAATGACATTTGGAAAAAAAAATCAGAGGACCATGTGAGCATGAATTTACCAGAATATGCTGTGCCCAAATGCTGTTCCAATAATCACTGTAAAACGGTAGCTCTGAAACTTTGTTTCTGAGATTCAAATAAGTTACAATTATGCTGAAGAAAGACATTTGCAGGGCGGAAAGAGTGTTTGTGTATGCATCAGGCTAGGAGTCAAAAGGTGCCCAGAAAGAGCTGTAAGGCCCACAATACCTCCTATTATGCAGGCTATTGTTTGATAACCATTGTAAGTTCTATTGCAGCCTTGAAAGATAAATACCATGGAAAATTTCATGGCTTCAGAATTTCTCTATAGAAGGGCTTGAAGAGCTACAGATTGCTTGGAATGGGGATTTCACCTGGTGATGAAAGATATGCCTTGAAAGCACACCCTGTAAGACATAAATAAATAAATATGATGTCAGCAAAAGTAAAAAAATGCAAAGTTAATTTCAAAAATACTATGTAAATTATTCAATTTTTAAAATCTTCACTAGATCATTTTTTATTGATTGTAGAGAGAGATAAACATCGATGTGAGAGAGAAACATTGATTGGTTGCCTCCCTTATCCTCCATGACCCAACCAGAGATCAAACCTGCAGCCTGGACATGTGCCCTAACCTGAATCAAACCCTCGACCCTTCTGTGCACTAGACGATGCTCCAGCCAACTGAGTCATGCTGGCCAGGGCCTATATACATTATTATTTACCTGATTGATTAGTTGATAAAACAAAACCAGCTTTTTAAAAATTATAATATCTTTACTAAAATGTGATACTTTTAGGCTTTCTAGATTCAGAATACAGTTTTTTGTTTCCGAATGATCAACTAATTATTCTAGTAACAAATTAAGTAATTTCTTCTTTTTCTTTTTTCCTTTTTCATATTAAGCTGTAAATAAGTTAGTCTAAGAACTTTATACAATTTGTAGTTTTAAAGTCAAATATTATTATTGTCATTATTCTCATTATTTTGTTATATTTGAGATGGCTTGAGTGCTTCCATTGCATGCAAAACTATCTTCTATATTTATAAATTATGTAAATATTGACTGTCAATGAAAGAGCCATTTCTGAATGGAATATACCTATAAAATAAAATATTGGTCACTCTGCTGGCCTCAGACAGAAAATGACCAAGTCAATGGACAGAAATGACCGTTTTGTTGCTGTTGGTGTGTTATGTTTTCTTTGTTTTTGTACTGCTGGAGCCATCAGGCTGGAAAGAGATTCAGGCTTGGAAGGAAAAATCTGCAAGTCATCCCTAAGAGAATGGTCATAAAGAAGCACTGGGATGGTGGGGAAATTAGCAAGGCCCACTTGGGGGGTTAAAAAAAAGGGCTGGGACCAATATCATCACCTACCAGTTTAGGACAGAAAAAAAGCAGTCCACAACTGTCAAAATCTTATACATTTACAATGTCCTAATATTTGTTTATTGTATTATTAACCAGAGGTTTCTCTATGGAAATTTGTAATCAAAGTCTCAAATCTTAATGGAGATATATTTACTTTTAAAGAAAATAAGACAAAGTACATAAGAAAAGAATATATTTTCCTATACAGATATACTTGATGGATAAAAGAAGGAACCTTTTTTTTTATAACATATTTTTTTATTGATTTCAGAAAGGGAGAGGGAGGGAGAGAGAGATCCCCCACTGGGGATCGAGCCTGCAAACCCCAGCATGTGCCAGGACCAATTGAACCTCAAACTGTGACCTCCTGGTCAACCACAGAGCCTCACTGGTCTGGAAAAAAGAAGAAATCTTAATGCTAGAGTAAGAGAAATAGCCATGCAAAAATTAGAAAGGTGTCCTTAGGGCTTGTTTTTTTATGGCTTTAAGTATGCTTTGTGTGTTGCTACTGGGCGGAACTGTATGTCCTCCTTTCCAACAATTTCAAGGCAATTGTTATGCCTTGAAAGAAAATTCACATAAAATTTTCATGTCTTCCTCTGAAGATCTTTGCTTCTTTTTAGATGTCTTTACACTCAAAGTGATTTCAAAATACATACATTTATTTAGCCTTAGCTGTTGCACACAGCCAGATGCTCATAATTTTATCTCAGAAAAAACATGGAAAAGTCAGGGTTATTCTCTATTTTAAAAAAATGAAAAAGTAGACTGAGTTATAGGTAGGAGTAAATAATATGGTGAAATTTAGATTTATACATATGGTCACTGATTTAAAAATCCATGTTAGCTCCACTAAATCATCCTGAACCAAAGCCAAGTATCAAGAGAAAATGATTAAATCCAAGAAGTAAAATATATAAGGGTGAGACTGACTTATTACCCGGTGATTTATTGATTTACATATTCATTCATTCAAATATTTATTCATTCATTTCTCCAATCAGTGCATACATATGGACTGAATTCTTGCAATTTGCTAGACATTTCTTTGAGACATAGGAAAATAAAATACATATCTGATACAGAAAAAGATAGAAAATATATTTTAATTGAGTGCTTACCAAAAGCACAGTGAAAACTCTCCTACCACAGGTCTCCATGCACAGCCAATGAGAAGTGAACTCCCATTAGCATTATCGATCTGAGTGATGAGTACAGAATTCTGAGCAGGGCACTGCATGGCTAGAAAAGAAAACATTGTTCCAACTCAAAGAGCTTGAACATTTATGAAAGCACCATCTAAATAAGCGAAGAAAACATAGTAAAGAAAGAGAAAAAAAAGATTAACGCATGTCCACTAGAGGCATTTTTTTTAGAATGTCTTTTTCCTTGTTACTAGTTATAAATACAGAGCCTTTAGCCAGTTACTTAATTTGTGAAATATAGTACAATAGGAAGAGGAGGAAGGATTTTTAAAATCAAGAAAATTCTTTTGTCTGTCATCTGTTTCTTCCATTGAATACACGTTCTTCAAGCGTGGACTCCAAGAGACTACAAAAATCTCTCAATGTTTGTACTTTTCAAACTCTATAAACCTGCCTCGTGAGACCTCGGAGTCTATAAAATCATCCTCTGAGCTAACACACCTAAAAACTGACTGTTCAATTTATAAAATGAAAAATAGCTTTTTTTTCTTTTTAATCTTTATGGTTGAAAGTATTATCTATGTCCCCTTTTCCCCTTCATTGACCTTTTCTAGCCTGCCCAGCCCCCACCCCAGGCCTTCGCCACCCTATGGTCTGTGTCCATGAGTTATGCATAAATGCATACAAGTTCTTTGGTTATCTCTTCCCAACCACCCGCCTTCCCATGCCTTCCCTCTGATGTTCCACAGTCTGTTCCATGCTTCTATGTCTCCGGATCTATCCAGCTTCTTCAGGCTTTCAGACAAAAGTTTCTGTGGGTCTGGCAATGTGTATTAGCAGATTATAGTATTATATATTGACATACTGCTGTTTTCAAGTCTGAATACCTACCAAGCCCATGTTCTTGTGAATGATTGAGATCTCTGCATCTAAGTCAAGGGATGCCCCTGACAAGGCCTGACACTGTGTTGAAAGTTACTTGCAGAAATTGGGTTATAATCATTTTCAAAAAGAAATGTCCGTGATTACTATGAGGCAGTCTGAGAGTTCCTGGAGCTAGCTATTTTCCCAAGATTTTGGAGAGCATTCACGACTTAAAATTTCATGGATTACATACAACTCCATAGGAAAGAAAACTGGTTATTATTATTTTCATTTAAAAGATGAGATAACAGATTCGATGTGAACAAGTGACTTGTCTACAGTCATTGCTGCATAGCTTCCTAGGCCTGTGCAAAGCCTGAACATGCTAGGGGGATGGTACACTTGAGCAGTGAGCCTGGGGACTTACCCCTCAATTAGCCCTCAGTAACATGTTGGGGCAACGTAGTGGGCAGGGAAATGCCTAAGCAGAGTTTCCATAACCACAGAGAGACGTAGAGAGTAGAAGAGAAATAAAGCCTGTGGGGATGCTACAAAGAACCTTTTTGAAAAACCCGTGAGAAACTGTGAGGCAGTTTCAGCAGCAGATAGGACCTTAGTGATAACTGACATACAGAGAACCTTGCCTCCTGTGTGGGAAGGAATGATGACATTGTGAACCTAACCACTGTCCTCTTATAAAACACAAACTGAGATGTGCATTATCTTTAAAGAAAATATAGTGTGGGAGAAAGCAGAGAGGAACCTTAGATTTTGTTCCACCTCTGTATTGTACAGATGAGGAAACTAAAATATAAGAGCCTAAGTAGATAGTGATATTGATAGAGCAAATCAATGCAGAGCTTAGACTGGAACTAATTTTCTGAGTCCTAATCTAGTGTTCTTCCTACCACACAACCCTAACTTCCTGCTATTTCACTAAAGCAAAGACTTCTGGGAATGTCTCCTATGTCCTGGTCTTACATTCTAGCTTTAGAGATACTGCAGAGTAGTATTTTCTTCCTGTCTCTCTCAAGATGTTAGTATTTTGGGACTGTTTATTTATTTTTTTCTTAATTTTTTAAAAATAAAAAGTGGAAAAGTTTGCATTGATGTTCAATATAGCCACTATTCCCCTCTATGTATGTGAGACAATATCACATCTGTTTTATTCCTATGGTTTAGATTAAACGAATAAAGTTATTTCAAAGTCATTTCAGCACAGGTAATATGTGTACAAAAATATCATCTATCTTCTCACTGACTGGTTGGGTGGAGGGTCTAAAAGTGTATGCTTCAGGGAGGTGCATGTTCTTTGTGTCCTGGCACAAGTGCAGTGTGTTTGGCAGTCACTTGGAATTTCAGGGGTTTTCCCAGTAAATGAATGGTGCCTTTCTTGGTAGAAAAAGACAAATAACAGGTATTTTTCTGATTTTCCCCTATTTAGTTAGTACTTATCCTGAGATCTAAAAGAAAAACTGAGGCGTAACAGAAATTGCTGTTGGCAATCATTGAGTAAGTATGCGTTGGTAACAGAGAGACACATAAACATTTTAGAAAACATATATTTTAAATGCTCTGTGTTCTTCCTGAGGGAAGAAATTTGGCAATTTAACTTAATTGATGCCCTGAGAACATAGCTGGAATGTGCAATGAAAGCCAAAGACCCCCCACCAACAAATCAACTCAGAAATGCATCTCATCAAAAGAACCTTTGAAATCAGAACTAAAAAATAATCTATAGAGACAAGTCATGCTTTATAATTAGAAAGTAGGTACAATTAAATGTGAAAAGGTATTTTTAATTTGTGACTTGGCAGGTGCTCAATAAACATTTGTGAAATAAGTTAAATCAATTTGCTACAAAAATGGGAACATATGTAGAAAAATACATATATAGATAAATACACACCTTTGTTACATGTATTGAGTGCTTATTTTGTGACAGTTACTGTACTAAATGTTTTAAATGAGCTATTTCATTATTGTAATTTCTAGAGGTAGGTATTAATTGTTAAACTAATTTCATAGCTGAAGAAATGAGGTTTATAAGAAAGTAGGTAACCTGACAAACTTTGCCCAAATAGTGGTGAAGCTGAAACTCCAATCCAGGTCTCCTAAAAACCAACGACTAAACCACTAAGCTCCAAAGCCGCCCTTTATTCTCATATGTGGGCAAACAATTGCCAATCATGCTTTTTGCCTACAAATTTCAAAAGAAAGGACTCTTGCTAGTTCTATTTTAACAATTGTCCTTTGCTTTTACAGCCAAACTTCCAGGCAGACCACGTTGACATTCACCAGGGATAAGGGATGGGAAAAAATATGCGAGGGGGAGAAAGCTGTGCACAGCCAAACCAGTCTATGATTACCAAATACATAAAACTGTATAACTCATTATATCTGACTATCCCATTATTAGACATATTAGAAAGATGGATAGTGCAAGTTAAGTGTCTGCTCCAGGGTATGTTGTCTCTTGTTCCATCTCTAGTTAGCATGTCTATAATTTACCAAATATAGACCTTTAGAGAAGCTGAAAGCAATTAAAACATGAAATAGGTTTGGCATATTAAACTAATATGCTTTGGTAAATGCCCGTTCCGCAGCAGACAAGAAACCGCTCTGCAGGTGCTCTCATGATGTCGTCACTCTCTGACGGAATTTCATCACATAGCTTTATCTTCAGCTTTTTCAGGGATCATTTCCCACTTGGCATAATGTGCTCCACGTTTATGTAAGTCACAGTGAGGTACTCTCCGGGTTATCTAGTGATCCTGTCACTGTGGCCCAGATTTAAACATGATTGTTCCTTTAGGGCATTATCACATGCTGACAGGCTGCAAAGTAAAAATATGAAACAAAAACCAGTGCCTTAACTGAGTTACAAATATCAGTGCTAAAGAAAATACGTAAACCTTCTTTGTCCTTAAGAAACTTCTGGAAAGTTGCATTATGGTCATCCATCAAAAGGAATTCTACCCAAGACTCACTAATTTCCAACTATGTGCAAAGTGCTAAGATGGATTCAGAAGTATTTTCTTTTACTGACTTGTTTGTTTGTTTTTTTTCCCTTAGGTATCAGAATTAAAATTAGTTCATTATCAAAACATTTAAAATCTACAGAAACACCTAACAAAATAATCTTAAAATCACCAGGTATCTCATAGCTCAAAAATAGTAAAATTTATCTTAGTGTATTTATGCCCTAACTTTAAATCATGCCTTACTTCATTTTATTTAGATAAAATTACTCCAGAATCACGGTGCCCCTGGATCAGGAATTCTCCAGGTCATGTTGACACACAAGACTGGGTCAAGGTGTCAGCCAGGGCCTAGGTAAAGTCTCCAGGTCAAGTTGACACACAAGACTGAGGTCAAGGTGTCAGCCAGGGCCTAGGTAAAGTCTCCAGGTCATGTTGACACACAAGACTGAGGTCAAGGTGTCAGTCAGGGCCTCAGTCATGTCAAGGTTCAATAAGGACAGGATTCAATTCCAAGCTCTCTCAGTGGTTGTTGTCAGCATTTCATTCCCCATGAGTTGTTGCTCTTAAAGCTAAAGTTCCTTGTTGCAGGTTGATTGCTAGGCACCTTCAGTTACTTGTCACATGTGCCTCTTCACAGGGTAGCTCAAAACATGAAAGTTTATTTCCTTCAAACCATATAGTAAGAAGAGTCAGACAGAGCATGAGCAAGATCAGAGGTTTTCAAAATCAATCTCAGAACTTTCATACAATCACTTTTGCTGTATTTTACTCATTTGAAGTAAGTCACTATTTCTAACCCATGCTCAAGAGGAAAGGTTATCAAGGTTTTAAATGCCAGCAGGAGGGGATCTTTAGGGGCCATTTTACTCGTAGGTCATAATAAAATTCCATATATAGGCATTCAATATAATAAATGCATAATATGCAAATTGACTGAACAGTGGAACTACCAATTGGTGAGGGGCGGTGCCAGCGAGCAGGTGGCGCCACGCCAGCCAAGGCGAGTGCCAGCAGGCAGAGGGAGGGAACAAAGATGGGGGGAGAGGTGGCAGAGACCAGCGGAGGTGGATGGTTGATGGGGGGGGGGGGATGGGGCTGCGCCAGCTGGCACTGTCTGTCCCCTGATCTGATTGGCCGCCTGGTCGCTTCCCACAGAGGGAGGCAAGACTGTGGCTTAGGCCCGCTCTCCACGGGATGTCAGTAGGACATCCCCTGAGGGCTCCCAGACTGTGAAAGGATGCAGGCCGGGCTGAGGGACCACCCCCCCCCCAGGTGCATGAATTTTGTGCACCAGGCCTCTAATAATAATAATAAAATTTCATCTTTTAGAATCCATTATTATTTCCTTTTGATATTTTCGGACAAGGATAATTATTTGCTGAAGAAGAGTATACATTTTAAGCCTTTTGAAACATTTTTTCAAATATCACTCTAGAATTATTTTCCTAGCATACAGTTCCATTAGCAATATATGATGAAAAAATCTTATTTCCTTCAAACCTCACTAATACAGTTACTATCTTAGTTTTAATCACTCTAATACGGTTGTGAAAGATAAAACCTTCTGTCTTAATTTTCATCTATTTTATAATTTATGAAATTGAATTTTTTTGATGTGCTTAGGAGCCATTTGGGTATATTCCATTATGAATTGTTCATATTATTTGCATACTTTCCTATATGGTTGCTGCTTATTTACTGGTGCGAGTTAACAATATATTATTAATATCATTTTTTATTTTTAATTAATCCTCACTCTAGGATATTTTTCCATTATTATTATTTTTTTTTTTAGGGAGAGTGGAAAAGACAGACAAACATCGATGTGAGAGGAACACATTGATTGGTTGCCTTCTGCATGAGCAATGACCAGGGCCTGGCCGGGGAGGAGCCTGCAACCAAGATACATGCCCTTGACCAGAATTGAACCCAGGATCCTTTGGTCTGCAGACCAACGCTCTATCTACTAAGCCAAACTGGCTAGGGCAAGAATATTATACACTTTTCTATTTTATGCACAATTAATATTGCTTCCATGTCCCTTCTTTGCCTTTTAAGTAATCAAAAGTATCCCTTCATATATTAACATACATATGTATTTTCCTCATTGAACTATAAGGCAGATAATTACTCACTAGTATTCCAAAGGTACTGTTTCTTTCAACAATAACAAAACAAACAAATAAAAACACATTTAGAACTGGAAGCATTCAATGCTTTTCAAGGACCCATAGAAGCATAACAGCTCAGAGTACACAGAGAGGGTTTTGCACCTAAAGTAGTATAGTTTAATGATAAGGAATTTATAGAAAGAGATAAAAGAGTGGTTTGTACAAGTGCCATGTAATGTAAAATTTGAGTAAAGAAAAAAAGAGAACAGTAACATTGCCCTCATTTTTTGTAACTCTAAATAAAACCTATACTTGCAATTTACATTATTTAATAAAAGTTTTAGTGTGATATATTTTTTTAGTGTATCACTGTATTAACAATGACCATAAGTGTTCTAATGCCTTTCAGTTTAAAGGAGATTTTAAAGGATAAAACCAATTTGTCTATCATGTTTATTTCAAATATTGACTCAATTATGCCAGGCAATTTTGAAGGATACTATTTATTCTTATAATTAAAGTTCTAATTAGCCAATTTTATTTGAATTTTATTTCATTAATTGAATGTATTAGTAACTAAGCAAACTAATCAACTCTTTTCCTTTAAATATTGTAAACACATGCCATTATTACCACTACTTATTAGGGAGAGCCTCTGCTCTTTTACACATCAGTCAAGGCATAATTTTAAGTACAATCAGACTGACACAGTTTTCCCTATTTTTTATACTCCTTGGTCAGAACAGTCTCTGAATTATAACTTTCATTTTTATTTCAACCTTTAATTCATATTAAGTTTATTGCAATTTTTAAGTATTTTATTACTTTATTATTATTTAAAATGATCCTTTTTTATGAGTGAAACTATTTTTAAGCTAATTCAATGCACTTTAGGGATTACTAAAATAATGAACTACAACTAAGCTGAAGCCAATGTGACACATTCAGGCAAAGACGGCACATTGAGCACATGTTTCTGTCTTCACTCGCTGTTGCAATAAATTGTGGTATAATCACACTATGGAGTGCTAAATATCTGTCAAAGAGAGAGGCTATTTCTTATATACTGTTCTGAAATAATTTTTAGGATATATTAAGTGATAAAAAGCCAGGTAAAAAGAAGTATAAATAGTTTGACATTACTTAAGATAGGAAGACATACAAATGCATACATTTTTATTGTATTTAAAAAATTAAAAAGTAGAGCAAAGTCACAAGTACAGATGATCAAGAAAACTGAATAGACAAAGAAGCTAAATTATTCACATATACTTTCTTTGTAGTTTTCACTTTGGAACTATATAAATATTTTATATAAACATAAAAACATTAAAATAAAAAAATTAAATAAAAAACATTTAAACAAAATGGTGAGTAGCAAATTGGTGGCATAACAACACACACACACACACACACACACAGACACATATATATACACACAGATATATGAACTTATATATATGATTACAACTCATTTTACATGAATCTATCTTATCTGCTCAACTATAAAAGCACATATTTTTAAAGACTATTGGTGATGATATCATTTGTAACAGCAAAAGGTAAAATAATAGTTATTGTCCAATAATAGGGCAGCTGCTGAAAATAGCACCAGCAGCAATACCAACAATAGAACCATGGTACACCTACATAAGTTGTTCTAGGCAGGGGGAAATTTTGCCCCTTAAGGGACATTTGACAATTTTAGGTGACATTTTTTATTGTCACAGCACAGGGTGAATGTTTACTACTGGTCTCTAATCATTACAGACTGCTGTAGGAAACCCCTCCTCCTAAATAATGAAAGCCTAGTTGGCATCACGCACGATGTCATCACAATATGGCCACCACAAGATGGCTGGTACAGGTAGGTCACCACAAGATGGCCAGCAGTTGTGGGCGATCAGGCCGGCAGGGGAGGGCAGTTGGGGGCGATTGGGCCAGCAGGGGAGGGCAGTTGGGGGTGATCAGGCTGGCAGGGGAGCAGTTACACATTAAGCAGGCCAACAGGGTAGCAATTAGGGGGTGATCAGGCTGGCAGGGAGAAGCAGTTAGGGGCAATGAGGCAGGCAGGCAGGTGAGCGGTTAGGAGACAGAAGTCCTGGATTGTGAGAGGGATGTCCGACTGCTTGTTTAGGCCCGATCCCTGTGGGGGTGTGGCCTGAGGTCCCCTGGCCTGGGCCGGGGGACGTGCCTTGAGGTCCCCTGGTCCAGGCCAAGGGGTGCAGCCTGAGGTTCCCCCATAAAGCCCTGCCAGGTGGGGGACACAGCCTGAGCTCCCCTAGCCTGGCATTGGGGCGGGAGTTGTGGCCTGAGGTTCCCTTGCCTGGCGCAGGGGAGGGGTCACAGCCTCAGGTCTCCTGTCAAGCCCCACCAGGTGAGGGGGCACAGTCTCAGGTCCCCTGCCCCGCCCAGGGCCAAAAAGTCTCAAGTCCCTGCTGATTGCTCATTAAGGTTCGTTATGGGAACTCGGCCTCCTCTGTGGGTGCAGCCATTTGTTATGGCATGTCGGTTAATTTGCATATTCCCTCTTTATTAGATAGCATAATAAAGACTGAAAAATGATCTCCTTGTATTCATATGACAATATCTATAGGAGAAAAATCAAGGTATAGAACAGTGCATATAAAAATGAATTATAGGACTGGTAGGATATGAAATAATAAGGATATTTTTCTTAATATATCTACACACAGAGAGACTCATGCACATGTTTTTATTTACAGGAAATAACAATGAAATGATAATGGTGACTACATATAAGATGGGAGTAGGAGAACAGGATAGGGAAGGCAGGATGAAAGCAAGATCTACCTGTATATATCATTTCATTTCCTAAGGATTTTTTACAATAATGCAAATGCAATACTTGGTCAAAATTATTTAAATGTGAAAAAAATAAATAAAAATCATATGTAGAATAAAATAGGCAAAAATATTATTAGAATAATTAAAATATGAAGCCAAGAAATCAGATAGTTGAACTAAAAATATGAACAATATTATAGAAAAATAAGAATATTATAGGTTCAATCTATCTTTTAATAGAAGTCCTTGAAATTTTTAAGAAATGAAGTAGAAGGAAATTTTAAAAATTCATTCTTGAATATTTCCCTGGACTAAAGGACTGCATCTCTAAATAGAATGGAATTTCTGATAATCTTTTATAGTAAATGTCAAGAGCTCACACAAAAGCTCATCATTGTAAAATCCTTAACATCAAGGATAAAAATAAGAAACATGGGCTTCTAGAGATTTAGTGGGGTAGGGGGCATATGATCCTATAGAAAGGATTAAATTTTCTAACAACATCAGGGCTCTTAATAATACTAGCTGCTAAATGTCATTGAAGAAGCATTACTAGAATTTAAGGTTTAATATAGATATTTATATCCAGCTAAATTTTCAATCAAGTAAGAAAACAATACTTTTCAGTCAGCAAGCTATCAACAAATGTCTCTAAATGCACTCTTTCTTAGGTATCAGCTGAAGAAAATCTTTCATCAAAATTATAATAAAAAATATGATAACAGAGACAATGGTAAATATACACCAAAATTGATTTATTTTTCTTCTGAATTCACAAAAAGGTATTTCCTAGCCTCTCTTACAGTGTGCTGCAGCCACATGACTGAGTTTTAGTCAATGGATGTAAGAAGAAATGAAAGGTCAGTAGGCCTAAAAGGCAACCAAACCACCTAAACAATCTAAGACAGGAGGTGTTTGAAGGGGGAATAGTTTCCTTATAGGTTTGCATGGAGATTGTTTTGAAAGGCTGTTGGAAAGAATGGGCAGAGAATTCAGAATTCTTTTATTTTAATGAAGAAATATCAACTCCAGGAAAAACATAGAGAAGAGGAACATAAGTACAGTTTAGGTCAGCAAAGACTATCATGAGTATAGTCATTTTTTAAATTAAAAACAGAAAGTCCAGGAATTGGAAGAGTGGCCTTGTGTAGTAGATGTCCTGTAGGGCCCAGTGGCTCAGCCTCCCCAGTCACCTAAGCTGAGCCCTCTAGGTGCACCACGTGTGGGCTGTGAGCACAGTATTTGCTGTACTTGAGCCTTGATTGCTATTGAAAGTCACTGGGGAGAATTGACCTCCAGGCCAATTTGCGACCAGTTGCGACTACCGTGGAAGAGCTGTTGTGCAGGAGACACCCCAGTGGAGCAGGACTTGCTTCAGTGGGGCTTTGGTGCTCACTGAGTCTGCCTTTTGAGTGTGTCACTTGTGGATGTGTAGAGTTCTATCTAGTGTGGTCTGAATCTGCCCACCGGGTTCACTGGCTTTGGGGCCTCCTGTGAGGAGCAAAGTCAGCCATTGCCAGTTACAGGAAATTAGTCCAAGTTTGAATTAAAAAAAAAAAAAGAATAGAAAGCCCATTGGTGATTTTCAAAGAGGTAACTAAGATAATGCATACATATTAATTGGAAATTGGTATGTAAATATCAAAAGAAACCATTAAAATAAGGTAAAGCAGGGTAGTGTGATGGGGAGGGAAGAGGCAGAGAGAGGGATGATGCTTTTGTTGTTGTTGTTAATCCTCACCCTAGGATATTTTTTTCTGTTGGTTTTTAGAGAGAGTGGAAGGGAGGGGTAGAGACAGAGAGAGAAACATCGATATGAGAGAGACACATGATTGATTGCCTCTCACATGTGCCCTGTCAGGGTGGGAAGTGAGCCTACAACTGAGATACATGCCCTTGACCAGAATGGAACCCATGACCCTTCAGTCCGTGGGCCGACTCTCTAACTACTGAACAAAACTGGCTAGGGTGGCTGATGCTTCTTTTACACATTATTTAGAGTTATTTAAGCTTCTGTGTGTATATGTGTGTATACACACTGGGTGTCCCCAAAAATGTATACACACTTTGAATAGTTATAAATACCAATGGGTTAAATCTGAAAAGAAAGAGACATCAATTGAGCTATCAGCTATTAAGTGAATATACATTTTTGGGGACATGCTGTATATACACGCCTATGAATGCATGTATATATATTCCAATTTGGATTAAATTATTAAATCTATTTTATATAAATAAAATTAATTATAGTTTGGAGCAATAATTATAAGACAATGTGGAGTAGAAGCAGCTGTTTTTGTCTTTACAATCCTGTCTAATTTGCCATGCACTGTTATATAAACTATGCACACCTGAATGATATGTTTTGTTGTCCTATTAATATATTTTACCCAGTTGCTCCCTTATGCACAAAAACAATTTTTCTTAGAATGTCCTCTCTTTTTCTCTACTCCATTAAATTATATTTGTTTTCAAAATACAATTGCATTTTCAACTCCTACAAAATATTATCCCCAAGTGTAAGATCACTCCCCCAAAATTGATTTACATTTTTTCATGTCTTGGCACTTGACTATGCAATATTTAAAACTAATTTATAATTAAATCTTTATTCCCCACTAAGAGTTTAAACTACATAAGAGAAAAGATTATATTGCCTCAAAGTAGACACCCTCTGAATACTTGAAGTTATATTAAATCAATTAGTGTATTTGTTTCCCACGCAGAGTTCATCAAATTCTTAAACACAAACTTCATTTAAAATGTTAGAAATTAAACTTGAACTCAAACTAGGAGCAGAGTGTAAAGGGACAAAAATAAAAATCTGAAATTCTCCCTCTTCCTACCAGGCTGGGAGGTAAGTGACATGCATTCATGATGATAGCTCTCTTTCATGACTCCGTCCCTAAAAGCCTGGGATCTCTTTCCTATCCATACACTATTTCTAAGAGATTAAAAATTCAGCCCTAACTGGTTTGGCTCAGTGGATAGAGCGTCGGCCTGCGGACTGAAAGTTCCCAAGTTCAATTCTGGTCAAGGGCATGTACCTTGGTTGCGGGCACATCCCCAGTGGGGGGTGTACAGGAGGCAGCTGATCGATGTTTCTCTCTCATTGATGTTTCTAACTCTCTATCCTTCTCCCTTCCTCTCTGTAAAAAATCAATAAAATATATTAAAAAAAATTTAAGTAAGTTGCAAAGAAAAAGAGAGTCAATGTGGGTTATAATAAATGAGGTAGCATTTCAAGAAGAAAATACATTCGTCATGAATGTATTTTCAAGGAGAAAAAGTGTTACTAGTTTTAATTTATATTTGGAAATTGTGTTTTTCAATGTATTAACTCTCCCAGAAGTACCCTTGACTGGGGCCTCTGTCACCACTACATACTATATTCAATTCTGAGGACCAAACAGTATGTTTCCTCTCATTGAAGTTCATGGTCTTTAGTTTAACTAATTTCAAACAAAGTTAGATCTCTAAAATTAGTGCCATAAGACAGGCACTTTATCCACTACCAGTGGGGAGAAAAATGAGCTGTCAACATCAATTTCTATTTTAAAACAAGAAATGTGGTCTGTGTTTGAATACAGATGTAGAAGCTGCAGGTATGCAAACACTACTTTCTCTTAGCTATGGCTTTATTTTCTTAAGGACAACTGTGTTAGCCGTTTGTTTAGAAGGAAAAAGAAATCTGCATGTAGAAATATACAACAGCAAGAGTGCTATGTAAGGCACAACTGCAAAATTTAATAGATGTTGCCACATCTCACATAACAAATGATACTGTTTCCCAGGTTCTTTTCAGTTACAGCATCCTTGATGCTATTAATACAGGTATGGAGAGACTGCAAGTATCTTATTGTTGCAGTAAACACATTGGGGGAAGACCAAAGCAAGGTTTAACAGGACATTCTTGTCACTCAAAGAAGTGAGTCAAAAAAAATATTTTTAGTGCTTTCATTTAATGATCACAGGCTAAAATTTTTTTGAAGTATGATTTTTATGCCCTTACCCTGAGGTTGAACTCAGCCTGGTATGCTATTGAAAATTATTGTATCATTAAGGACCCAAAATTACAATATAAAGATACGATCAGAATTGGTCCCTAGGGTGCAGGTGCATTCTTATTGATTACCCACTTTGTATCCTCATCTAATCTTACCGCTCTACATAACTTATGACTATTTAAGTTATTGTTAAATTGCCAACAAATTCTGAATATCAGTGATGACAAAAATGTTGAAACAATATGGCCAACAATTCTTTGCTCTATAACCAGAAGAGAATAACCTAAAGAATGGAATAAGAATCCCAGTGGCCTGAGAAAGGAGCAGTTCTGTCCTTGGAAAGACATAAGTACAAATGCATGACCTCTAACAACACAAATGTCCTTGGAGTGCCACTAATCAATCATTTTCCTTCCACTTAGGGATTTCAAGCTCGTGTAGGCTGTTTCTCCAAGTTCAGGCACAGTGCAAGGCTTCTATTACTGACCTGCTAGGTGTCTAGTTTCCTGAAAGACATCTAAGTGTCCACATGGATAATTTTACAGCCTACTCATCTTCAGTGGTCCACACAGGACAGATACACAGAAACACCTTTGTTGAAAGGGTGTCTGTCATTCTGCTGTTGGGCTAACAGGTAACATTGGAGCACAGGTAGCAAGTGTTCATGCATTCAACCAAGGAAGCATTGAGCTGAGACAGCTCGGGGATGAGAGCTCCATGTTTGAGTGACATGGGGTGATCTGGGAGACTCCACTTCAAGGTGCCTCCAGGACATTCAAATAGGTTTTCTTACAGTGACCCTTCTCTAGGTCAGAACACCCTACTCCTTCTGGGAATTGAAATTAATTCCTGCCCTTCAAAGTATCTTTGTTTGTTCTTCTTTCTCTGATTCTCCCTGTAGCTTCTCTCACAAAAAATATATTATTCTTTCACAGACTACTCTTCCTCAAAGTCCAACAAATACCCCAAACATTATTTTCCTCAGCATTTCTCTTCTTCATTTTCAAATTAAACATAAGAGCTCATTAAAAGAAGAGTCTTCAAATATTCCCAAGAGATAAAATGCAGTAAGTATTGATGTTTCATCTTTCAAGCACATCATAGAACACAAAATGAAATGGAATTGTTGTTTTCTTATTAAAACAGATTATCTTTTTATAATCTGTCACACAAATAATAACAGCTTCAGTAAGTTCTAGGATGTTGGATAGAATATTTCTAATCCTGATAACAATAGTGAAATTGCACACTAAATATTACTAGATATAGTCCAGAGATTAGGAAAATGAGGCTCAATGGAGTTAACAGACCCAAATGTCAGAGTAAGAAAAATAAACATCTTGACAAAATCAGTAGGTTTTGAATCATATTTTATTTTTACTAAACAGAACAGTCAGAAAATCAAGCCACATCACTTCAAAACTGCAAAGATTTTAATGGCAGCAATAGAGGCAGTCCTAAATGTAAGAGTAGAAAGTGATCTCTCTAGAGCAGTGGTTCTCAACCTGTGGGTCACGACCCCTTTGGCAGTCGAACGACCCTTTCACAGGGGTCGCCTAAGACCATCCTGCATATCAGACATTTACATTACGATTCATAACAGTAGCAACATTACAGTTATGAAGTAGCAACGAAAATAATTTTATGGTTGGGTCACAACATGAGGAACTGTATTTAAAGGACCAGAAGGTTGAGAACCACTGCTCTAGAGTATAGTAGCAAAAGCATGTATGAATTTCAATAAGGACTGAGAATATGTGGTGCTATGCAAAATGCCTCTAACACAACAATGAGAACTGCAGAAAAAGCCCAACTTAATTTGAGCCTCATCAGAACTGGATTCTGATAACTTCTATAAAAGGATGAGCAGTTCATAGAGACATACTTATACATTTTCAAATAAGTATACACATATGCAAATAAGTGCAGATGAAGGAGGGGCAGAGATGAAATGTAAATATAAACCAGAACTCTCTCCCCATAAGAAGAGAATATCAGGTGCAATTTGGAGTCTCAAAATACTCAGAGAGTTACTTCAAAGGTTACCTTTTCTCAATCATATTTCATAGTTTTTCTCAAGTCCTAAATTAAAGATATTACAACTTGAATACGGTGTAACCATAAGGATATTAACTACACTGTAGGTGAGTGCTAAGGTAATAAAGGTCAAGACATTCTTAATACTCTTAGCTCAAGAGGTGGGAATGATTACTAGAATTACTTAGCTTTCCAGAAAAAAAATCTGTACAGATGAATAAGGTCAAAAGTAAGTGTTCTTAAACAGAGATAGCTTCTGATTTGAGGGAATCAATGGAATAATATGTGTTGAAATTTTAAACTAAATACTCAAGTTCACTTCTCACCTCATGGTCATTGCTTGAAATAAACATTAGATTAAACATCATTGCATTGATTTAATTGGTCATTTTCGGAGGGACAAGAATAGTCTTTATTAAATAAGACTTAATATGATGTCTGAAGAGATTATCTTCAAAGTGACCTCAAGAAGATTGTTTTCTAAATCAGTCATTAAATTGACACGTCCATCACTCCAGAGATACAAAGCAATTGCTTGCAGCTAAATAATTTATATACTAGTATTAAAGGAGTGACTTGATGAATAATTTGAATACTAGAGTGCTATTCACACTACCATCATAATTTAATTGAGAATATTGGGTAAAAAGCCAAAAAACACTTTCCTTAGAAATTCATACGTAGTCTCAATTTTCTAAGAATATTTTTCTGAAAGCAGGGGCTGAACAGTGGTAGAATTAATATTTATTTACACAGCAAACAGTTATTGAAATATTTCCTATGTTTCTGAAATATGTGATAATGACTCACAGGAAGAACTCTATGGTAGTCACTTTCTATTTTTCTCATATTCAACCAAATTATTAATATTTTAAACTCGGATCATTCTTATGCCACTGGTGTACTAAGAGGCATGTCTTTGGCCAGATACAACTTGGTAGCATTCTGGAAGCATAGGGGTTTAGTGCTGCAGTGACTAGGGTGCATTACAAGTCCCTATTATTAATTTTTGAAATGTGAAAGCTGCTACATAAGAAAGAAGGGGTTATTCTAAAAAAAATGCAAGATTAGTTTTAATTATCTTATTCAATAGATGAGTGCTGTCAATAATTATATTTAATAAGTTTATACTTGTACATATATATCACATGTACATATATATCACATGTACACACACACACACACACACACACAAGTGTGTTCAAAATGGAAAACAAGTCATGTTATCAGAGTTAAATAATAGTCTCTGGAAAATTGTAAGACTAAAAGATTTTTGACTATTTTTTCCTGAGGACAAGTTAAATAAATATATAAACCATTATCCATGTCATTTTTCTTAAAAAATTACCAATGTACCTTGTTTTCAGGACAAAAAGTTATTTCATTTTCAATATTATTGCTTATTATAATTAGAGCTGGGAATATAAGTTGAGATAAAATCCTATCTAAAAAAGAGGGAAAATGCTAATTGACCTCACGCCATTGCAAAGATGGTAGTGCCCACAGCTGATAAGGAGGGAATATGCTAATTGACTGCCCTGCCCTCAAAGATAGCGGCACCCATAGCCAATAAGGAGGGAATATGTTAATTAACTGCCACACCCTCAAAGATGGTGGCGCCCAGTCTCCTCAGCCCCGCTGGTGGCAGGCGGGCAGCAACATCAGGCCCGCCCCCTCATGCCTGCCTCCAGAGACCCCCAGTATCCTCAGCCCCCCAGCCACCCAGGGCTGGCCCGAGTCGCAGGCAAGCCTCGGATGTCAGCTGTCCAGCCGCCCACAGCTCAGGTAACCAGGGCCGGCCAATGCTTGAGGTGTGATGGGGCACGTACACATAAGGAACTGTCGGACATTGAAACTTGGACTCAGAACTGTTGGACATCGAAATTGGGACTTAAACATTTTTGTTCTTGATGCTTAAGTTTTACTTTTATTATGGTAGCGTTTTGTTCTTAATGTTTAAGTTTTATTTTCATTATAGTAGCTAATAATAAAAAAAAGGGTGAGATGTGGAAAAACAATATAGGGTTGAGCCTCGGACTGACCTGCTGGCAAAGTCACAAACAAGTCCCAGCTTAGAGGGCTCAGTCCTCTAAGCATAATTAGGCTTGACCTTAGAACACTCCCCAGATCTTACCTGGGAAGCTAATGGGCTGAGGGAAGTGCAGGGAGTGTAAACATGATCAAAACAGGTGAAACTCACAAGAACTGTGTAACTAAGGCAACCACTGCCTTGTTTACCTCAGACTATAAAAGGTCGGTGCGGACTGAGCATGGGTGGAAGTCCTTCCTCTTGAGTTGGACTAACCCGCCTGGTCCCCCAATATTTCCAAATTATCTTTTGTCTTTTCTATTTCATTTGTGTGTGGCTCCGCTTCCAGATACTGAACCCTGAACCACACAGGACGTGGAGGGAAACATTTACGACATCTGTATATATATATATATACACACACACACACATACTAGAGGCCCTGGTGCACAAAATTTGTGCACTGTGGGGGGGTGTCCCTCAGCCCAGCCTGCACTCTCTCCAATCTGGGACCCCTCGGGGGATGTCGACTCCCGGTTTAGGCCCTATCCCATATGAGTTGGGCCTAAACTGGCAGTTGGACATTCCTCTCACAATCCCGGACTTCTGGCTCCCAACTGTTCTCCTGCCTGCCTGCCTGATCGTCCCTAACCACTTCTGCCTGTCAGCCTGATCACTCCGTAACCACTCCCCTGCCAGCCTGATCCACCCCTAACTGCTCCTCTGCTGGCCTGGTAGCCCCCAACAGCCCTCCCGTGATGGCCCAGTCGCCCCCAACTGCCCTCCTCTGCTGGCCTGATCACCCACAACTGCCTTCCCCTGCCAGCCATCTTGTGGGTGTGGGCGCCATCATCTTTGAGGGTGGGGCAGTCAATTAGCATGTTCCCTCCTTATTAGCTGTGGGCACTGTCATCTTTGCAATGGCATTAGGGTCAATTAGCATATTCCCTCTTTATTAGATAGGAGAAATATATATATATATATATATATATATATATATATAACTAGAGGGGCCCAGTTCACAAAAATTTGTGCCCTGGGGGGGGGGGGGGGGGGGGGGGTCCCCCCAGTCCCAGCCTGTGCCCTCTCACAGTCTGGGACCCCTCAGGAGATAACGACCTGCTGGCTTAAGACCTGCTCCCAGGTGGCAGAGGGCACGCCCAATCCCTAGGTGCAACCCCCTGGTCAGGCGCAGAGCAGGGGCCGATTGGGGGAGTTGGGGCGCCGCCCCCTGTCATGCACAGAGCAGGGCGGATCGGGAGGTTGCAATGCCACCCTCAGTCATGCTCAGGGTAGGGAGGATTGGGGGGTTGGGGCACCGACCCCTGTCACACTCAAGGCAGGGTCGATGGGGAGGTTGCGGCGCCACCCCCTGTCATGCACAGAGCAGGGCCAATCAGGGGGTTGGGGCACTGCCCTCTGTCACTCACAGAGCAGGGCCAATCAGGGGGTTGGGGCGCTGCCCCCTGTCACACACAGAGCAGGGCCAATCAGGGGGTTGGGGCGCTGCCCCCTGTCACTCACAGAGCAGGGCTGATCAGAGGGTTAGGGTGCTGCACCCTGTCACACACAGAGCAGGGCTGATCAGGGGGTTTGGGCGCTGCCCCCTGTCACGCTGATCCCGGTGCTGGGAGGCATATTACCCTTTTACTATATAGAATAGAGGCCTGGTGCACGGGTGGGGGCCGGCTGGTTTGCCCTGAAGGGTGTCCTGGATCAGGGTGGGGGTCCCTACTGGGGTCCCTGGCCAGCCTGGCTGAGGGGCTGAGGGCCGTTTTCAGGTTGGCGGGTGACTGAAGCTCCCAACCGCTCCTTTTTTTCTTTTTTTTTTTCCTATTCTGGGCCAGCTTTAGCTCTGAGGCCTCGCTGCTGAAAGCAGGTTTCTGGCCTTTACCTTTTGTATTTGATACAATGTTGCGGTCTGGCTGACTGAAGCTCGGCTGACTGAAAGCCGGTTTCTGGGGTTTTGTTTAGCTTCTATATTTGTTACATACTTGCTTAGAGTTGCAGCTGAGAGGCCGGCAGGTCAGGCGGGGAACGTTGGAGTTCGCCATCACTGGAGCAAGCAAGCCTCCCTGTTTGCTTCAGTGCATGGCTGCCGGCCGCCATCTTGGCTGACAGTTAATTTGCATAAGGATATGCTGATTAACCAATGGGAAGGGTAGCGGTTGTACGCTAATTACCATGTTTCTCTTTTATTAGTGTAGATATATATATATATATATATATATATATATATATATATATTTAATTCAGATATAAAATTTGGGTCAGCATCAGAAAATTTGTTGTTAACAAACTATGAATACAGAATATTCACATGGTGTACCTATACTTCTATTTTGAAATGTTTTTAAAACTTCCAAGTACAAGAGAAACTCTCTCTGCTTGTTGAAGACATCTCTGCTCTGTAGTTCTATTTCATCCTTGTCCCTCCTTAACCAAGCACTACTTATCACTAAGAGTTTAAACATAGCAAATAGAAAACCACTTCCAAGTTCAGAGAAATAGTAGACTTTGTTATATAATTCCTGATTTATTTTGTACTATTTACATTTGCATATTTAGAGGACTTCACTGATAACTAGTCCCATGGGCCTTCAATCAGGTGTCTAGTCTCTGCTTTTGAAGTCTATGAACAATATTTTCTAATTTCATGAGCTAGGAGATCCCTCCTTGTGAAGAGATTGGAAGTGTAATGTGTTCTCCTTTTAATCAAAATTAGTTTCCAATTACCTTTTTATGATAAGATTGACAACAAACAAACAAATGCATGTGCTCATAATCCTGTAGAATGACTGTTGATGTTATAGTAGGCAGAAATATATTCCCTCCACCCCCAAACAAAGATACAAATGAAATCCCTGGGACTATTGACAATTCTCTGCTTTGGAAAAAGTCTTTTCAGATATAATTAGATTAAGGATTTTGAGTTGAGATGTCCTGAATAACCTGTGTGGGAGTTAAATCCAAGGACAAGTATCCTTATTAAAGAGACAGAAGGAAGATTTGATAGACATAAGTGGATGAGACAATGAGATCATAGAAGAAGAGATTGGTGTAATGCAGCCAACAGCCTCCAAAAGCTGAAAAATGCAATTGATCCTAGCCCTTCTTCAGGGAGCAGGCCCTGCTGACACCCTGAGTTCAGATTCCTGGCCTATAGAACTGGCAAAGAATACATTTCTGTTGTTTTAAGTTACCCAGTTTAGGATAAATCTGTTACATTAGCCTCAGAAAAGTAATGCAGGTGGTAAATTAGATTACAATGAAATCTTGAAATGCTGATTAATAGAACTTCTGAGAATTATAGGTGTGGAAAAACAGAGAAAAATATAATATGTGAGGGAAATAGGCAGAATCAGTTAGTATACTACTGTTAGAGGAAGTAAAGAAAGGAATGCAAGATGAATAAGATGTGTTTGTGTGTGTTTAAAAACACTCAAATAGGAACTTCAAAATAACTATGATTAAGTAATTAAATAAGATGATACAATGAAGCAAAGAGCTAAAATAAATTCTAAAACTAAAATTAAGAACTTTATAATTGGACTTAATCATAGAATATACAGAACCCATAAAAGGAGAAAAAATTATACAAAATAAAGAAAAGAACATGGAAAATTTATGGGATATGCACAATGAAAAGAATTAACATAAATGTAATGTAAATATTAATGGGAAAATGAAATAAAAATGGGGCATAACAAAATTTGCAAAGATAATTTCTAAGTATTTTCAAAAATTGATTAAATATTCATTAAAAATTGTTTAAATGCTGTTACCTTAAAAAGAATCAATAAAAAGCACACAGGGAGCAAGCCATGTAATGTGAAGGCAGAGATCAGAGTGATGCGACTACAAGCCAAAGAATGCCAGAGATGGCCAGCAAATCACCAGCAACTGGAAGAGAGAAATGGAACTGATTGGACCTCACAGCCCTCAGAAGGAAACAGCCCTGCAGATGGTTTGACCTCTGGCCTTTGGATCGTTACATTAAGATTGGACACTTTAGCCAACTGTAATTTTCTCAAGTGTAATCAAATCTTCATGGCATCTCTCCATGAGATAAGTATCTATTGACCAGACACTGCTGAACAGCAAATATGCATGAAGCTCATGAATAATAAAGGTCCCTGCCATGAACATTGTTGTCAGTACCTTTGAGAAACCACAGCTTCCTCTCCTGGGCTGACCAGGAACAGAAACATCCACTGCAATACACAGGAGAGGCCCAGGGTAACCCTGAGCTGGAGGCCAACATCAGGGGAGTGTCGCTCTGCCCTCACCTCCATCCCCTAAAGAGAAAAACCCTGTCTTTTCCTTATGAACAGTTATTTTACTCAAGCTAAACTCACAACAAAGTCTAATAATTGTCTCTCCCTACATAGGCATTTAAAATCAGTTAATGTGATACTAACAGGAGCCTGTTGGAATTCCAAGGAATTCAAGACCCAGCATGTTTGTTGTACAGGATGAAACTCATCCGTTCTTTCCCTGGTCTGAGAAATATTTTCACAGTGTTTTTACTTATCTAGCTTTTCCTTCAATAAAATGGGCCCCTCCCTTGAGAAAAACAGCTAGATTACTTATAGTAAAATTGCTGAAGACCGAAGTCAAAAAGAAAATCTTAAAGAAAATAGAGGAACAAAAGTGTATAACTGCAATGGCTGAGGAGGAGGAGGACAATGAGGCTGAGACTGAGGGCTGACTTCTCAAATGAAACAAAGGAAGTCAAAAGACAATAGGAAGACACCTTGAAAGGATTGGGAGCTGGAGTGGGGAAAACTGTTAACCTGTGATAGACATTTTCTCTCTCTCTCTCTCTCTCTCTCTCTCTCTCTCTCTCTCTCACACACACACACACACACACACATACACACACACACACACACACACACATCCAAGCAGTGGGGCATATTGGAGGGAGGAGGGAGGCTTGGGAGACAAGAGGCTTAAGAGGGAGGCTTGGGAGACAAGAGGCTTAAGAGATAAAGTCATTGCAATTTAGCCAGCAGCTAATTTGAGGTGAAGCATCTCTCTCAGGCGTAGGGTACTTTTGTGGAAGACTTTGAGTTCTTGAATTCACCCATTCATTCATTTTGTTTATCTTTGCACCCATTCATTCATTTTGTTTATCTTTGGATTATTTTCTCTAATACCTAAGTACCATTGACCAATATTCCCAGGACCCGTGAAGTTTCAGTAATCAAACCAAGATTTTACTTTCTATTTACCAATGAACACTTTCAATAGAGAAATAGATGACAGAAATAGCACTACTCCATCCTTCGTTATCTTTAAATGCATTCATTTCCAGTGAGTTGGAGGTGGGGTTATACCCTAATTGTATAGAGCTGGTAGTTAGTGGTATGAATTTGTCACTTTAGCCTGTACTATTAACTTGAAAAGTCCAAGACCAAGTGATAGACTAAAATTTCAGGGGTTATAGACTGTGCTGTAAGTGCACCAAATATCTCTTCTAAGCATTATTTTCTCACTTATGAAATAGGGTGATAGAGGACCATTAACAATAAAACAAAAAATTCATTAAGCAATAGAGAATTCCTCTTCATCAATTCTAAAACAAGCTAGAAGTACATATAATATGCTTAAAATGCATTGACATATCATTTTATTATAAAATAAGTAGTACCCCAGGGCCCACAATTCAAAATGAAACATTAAGGATCGAGCACAGGCATTGCCCTTTTTCATAGCAAACTCATGTAGGGACAATGACAGCTACTGTCTCTCCCACTCACCAGAATATCACAGCAGCTTTTGTGTCTGCTTCAGTTAAAGGAAGAGAAATTGAGAACAAATGTTAAAAGTTACATGATTAAAGGTCATTTTATGCAAAGTTTTGGAGGAAGATTGTGTCCTCGTGACCCAGGAATTGATTGACTTCAAAATTGGACAATACATTTTTGTTGATTCCTGTGAATGAATTCAATCTCATTTTATAGCACACATATATTGGGCACTGATTCATGCATATTAGTCTTCAGTGCACATGCCATGAGGAAGAAAATAGTCACATCATAGACCTGCAATTGTTATTAGTATTGATCAGGTTATAGATATGAATACATGTGATAAAGAAAGAAGAGCCAACCTTGGAAACTGGCCAGAAAATAAAAAGAAAACAGAAATCCTCATTTTCATTGAATAGCTTTTAATACACTGAATAGAAAGTAGTCTGTAAATTTTGTTATCTATTTAAATGTCTAAATTTTTTTATTTATATACATTATAAGAGATCAATAATTTAAAGACATTCCCTCATATTTGGTTAGAAAAAAAGTTTCTTTATAATGCAAGCCTTCTCTAGATGAAAATGCTTCTTGACAGACAGAATAAATTAAAAAATAAAAATTATTAAATATTCTTGGGTGGCCAAATGAACAGAGATTTATGTTTTAATTGGAATGTGATGTGTTCTAAGAGAGTGTGATGATAATTTATTGCGGGTGGGGATGCGTTCGAATGGTGTTTAGCAAAACAAAACAAACAATAAATGCACACACAGAAAAACATTCCAGAGTAAAAAGTTGCATGCAAGTGTGATAAGGAATGGGAAAACAGAGTGAAATATATTTCTAGATCTCTGTTAAAAAAACACAACAGAATGACTAACATAGAATACATAACTTTTCACATAAAGATACCGTTCAAGAAATTCAAAGCTTATACTGAGGAGAACTTACATTTTAATATATCAATTTGCTCTGAAAGCAAATTCTTGCTTGTTAAAATACTGACAGAGGCCCGGCCTGCTCAGTGGTTGAGCATTGACCTATGAACCAAGGGGTCATGGTTTGAATCCCGGTCAGGGCACATGTCCAGGTTGCGGGCTCGATCCCCAGTGTGGGGTGTGCAGGAGGCAGCCAATCAATGATTTTCATCGTTGATATTTCTATCTCTCTCTCCCTTCCTCTCTGAAACCAATAAAAAATATGTTTAAAAAATACTGACAGAGGTTTAATCATTAAAAATTCTATTTAAAGGAGGGTACATGTAGTTAACCTAGAAAACTGTCTTAGAAGATTTTATGAACTTTTAAATATATCTGTCAGTATCCTAATTAAGAAGTTACTATCCATTGATATTTCTCTATTTTAAGCAGAAAAAAATCCGTACCTACTTTAAAATGTATCAGATCTCTAAATGCATATACTTTTACCATATCCCCTGAAATATCATTGCTATAATTGGGATTTAGTCCCTAGCCAAGGTACCATTATATTTGCATATTCATTGGAAACACTGGTTGTTAAAGAAAAAAAAAGCATAAAGTGTGCTTGAAAGAAATCCCCTAAAAAGTGAAAATCATGTCTGGCAGGGTAAGCCAAAGTTGAAAAGGGAGGGCCTTGGGTCAAAGGTGGCGGTTGTTCTGGGTTCAGGAAACAGATGCATTTGCTTCCACTCAGATTCAGCATTCCCACCCACCCCTCTCCCAATCCCACCTGCAAAGATCCAATACCCCTTGAGAAAAAGGTGCGATCCAGAGTTCAACAGGAGGAGAGAACAAAGCACTGCATTCAGGAGCAACAGTGTCTGGAGGCATCTGAGGTCACAGAGAAGTCAGTGCCACCATCTGTGTTGCTTTAGTGGGGCCTGAAACAGCAGCAATAGCTGCAGTAATTAATACCAGCAATTATATGCTGGAGGCACAGATGCTAATGGGTCTGAAATAAACAGTACAGCAGAGGGATGTGGAGCTGCAAACAGTTGCAGAGGGAATAGAAGCAGCAAGGACTAGGATAGGACCACTTATGTAGGGCATTTGGATGGAAAAGCGAATGTGGCCTTTCCTAGAACATACGAAATGGTTAGGTCAAAGGCTGCCCATGTTTTACATGCTCTGGATTTAAGTCATAATCATCTGATTAGGTATGATTCCTTTATCTGCAAGCACTCCATCCCTTTTTTTGAAATTATGTTGAAACCGAACCAATGAAAACCTAAATGAGGACAATTTGAATTTATTAACCAAATAGGCAATTCATAAATGTTTATAAAATACATATTGCATCAGTTATATATAAGGTGTACTACATGCTATGGAAAACCCAAAGATAACTAATAAAAACTAATATTTAGTAACATCTATTTTGCACCAAGTCCTCTTTCTTTCTTTCTTTCTTTCTTTCTTTCTTTCTTTCTTTCTTTCTTTCTTTCTTTCTTTCTTTCTTTCTTTCTTTCTTCCTTCCTTCCTTCCTTCCTTCCTTCCTTCCTTTCTTCCTTCCTTCCTTCCTTCCTTCCTTCCTTCCTTCCTTCCTTCTTTTAATGGTGATAGTAGGGGTATATGAGTAAGTGAACACAAAAAAAGTAAAATGGAAAAGCACTGAGCTTAGTGATGCAGATTTCTGGTTCATGGCTCAATATCATGCTAAGCTATCTATCTCATTTACCACATACCACACATACACATATTAAAATATCACATATGTCACTTTAAAAAAGAAAAGCAAATCCTAAGCTGTAAAATAGAGATGACTATGCAACAACTAATTTTCTTAAAGCATTTTTAATAGCTTATTTAGAAATCAATATCACCTTAATGGTAGCAGAATATGCTGTATCCACATCTAGAAGGCAGTAGCAGAGCATGTATATGGACTATGGATACAGGCCAGGGAGAAAGGAATTAAAAGGAGGAGGTTGGGTTTGGTAGACTCAGTTATAAATATGGAACCTCAATTCACTTGAACAACACTAATTTCCCACTTTTACTACTCTCTTGCCTTTAATATATATAATTTATATATATTATTAAAATTAATCACAAGGAGAATAAATCAAGTTTTTTAAGCAATATTTTAGATGTTATTTCTGTGTTTCAAATTACCACAAACTTAGCTTAAAACAACACTCATTCATTACCTCCCAGTTTTGTAGACCATTTTAAGAGAGTTCAGATGGATTTTGTGTTCAAGGGCAAATTCAGAGTTCTAGAAGGAATCTGCTTTCAGTCCATTTAAGAGCTTGATAGAATCGAGCTCCTTGTGAGGTAGGACTGAGATCTCTGTTCTTTGCTGGTTGTCAGAGGTCTCTCTCTGCTCCCTAAGGCTACTGGCATTTTTTCTCACGTGACTCTATCTTTCAAGCAGCAAGGATATGTTGAGTCCTTCTCAGACTTTCTATCTCTCTGCATTTCCTTTTGCCCCCAGCCAAAGACAACTAATGTTTTCAAGGGCTCAGGTGATTACACAGGGCCCATATGGATAATCAAGGACAATTTTCCTACTTTAAGGTCAGTTGTGCTACATAACCACAACAATCATGAGTATGGTATCATTTCTCAGGTTCGAGGATTAGAACTGGACATCTTTGGAGGGACATTAAAAAATTTTTTGCCTACCACAGCTAAAATATTGCATTCCAAAGAATACGAAACACAGTGACAGAGTGATACTGATTTATTCTTCCCTACTTAAAGAAAAAAAAAAGAGCTTCAATCTTGATGGTAGAATACAGGGCTATCCATCTCACTGCTGCTTTCTCCAGAAATGAAGAATGAAGATGTAATTGTGATTGTCTGGCACTGGAACATCTTATGGCTGCCTCCCTGGGAACATTACCAAGATCAATGACTCCTTCCTTCATGTCTTCCACATTCAGATTTATAATCTTTCTAAATTACCAGGATTTCTAATATGTTGCTTGGGTACATGGATTTAAACTTCCATATTTAATGGGCTTAGGAGATCAATATAGCAATGTTTCATGATCATGAAGGCCTCATTTTATCCTGTAATTACTGTTCTTTACTGAAACTAAGGCATGGAGAAGGCATAGCTCATTAAGACTCAGGTCAATCCCCATGCCTATACATTTCAAAATGTGGTCTGCACACCCCTAGGGGAAAAAGTAACTTTTGAAAGAGGCAGAAATATGACACTATGAAATCATGTCTTTAAAAGAGAAAGTTTGCTGAATGGACTCTTTAAAAATATGATATTCCTACATTCTTCAAGTGTTTTTATCTACCACTTAGAAATATGCCTTGGAGAAGACAGCATCATAAAATTTATCTTTTGTTCTACTTTATAAGTCATTAACCTAATATATGTTCAAAGGAATACAACAAAACTTCTATATTCAGCATTGTACATTATTTACTAGAACACATTTAGCATACGTAGACACAAAATTGTGTAATTATGTGTGTGTATATATGTGTGTATATATATATATATACACATATATGGCAAATCTATATATAATAATAATCATCACATTCTCTAATTCACATTTTATGTTTGCATAATTACCTGAAGAAGCATCCATTCAGAAATATTTAGGTAAACAATTATGGGTTTCCAAAAGTACTTAATATTTCAAACTATGTATGTTTTTAAAATTCATTGTGTTTGTAAACAAATGGCAATAGATGTGGTGAATGATGTGTAATTATATATTATTAAAATAATTTTCTAAAAAATAAAATATTACTTATAACACCATTTCCACAATTTTTACATGTACTTTCATACATATTATATTTAATTGTTTTCAAATATTATTCAAATGACAACATATTATTAGATAATTCCCATGTTTCTTCATCATTTCCAAAGACATCATGGTTTTCATAAGATCTCTAAACCATGTCTTTTTTTATTAAAGATTTGAGTAATTTTCAGTGTGGGAGCTGTTTCTGTGTCTTTTTCTGGTCCATCTCAGATTTTAAATCACAGCAAATGTAAAGAATTATCTGCAAGGAGATTTGCAAAGTACCTGATTCAAGGTAATAGTTTCTATATTTGGTTTTCATCCTTTGCGTTCTTTTCCTGCTTCTCTTTACTTAATTATTGACCTAGCTGACTCCAGCAGAAGCTTCTGACTTTGAGAACACAGAAGCACACACAGTTACTTGGAAAATGTTTCTCAAAGTCTGGCCCAGCTCCTACAGACTCAGAGTATCAGGTGCTTGTTGATATAGAAGCCCTGGCCCACCCCAGATTTAGTCCATCAGAATCTCTGCTGTGAGTGTGGTAGTTACAAAACCCTAGAGCCTTTATTTTTGAAGATTTTTTTTGCAAGGCACATCCCCTTTACATGTTATAAAAGTATTTTTATTTTTTTTTCATTTTGCTGCTTCTACTCATTCTAATTTATTGATGCAGTTTCTTTAGGAATTGTTAAAATTTAAAAACAATCTAATCAAAAATCATTAATTCTTCATTGCAGAGTATATTTTCCAAAGTGTCCTACTGTAAAAATCACCATCTATGCTTAGAGCTATTTATTTATAAAATCATTACAGTAAAACCAGTGTACATTTTTCCTCTCATGCTGAGTGTGCTTGATAATTTACTTTGTGTTTAAGTGCAAAACTGACTCTCAAGGGGTGGGGGGTTCTCAATGTTTCAACATCTGCTGTCATCAAATCAGGAATAGCAAATTTATTTGAAACTCAATGAATCTCAAATGCTACCTTCCATATCAACATCTTCAATGCAGTTTTTGTTGTTGTTGTTTCAAAAATCTACTTTAAAAAAGGCATTTATAATTTGTCTTAAAAGGACATTCTCTGCTAAATCCTATTCCACACTCTCCCTCAACATAGTTATAACTGCTGGGGCTACAGTGTTAGAGAGTATGAGTTCAGGAGGCTTCCAGAATCTCACTCAACAATTCAAGCTTGCTTCTTAGTACTTCTAATTCTACCACCACCACCACAACAACAAAATAATAATGCAAACATGTATTTTTCCAATCACTATTCTAATCAGTTTTCAAATATAAACTCATAGGACTCACAACCACCTCATGATAAGTACTATTAAGCTCATCATCCCCATTAGAGAGATAATGACAGTAAAGCATAGGAGGCCAGGGGCCCAGAGCCACTAAATGGCACAGCCAGGGTTTAATCTTTGCAGTAAGATTTAACCCATACAACACACTCCTGCACAAAATGTATTGTGTTTGTGATTTTAATCTTTCCTTAACCAATTGTTCTCCTAAATATGATATAGATTTTCCCTAAATATTATAAATTCTTTTTTTATTTATTCCACTTTATCCCAAAAATTAGTTGAACTTTGAAATGTAAATGAATAACAGTTGTATTTCTTTTTAACAGTAATAAAAATAAATATATAATTTGTATTTTTATTTGCATTTCACATATTGAGAATGAGGGCGCAGATTTTGCAATTTAATCTCTCACACAGGGACTAGAGCAATGTTTTGAGTATAGTAAGAGTTAACAAAATACAGACAATCCTCAGGTTACATCGGACTCGACGTACGTCGTTTCATGGTTATGTCGCCATCTCCCATTTATTTATAAAAAAAAGTTTCGTCATTTCAACGTATGTACATATCTGCTTTATGTTTTTATCATTTATTTACCACAAGTAAAGGTCAGGAATTGTTATCTTTCTTTTAAATTTTTTTATACCTATACCTAACAAGAATTAATATAACATAGAATATAAAATATATTTATTGTGTATTAACAGTATATTTTTACTACATAGTCAATACATAAATTACATTAAGCATAATATAATTTAACTGCATTTTCTCAATAACAAATATATGATCATTTTTGTAATAACTTAACTGGTCCAGGAAATGGACTATATATTATGAGTAAAGTAAAGGTATAAAAATATAATAATTAATACGTATTTTCAGTTACTTTAACATCTATTTGACCTCTGTTTTTATTTTTGAATTTCTAATCTAGTAATGTTAAGAAAATTTTATTAAAGTCACCAACCTTTGTGTATTTTGGTGCTATGCTGTTCAGCACACAATCATTCATAATATTTACACATTTAATGTGAATTGTATATTGTAACAATATAAACCCTTTTGTCCTGTAAAGATTATTTTTGCCTGTTTGTATGATTATTTTTTACTTGAAGAGGTGCTTCAAGGGACCTTGTATGATATCTGGTCATAGGCATTTAGGAGAACATTGTCCTTTGGCTAAATTTTGTCAATTTTCTACAAAAGTAGGGGGGATATGTTATGTTCCCTCTACCCAACCGCATACACATTCAGACTATCCCTGTCTCTCATAATACAGGGTGTTATGCCCAGATTTCAAGACCTCCCAAAGATCCACCAGGGAGCGCCAAATCCGATGCAAAAGCAGAGAGTCTTTTATTCAAGCTAGCTTGGTCCCCCTCTGCCTCCATTACTGGATGCGAGAGAGAGCCCGGAGTCCCAAGAGAACAAAGAATTTATAGGGCTTGGGGTTGGGGGGTGGAGGCACACTCAGACCACTGATTTGGCCAATTCTGGTTGGTTGAGTGAGGGCCGGGGGCTAATGACGCAAGGGCAGGGTGCAGTTAGGGTCTGGTTACACAAAGACAGGGGGTGGCTAGCATACTCTTGGCCTTGAGTTTGTTTTCCCTTGCATTCCCATTGGCTGAGACAAGGGCAGGCTGAGTAACTGATACACTCCATGGCTTTTGCTGGAAGAGGAGTTAGGAACACAGCTATCAGTCCCGTTCTGTCCTTTCACAGGGCAACATTTTTTATCATCTTTTTCCTAAATAAATTGTCAAAGATCTTTGAGAGTAATTTCATATTAGACCTTCCTGTTTGTATATTAAACCCTAAACCTTAACCCTAACCCTAACCCTAACCCTAACCCTAACCCTTAACCCTTAACCCTTTTTTAAAAAGGCGTGTGCTTCCTTTCCCCCTTCTTCTTCCGTGGTTCAGGGTACCTGACATTCCTGCTTCAGGGGAGCACATCCCTGTGCCCACGTAGTTTATGGCCATGTGGGTTTCCACATACGAACGATTAGACTTTAATTAGCTTGGATACTAAACTACTCCAGACTGCTATTGGTATAAAAGGAAATACATTTCTGAATGTTAACTGAGTAGGAATTAACTTATGATATTTTTTTTTCTCCAGTTGAATTGATTCTTTTTTGGATTAAAGTAGAAATTCTAACCTGCTCATAGAATTCATCCAACAGAAGAAACATAATTATGTATATTGTTTTAATAAATATATTTGATACATTTGCCACATTGATCTATGATTTCTGCTCTCTATGCTTCCTTGTTGTTTCCTGTGTTTACACTGGTAAATATGTTGTTTTAATAAATTAGAAAAGACTACAATTGATAACTAGGTGATATTTGAAATGAAAATACTTAAGGTTATTTTTATTTAATTATCAACTTTAAAAATAAATTACTGATTTTACCTTTATACCTTTATAATAAGAAAAAATAACTTGTTTACTTTCCCTCATCCTTTTTCCTTTTGATATTTTCAGAAAATTAAAATTAAATTTAGATGTGTATAACCAAATGCTTATCATTATTATTAAATTTATACATATTCCTGAATATTTTTTATATTTGTGTTATTTCTTCTGTATTTAATTGGTTTTATGGTTCATCACAAGTTCCCCTACTTTGACTTTCCTAGTCTTGAGAGATACATAAGGAATGAGTAAGGATCTTTAAATCTGACAGATACAGATTGGCATTATATGCTCTAATTGCTGGTTGTGAAAAGTATTTTCTTTGTATAGAAAAATGTACAGTCTTTGTGATTAAATTCCTTTACAGATAAATAAGATTAAAAATAACTACCTCCTACTATTGTTTTGATATTACACTAGATAATGTATCTAAAATATTCAACATAGTTCTGACACATAGTAAATACATTTAACAAATGGCAACTATTATAATTATTAATAATTTATATTCATATTTCTTTAATTGGATTAAATATTTGTGTAATTTTGTGGTCCTTTCTAAAACAAAGAATATCTGACAATATTTAGACTTGTCTTTATCAGTCAGTGATTACTTCTTGATAGAGTTATTAATCTTCTCTTGCTGTCATCACAAATTACCACAGATCTAGGGGTTTAAAACAACACAGATTTAGTATCTTTATTTCTGCAGGTTATAGGTCTCACAGGTCTCAGTAGGCTAAAATCAAAGTGTCTACAGAACTGAGGAGACAGAAGAAAGCTTGATAGATAGGGGCGGGATCACCGGAAGAGAAAGTAAAACCCAAGAACCCAACTAGGTGGAGTTGCTAAGACACCCCAACTGGGGTGGGAAGGAAGGGTGAGCAAGAGAGACGTGAACGTTAAAATGTATGGATATTGCTAAAACAGACAGCTTGCAGATAACCAATCAGGAACTATCAAGTCTGTCTACAGCCCCTAAAGTAAAAGGCATGTGCTTCCTCTCCCGCTTCTTCTTCCCTGGTGCAGCGCACAATGGGTACCTGACATTCCTGCTTCAGGGGAGCACATCCCTGTGCCCACGTAGTTTATGGCCATGTGGGCTTCCACATATGGACGATTAGACTTTAATTAGCTTGGACACTAAACTACTCCAGACGGCTATATGGAAAGGAAGCTCTGGACCCTGGCCTATTCTTGGAACCTTAGCTGCACCTTTTCCAGGACTGGCTTCTCCCAATAAACTTTGGTTCCATTAATTGTTTTTTTTGTTGTTGTTGTTTATTTTTGCCTGCGACTACATTGTTCGGTTTTCTTGAGGCAAGAACTCAGACTCAAAACTCCCGCATTTTTTGGTTTCAGAACAGTGGCCCTTTCTAGAAACTATAAGGGAGACTGTCTCCTTGCATTTTCCAGTCTCTAAAGGCTTGCTACCTTCCTCCACGTGCAGCCCCTTCCTTCACCTTCCTCACCAGCAACAACACATTTCTCTGACCCCTTTTCCCATTGTAACATCTCTCCCTTGCCATCGCTTAGAAAAATTCTCTGCTAATAAGAATTGATGTAATCAAATTGGGCCCACCTGAATAATCCCCATCGCAAAACCCTTAATTACATCTGCCAAGTCCCTTTTGTCACATAAAGTAACATATTCACAGATTCCAGTGATTATAACATGTACCAATTAAGGCCACCATTTACCTGCTTCCAAAGTTTTATTATTTATCTACAATATTGTCTCTTATAGTTGTATAATAGTATATTTTATATCGTGTTTATTATTATAGAGGAGATAAGGAGCCTAGTCTTGTTATTTATAGTTAAATTGATGTTAATGATGATTATATTGATTTTTCTTATTGAATTTGTGTAGAGATGTTTGGTTTTACTTGACATTTATTATTAATTATACTTTATTCATATTTTTTTCTAATTCTTAACACATAAAACAAATTCCCTGCATCTGTGAAACTATGTCTTCCTTTTCTGTAGATATTTAATGTGTACACTCTTTTGTTTTTTCCATCACTAACATAATATTCCTGGGAAAACAGCTAGTCAAGGAATTGCATAGGTCCTGGAAATTTACCCAGAGCCGTTTGCAGAGGAATTCCAGAAAAGAACGCTGAGCATGGTTTGAAGGAGGGTGCTCAGGCTTTGAGAGAGCATATTCTCTCAGCTCCACAAACTCCACACTCCAAGGGAAAGGTTGATCAAAGAAGAGACACAGTGGGGCTCCCTATAGTGTGACACCTACCATAAGGGGTCTCATTACACAAGCGTAAGTAAGGAGATAGGTTTTTCGAACCATGAGAAAATAAATGATGTTTAGAGCCAAGAGATTACACAGGTAACTAAATACTTGCGATAATTGATTGATTATCCCTTTCAATGGGTACTCAGTTTTCAGTATCAGCAACAAATCAAGTATCTATCTCTCTCCATGGAAAGAAGATTGGTTATGCTGAATAATAAGATGTCCTAAATCTGACTTGTTCCTTGAAACTGCTTGTTACTCCCAAGTTTTTTAAGGTATGTAACTCCTATCCTTTGGTCAATTAAAAATAGAATATCAATAGGATAAATGGGGATGCAGGACAAGAATCAATTGCATCTTCTATACCAGTTTATTAGGTAGCTGTCAGATAATCATGGTTCTGTTTTAGCTATTTATGCATAATTGGCCTACCCTGCAACATTATACATGTGAACTCCAAGAAGGAATTTTTTTTTTTCTGAGCTGCACTGTGAGAGCTTAATTATTTGCAAATAATTAAGAGCCTAGCAACCATTTGCTGTCAGGCTTTTCTCATGTACTCTGTATGACAGGAAGAACCTCAGAATGAACTCTCAGCTTCCTGCACTATGCCTGCTTGTTCATGCCCTCTCAATCAACCAAACTATTCCAAGGGAAACTCTGGTTTGATCTTTCTGCCAATGGACTAAGACCTGCCCCATCCAATCAGAACTGCACAATGAGAAACCTCATTTACATAAAACACATATAATTGGGAACCTGAGTAGAAAATGTCCTTATAAAAGTGGCCTCTCCTAAACACAATTTAGATTGTTACCTGAATCTATGTCTCCCAGGCTGCAGCTCCTTTTGCTCAAATAAATGTTTGTTATTCTTTATTATAGTCTAAAAATTAATTTTGATTTACATATATATGACCATTCTACCTGGTGTGATTCCTTCTCTGTAAATTTCATCTGGGAACATGTGTAGGCAACAAGAAGTTAGGGGTTACTCATTCTATATTATCACTCTTTTGCTGCACAGAAGCTTTTTATTTTGATGTAGTCCCAATTGTTTATTTTCTCCTTAGTTTCCTTTGTCTTAATTATAAGCTTTTAATATTTTTCTTCTATGGCACTGCTTTGTAAATACAGTAAATGAGTTGGAAAATCTTGGATGACATTACATAGAAGAGTTGTCTATGCCAGTACAACATTTTTAAGAAGCAGTTTTACTATTCTGTATCCAGTATCTCTCTGTGTAGCAAAGTGGAAATAAAAAAAAAAATTAAAGAAAGGTATATATCACTAACACAAACCCAATATAGAAATAATATAAATTCTAAGCAGAGTCAAAGGCATGAATGACTATAATACCACCAGTTTCATTAAGCATGATGTTTTGACCAACCTACTTCATTTATTAGACAACACTAAGAATGCCAAAAAATGTGTTTTGCTACTTGTACCGCAGGCAGAACTCCACATTCAATATATCATCTTACTAATCTTTCCTCTTGATAGAGTTATTTATTTGAAATATTATTTTTCTTATGCCTGGTGGGCAGACTATTAAATATTCCACTTTGGGCAACATGCTGTCCTAAAATGCCTCTTGAGGGCAGTAACTGAGAAGTCGGGAGGGGCAGATCGGTATATTCAGAACATTTAAAAGTTCAATGGCACAACAGGTCCTAGATAGCTCATCTTCCTTTAGCAATTATTTTGGCCAATAATGAAGACTAATAGCCCTGGGGGATTCAATTACACAGAGGTAAATCCCACTTGCCAAGATTACATTATTGATTTGATAAATGGCAGCAATGCAAACACAAATGCTTACTATCATATTAGCCCTCAGGGGCCTCTAAAAGTTACAGCTTGACTTCTAATTTAAAAGTTCAGTGATTCACAAAACTCCTGAAACCAGAAGTTAAAATTTCAGAAAAGATAAATTATTTTAAAGTGTTCATCAGATTGTTCTTTCAACAATTTGCCATTTTTTTACACATGTATTGGGTCACTTTATTTGCTATCTACAATATGCCAAATCAGTTTCTGAAACACAAATGTTTGTATTCTTAATAAGGCGTAATAAGGCTCTGTGTTAGTACGTATCAGTGTCAGACATAATAACCAGTATTATTTGAATGGAGTGGAGAAAGCTCTCTGTGCATAGGTCTCTTTTTCACCTGGTGCAGAAGTTCTACCACTGAAGAATAATTTTATGGGGTAGAGAAGTGCCCTCTGTAGCTATACTCCTTCAAATGAAAATATCCTTCACTGACAAACACTTCAGGTCACTGATACTTTAATGTTAAGACTTCTCTCTTCTCTTCTTATGTTGGTAGCAGGAAACCCAGTTCCATCAGAATCTCAAGCATGGCCATAAGGGAAAGGAAAGTTAAAAAACAAAAGTGAGAGGTAACGAATGGAAAAATTGTAAGGAGTTTAATTCTTTGAATATATTTAAGTACAGATCCTCCACAGTTTCGGTGAAATGGCACTGGGCTCCTTTAATGTCAAGGACTAAAGATTGGGTCACAACTCTTCCTAGAATTTCCCATAGCCCTGCTGATAGCCCTGTGACATTTCACCAAAATTTTACTTACCACTCTCACTTGATAGAAGGAAGTTAAGAGTAGAAGCTAACCTCATAATTCTGAGGGACAACTATGCCATATTTTCAATGGCCTATGAGGTCCATTTTATCTCCCCCAATCTTAAAATCTTGAATGTACTTATATTCTGGAAGTTAAAAGCTTTTTAAAAAAATGTCTTTATTGTTGGAAGTATTACAGATGTCCCCCCATTATTTTCCCCCATTGACTTCCACCCTGCACCTGCCCTTCCCAGGCTCTCACCACACTATCGTCTATGTCTATGGGCTATGCATATATGTATACAAATTCTCTGGTTAATCTCTCCCCTCCCACCCTCCCACCCCACCTCCCCTAAATTTGTCGGTCTATTCCATGCTTCTATGTTTCTGGATCTATTTTATTCATTAATTTATTTTGTTCATTAGATTCCAAATATGAGTGAATCATGCGATACTTATCTTTCTCTGACTGGCTTATGTCACTTAGCATAATACTCTCCAGGTCCATCCATGCTGTTGTAAATGGTAAGAGTTTCTTCTTTACAGCAGTGTAGTATTCCATTGTATAGATGTACCACAGCTTTTTTATCCACTCATCTGCTGTGGGCTGTTTCCAATTCTTTGGTATTGTAAATTGTACTGCCATGAACATAGGGGTGCATATATTTTTTCTGATTGTTGTTTGGGGTTTCTTAGGATATATTCCTGGAAGTGGGATCACTGGGTCAAATAGGAGTTTGATTTTTAATATTTTGAGGAAACTCCATCCTGTTTTCCACAGTTGCTGCACCAGTCTGCATTCCCACCAGCAATGTACTAGGGTTCCCTTTTCTTCACATCCTCACTCACACTTGTCATTTATTAATTTGTTGATGATAGTCATTCTGACAGGTGTGAAGTGATACCTCATTGTCATTTTAATTTGCATCTCTCTGATGATCAGTAACTGAGCATTTTTTTTCACATGTCTCTTGGACATCTGTATGTCCCCTTTGGAGAAGTGTCCATTTACTTTCTTTGCCCATTTTTTAATTGGATTGTGTGTCTTCTTTGTGTTAAGTTGTATGAGTTCCTTATATATTTTGGTTATATCATTGACAAATATGTCCTCCCATGCAGTGGGCTCTCTTTTTATATGGTTGATGGTTTCTTTTGCTGCACAGAAGCTTTTTATTTTGATGTAGTCCCAATGGTTTATTTTCTCCTTAGTTTCCTTTGTCTTAATTATAAGCTTTTAATATTTTTCTTCTATGGCACTGCTATGTAAATACAGTAAATGAGTTGGAAAATCTTGGATGACATTACATAGAAGAGTTGTCTATGCCAGTAAAACATTTTTAAGAAGCAGTTTTACTATTCTGTATCCAGTATCTTTCTGTGTAGCAAAGTGGAAATAAAAAAAAAAATTAAAGACAGGTATATATCACTAACACAAACCCAGAAATGTAGGCAGAGTTGAATAAATCAGTAAAGGGGACTGAAATATTCTGGAACGGTGAGAACCTTGTGCTATTCTTAATAATGTAGTTTAAACATGGATTTCTAAAATCAAAAATATATTATTTCAAAGTGATTAAAATTTTTATCTACTTAGAACAGTTTTCTGGATGTGTGGTGACCTATGAAGCTAAACTATTATAGCATCTACAACATACATATCTTAGGCAATTTCCAATTCCCAGCCTGGTCTCAATTCTAAAAAAACAAAACAAAAACAAAAGCAAAAAACAAAGAGTAAATAAACAAATAGCTGAATAAATATTTAAAGAAAGATTCTCCTGAATTGGTTCTATTTGTATAGTGTTTATTAAACTATCATCTTTCTTTTTTGTCCACATAGCTTCTGATGACATTGCACTGTATTTCAGGGCTTTCTGATAAGAGAAAATGTCTGCTTTTAAAATATAAAGTATTCAGTGGGATGTTTAAAATACCTAAGGGCTTTCCTTTGTCCTCAGTGCTTGATTGAAACCACAAATAGAAGCGGGAAGAAATGAGTGGACTCCTTTGTTCTGTATTCTGGGATCCATCTGAGTCTGCTGCACTCTTAATGTTAAGTACCAATTAGACCACAATGGTAAGGAGATCAAAGATTATTGAAAAGCTCTTATTGCTCATTTAGCCAAAAGTGATGCACTAACTACTCTTTTGTTACAAATTAGTTCTGTCCTTCCTTAAAACTGATCTATAGTGCTAACTAGCAGTCTGGTATTTCATCTAAGATCTAGATATTGTCCAAAATAAAGCCTACATATATGAATCCTTCCTGTTTCTTCCCACCTTCCCTTACCTGCATGTTTCTCCCCCATAGCTTTCTAGAAAAAGTCAAGTACAAACTGTTTGGCTTCTATTGTCACGAACTCTCCAACATGATGCTACTACCTTTGATTATATCCCAGACCTGAGACTCTAAGCCTCAATACCAGGGTTCTGCAAGTAAATTTCCCTGTACTGGACACTGGGCTCAGACACTATCCCTGATTCAGTACCAATCTTGTTTTCATTTTGGTAAATCACTATTTCCTTTCCCAAATTTACCATCACTCTCAGCCCTACTGAACTTATCCTTAATAGGACGTTGAGCAAAGTTCATCCAATTAGGACATTTCTCACATTAATAATGTATAAAATATGATGTGCTAGACTCTACATTTCCAAATGGAAAGACTCAGGCATAGAAAGTAAGTTTACATAAGGCATAACATAAATATTGGCTATGAAAAGAAATAAATGAAGGAAGGAAGGAGGGAATAAAGAAAGACAGCCAAGTCATAGATTTGGATCTCATGATTCTCAATAAAACTGAAACAAATGTACTTTTAGCTCTAGCTGGTTTGGCTCAGTGAATAAAGCGTCAGCCTGTGGACTGAAGGGTCCCGAGTTCAATTCCCGTCAAGGCAACATGTCCAGATTGCAGGCTTAATTCTCAATAGGGGGCCTGCAGGAGGCAGCCAACCAATGATTCTCTCTCATCATTGATGTTTCGATCTCTCTCTTTCCTCTCCCTTCCTCTCTGAAATCAATAAAAATGTACTTTTAATAAAATTTAATGTTCAAACTTCTTAAGCCTTGGCTGAAAATATCAAAATACCAAAATTGAGGACTTTGATATTTGCTAGAAAACATTTTAAATAAGAGTTTGTTGCTTTTCTGGAAGGGAACTATGATTTTTTCCAAAATTTTTTCCTCATGTTTGACTTAGGACTCTCAGTAATGACACCTTCCACTCCATTCCATAACTGACCATATTAAAAGTTTGACAAAGAGCCGGGCTGGAGTGGTTCAGTGGTTGAGTGTCTACCTATGAACCAGGAGGTCACGGTTCAAGTCCCGATCAGAGCACATGCTCAGATCGCTGGCTTGATCCCCAGTGGGGGACATGCAGGAGGCAGCCGAGCAATCAATGATTCTCTCTCATCATTTCTGTCTTTCTCTCCCTCTCCCTTCTTCTCTGATATCAATTAAAATATATTTAAAAAATAAAGTTTGACAAAGAGAAAGAAATGATTGAAAAAAGTAAAAACTGAAATGAGGAGTAGGCAATGAAAAATATCTAGGAGGTCAAGAAAATGAGAAAAAAAATTTAGAGCCAAATCACAGGTATTTCAGTTTCATTTGTTCTATTTATTGTCTGAGCATTAATGAGGAAGGAATTCAGCTTTGCTGATTCTCAAATGTTTATCAGTAAAATTAGTATAATAATCAGACATAAATCTATTTTTTCATGAACATTATTGAATGTTTGTCCTGTGTGAGGTTCTGTGTTTCTCTTAGGATATAATGGTAAGCAGAAATGTTTAATCCCTCAGCACTCAGGATTTTAATAGAGTAAGGGAGTAAATCACAATTGAGATATGTGCTATTAATGAAAGTATATTATGTTACAAATTTTATAGTAGGGGAAATCCAAGACAGTGGTGGTTGAGGTGAGATTTGAGAGTTGCAATTAGATATATTTTCTGTTTTGCAATAACATGCATTGTTAACAAAGGGAACATTGATTGACCTTATCAAAGGAAGGGGCATGTTTGTTCAAGAAGTACAAAACTTATAAGCATATTGTAAAAGAAAAAAAAAGAAAAAGATGAGAGTCAGATTATCAAATGGCCATTTACTTCATACATGCATCATAATGCCTGAGGGAATGTTTGTATAAATGTTTGGAAAACATAAAGTTCTATGTAAATGTTTACAACATAAATCCAGGAAATTTAGCTCCAACCCAGCAAGAATGAGATTGACGTTTAAGAACAAAGAGCCCTAGCCAGTTTGGCTCAGTAGATAGAACGTCAGTCTGCGGACTGTGATGGAAGGGTCCCAGGTTTGATTCCAGGCAAGGGCATGTACCTCGGTTACAGGCTTCTGGCCCTGGCCAGGGGCATGTGGGAGGCAATCAATTGATATTTCTCTCTCACATCGGTGTTTCTCTCTGTCTCTCCGTCTCCCTTCCACTCTCTCTAAAAATCAATGGGAAAAATATCCTCGGGTGAAGACTAAAAAACAAAGAAAAAAACTAAAGAAAAAAACCCACAGAAATTAATATGAAATTGATTAACTTATAAGGCTGTAGACAGGGACACCATTTATTGTGATATATGTCTTCAGTAAATAAAAAATGAAGTTTCATAGTCACATTAATAAGATAACCTTTGTAATTGAAGAAGCACACAAGTGGTGCCCAGACCCGAGGTGGTGCATTATGCTTGAGGAGCCTGAGAAGGAAAAGCATAAACTCTGAAAATACATGTAACAGTAATGGCATATACATGATTACCACTATCCTCAATTTATAGAGGATAGATGAAATCATTTTTTAAAAGTGGCCTTTCTAATAGCAAAGTATAATAAGAGCATATATAAATTATTATCCCTAAAAGTAATCTAAAATGCAATAATTATGGACAAGAATTTCTATCTCACCAATTTTCACAGATAAGAAAATTAAAATAACATATAAATATATATCTTATTATTACTTTATCTGTAATATATATTATATACACTGAACATATATAATATATATTTATATAAGATATATTTATATATGATATATTAAAATAAGATATACAAAGTTATATATCTATATATATAAAAGGCTAAGTGACCAACTGAACTGTCTATCTGTCTGTCTGACTGACTGGCAAGTACATATGATGCACACTGGCAATTTAAAAATAAACATATCACACATATGTGTGATACATATAAAGCTCTTGCTGGCACCAGTCGTACATGTGTGTTTCAATCTGTCACTGTTGGTCGTGAATTTGGTTGGAACTTCTATTATAGAGAAAGAGCGAATAGTGATATTAAAATATTTCTTCTAATTAGTGTGCACAAATCCGTGCACTGGGCCACTAGTTATATTATAATGTAATGCAATCAATTGTATTATATTATTATTAGCATTAGGATAAAGAAAAGAACTTACACAACACATAAATATTCTGTTCCAGTATTAAATACTTACTTTTTATTATTCATATCCAAAATATATTTCTCTATGTAGTTTTCCTATGTACTTCCTAGAAACTTCATAACTACTAATCATTATCTTTTTTAAAAAATATATATTTTATTGATTTTTTACAGAGAGGAAGAGAGAGAGATAGAGAGTTAGAAACATTGATGAGAGAAACATCGATCAGCTGCCTCCTGCACACTCCCCAGTGGAGATGTGCCTGAAACCAAGGCACATGCCCTTGACCGGAATTGAACCTGGGACCCTTCAGTCCGCAGGCCGACGCTCTATCCACTGAGCCAAACTGGCTACGGCCTAATCATTATCTTTTAAAAATATTTTCTTAAAAGAGAAAGCAAGGCCTATGATAATTGACAGGTACACCTCAAACAGTGTTATATTGTATTAATTAATTATATTAAATATTTATAATATGTTATATTTATAATGTTTATATTATATATTAACATATAATACATATATATTTATAACCTATTTTATATATAACAATTGAAAATAATATATCTGAAGTTATATATATCATATAATATAGAGTGGTGGTCAAAAGTAGGTTTACACTCATGAGCATTCGGACACAGAATTTTTTTCTTGTATTTATGCAAACAAGTGTAAACCTACTTTTGCCCACCCCTGTATATGTATGTGTTGGTATGTATGTTTTCATAGCTTTATGTAATTTCCTTAAAATAAATCCCTAAAAAGGGGTTTCTGATACAAAGAATAGGTATTCTTTTTTTTAAAATATATTTTATTGATTTTTTACAGAGAGGAAGGGAGAGGGATAGAGAGTTAGAAACACCGATGACAGCGAAACATCGATCAGTTGCCTCCTGCACGCCCCTGACTGGGGATGTGCCCGCAACCAAGGTACATGCCCTTGACTGGAATCGAACCTGGGACCCTTCAGTCCACAGGCCGATGCTCTATCCACTAAGCCAAACCAGTTAGGGTGGTATTCTTTTAATATATGTTGCAAAAGAATTTCCATCTCATATTACATATATATATATAAAATAATACATTAGAGATACATATAATATATAGTACTTCATTTATTATATATTACTTCATATATTATTTTAACTTTATTAATATTACCTAATAACGATACAAGTTTTATAAGGCATATATAAATAATATATTTAATATATAATTAAATTATACATTTAATATACACATTTAATATATAATTAAGTTGATATATAAAATTATATATATAAAGTGGTATAAAGTGGTAAAATATATAATATTTGCTCCATTAAATTGTAAAACTACCTACAATTATCAAAAAACTGCAAAGAAATATAATAGGAAGTTTTGCTGGATATGTGAGGACCTGCTCACATCCTTCTACCAGAAGTGTAAATTCTAATAGTACTTCTTGAAGGCAGTTTTGTAATAAATATTAAAACAGACATGTCTTTTGTCAGAGAAACCCCCTTTTAGGAATTTATGTTAAGAAAATTACAGAAAAGCATGAAAAGACACATAGTAATACACACACAAACATATATTCACATAAAATGTGTATAGAGTATTATGCTACGTGAAATAAGCCAGTCAGAGAAAGAAAGTATCACATGATCTCACTCAGATGTGGAATCTAAAGAACAAAATATGTTTGGATGAACTAAATAGATCCAGAGACAAAAGCATGGAACACAGTGAAATCTCAGAGGGAAGATGGCGGTGGTGGGTGGGTGGGAAGAGATTAACCATAGTGTGCTGAAGGCCTGGAACTGGTGGGGGTGGGGGCAGGCTAGAATGGACCCATGGGGGGAAAAAGCAGATATCTGTAATACTTTCAACAATAAAGATTTTTTTAAAGTAATGAGGATGCAATATACAGCATGCTGGCTATACTTAACATACACACAAGTGGTTAAGAAAGTAAATATTAAGAGTTCTCATCACAAGGGAATTTTTTCCTTTTTTTGTATCTGTATGCAATGATGAATGCTAACTGAACTTATAGTGGTAATCATTTCACAATATAAGTGAAATCATTATGCTGTTCACCTTAAACTTCTACGGTGATGTATGTCAATTATATTTTAATAAATTAAGGAAAAAATAGTATATATATATCATGTATGTATATATCTATAAAATGTCTATCATGGCAGTTTTTAAAATACCAAGATCTGGAAAATGAGCTAAATGTTCTACAATAAGTGATTAGCTGAATACTTTATTGTGCATTTGTCCACAAAACAACATTCCATCACTAAACTGATGCAAGTGAATATTCTCTGTGTTGTATACTAATGGATATTTCTTGGGTGCTGAGGGACTTCTCTTACATAACTTGGAAAAGTTCTCCGCCATATCCCTTCTTGCAGATTCACAGTGCATGTTAGCACATTAATAGCTGCAAGTCTCAGCTGTTTAATAAAGCCTTTTTAACAATAGTTTGATCATGGAAACCCTTTTCTACATAGCATCTATCTGCAGGACACTGTTTGAGATGTACCTATCAATTATCATATGCCTTGCTTTCTCTTTCAACAAAAAATTTTTAAAAATTGAATGTTTAATAGCCATGAAGTTTCTAGGAAGAACATAAGGAAACTATGTAGAGAAATATATGTTGGATATGTATGATTAATGGAGATATAGAAATAAAGTATTTAAGTACTGGAATAGAATATTTATGGGCTGTGTTTTTTCTTTACCCTAAAACTAACCCAGGGAAAAGTAAGTAACTTCATATGTTTAGTAGTGGTGAGAACAAATATCTTGTAGTTGTTTTGAGATAGCTTAAGTGAACCACCAAGTAAGTGAATGTTGGCATGTAGCAAACATAAATATGAGTTGCCTCCTCCTCCTTCTTAGCGCTATACCACACAGGAATTTTGAACTCTCTATCTTTGACCCATGAATAGTTCCTTTTTTGGCTTCTTCAAACAAGTCATTAAATACCCCCCCATTTTTTTTAAGTTCCTCCCTTGTTTAAATAAACACTTCCAGGGTCAAACCATCTAATGAAAAGAAATCAGTCTATGCTTTATGGTCCGTTTGAATAAACGGTTGTTATTCAAAGCTCAGGAGACTAGAAGTTATGTTACTCTGAATCAGCACAATAAAACTTTCTCGTCCTGTTTTTGCCTTAAAGGGGATATTTATTTCTCATTTAACCTCACAGTTTTAGAAAAGGGAAAAGTTTTGGAGCTTTAAACTACTCAGATGAATAATAACTTGGGTTGAAGATATTTTCACATTAACATTGTTGGAGAATGATTTAACTGGTTTAAATATTTTGTTTTATTAAAAACACCTGGCCCAGCAAGTGTGACTCAGTGGTTGAGCTTCAGCCTATGAACCAGGAGGTCACAGTTCGATTCCCGGTCAGGGCACATGCCCAGGTTTCTCTCTCTCCCTCTCCCTTTCTATCCGAAGTCAATAAAAATATATTAAAAAAAAATACCTGGACAACAGGATAGAAAGAACTTGGCCAATTTCAATGTCAGAGAAATCCTTGGAAAATGAGAATTTTAATATTTTCATTTTAAATGCTTTTTAAAAATTTCTTCAGTGAATGCAATACATCTCTTAAAGAGAAATGTATTTTCAAGTTTAGTAGAAAGGACTTGGAGAAAGATGTCCAGTCAAAGGGAAATATTCACTGTGAACATTAGAGATAAAGGAAAATGCCTAAATGTTTTGATAGCAGTGGATGAAGGAAAAACGGAGAGATTAAAATAATGTGGGAATACTTCGGAAAGGAAGACCTATTGTTAAGGCCCTTAAGTCTTGATTCTATCTGATATCTTTCTACCTGACATGTAGCCAGACACCAAGAACAAATCATTCTAGCCCCTTTGTTCCAAGCAAGTCTGCCTTTATTTTCCATTTTACTATCCCAGCCAAACCTCATGCCTTACAATTACAATAATGATCCAATAGGTTAGGCAGCCTTCAGTCTCTGGGTGTATGTTAATAGGGTCACCTGTTTAGAACAGTCTTTTTCCCAACTGCTCTCTGTGCTCAAAATCCCTCAATGGCTGACTCTTGCCTGCAGGATAAATCCAAATTATTTAATGGTATCCAAAGCTCTTCTCAACTGAATTATTTTCTTCCTTTTATATGTCGTAGAAGGGAAATTTAAACTAACTTTGAAGAGAAGAGCAAGTTCAAGAAAATATAAAACCATGGGAAGGTTTCAAAGTATTTGCCTCAGTGCCTTGTGAGTAGTATACATTTGATAAATGTTTGCTAATTAAATGTAATTGAGCATTCTTTATTCTTCCTAATTATTCTTTTGCTACATGCATTTCAGGGCACTTTTCTTGCCCATAGCCTTTGCTGTGAAATTCATTCTTTCCCATATCACTGTTCCCTCACCCACCACTCCAGCTGTGGATCCATCTGTGAAAATTTTATCCAGAGGGGTCTCTCTTTATACTTTTGTGAGAAGCCTAGTCACTGATCCTCTAAAAAGGAAGATGTAAATTCAGCCTAGTTTTTTACTGATTGAAACAGATAGGGATAGGGGAGATGAGTGAGTTAGTGCACTAAAAGGGGGCAAAAGGAGAAATAAGAGGCACTTTAGGCTGCGGCTGACTCTTCTTTGAATCTTTGAGGTCATATTAAGTACAAATATTATTGAGATGGATTCCTTTCTTTCTAAAAATACATTTCTACAACTCTGAATATAAGAAATTGTATATCCTCCAATTGCCCAACTTTGATTATAATTATTTTCTTTCATAATTTGAATATTTTTAGAGCAGTTTTAGGTTTATGACAAAATGGAGAGGAAAATACAGAGATTTCCCTTGTACCCTATGTTCCCACACATGCATAGCCTGCCCAAATACCAACGTCAATCACAGGAATAGTATATTTTATGTAGGATGAACCTACAGTGACATCAAAATCACAAAGTCCACAGTAAAGATTAGAGTTCTCCCTTAGTGTTGTACATTCTATGGGTTTAAACAAATGTAGAGTAACATGTATTCACCATGATCATACAGAAGATTTTCACTGCCCTACAAATCCTTTGTGTTCTGCCTGTTTCCCCTCTCCCATCCCACTTCATGGTCCCCAAAATCTTTCTATTGCCTGCATAGTGTTGTCTTTTCCATAAAATCATTTAGTTTGAATCCTATGGTATATGGCCTTCTCAGATAAACTTGTTTTACTTAATAACATGGATTTAATGTTTCTCTATGTTTTTCGTGAGTTGATAACTTGTTTTTTTAGTACTGAATAATATTCTATCATCTGGATGTACCACAGTTTATTCATCCATTCACCAACTAAAGGATATCTTCCTTGCTTCCAAGATTTGGCAATTATGATTAAAGCTGCTATAAACATCCATGCACAAGTTTTTGTGTGGACATATTTTCAATTCCTTTAGGTCAATACATAGAGGCCCAGTTTCTGGATCATAAGGTAAGAATATGTTTAGCGTTATAAAAAACTGCCAAACTGTCTTCCACAGTGGCTGTATCATTTTCCAGCCCCACCAGCAATATGAGTTCCCTCTGCTTCACATCCTCACCAGCATTTGGTGTTGTCAGTGTTCCAGATGTTGGCCATTCTCATAGGTGTATAGTGGAATCACTTGTTTTAATTTGCACTTTTCTGATGACATATAATGCGGGGAATCTTTTCATGTGCTTATTTTCCACCTGTATATCTTCTTTGGAGAGGTGTCTTTAGGTCTTTAGCCCATTTTTTTCATTGGATTGTTTAGTTATTTGTTTTTGAGACTTGTTAAGAACAGAGTACTCTGGGTAATTTTAACAAGTTGCCTTTTCCCCTTGCCTTTCTGGGATACTGTGAGGATTTTTCTTGAATATTTACAGTGGGAATTTGGTCAAATTCCTGGATGTAAATTTCACAGTATGGTAGAGGTACCAATATGATTGGGTCTCCCTGGAGGACTTAATGCACAGAGTTTTCCAGGAACCTCCAGGAATTTGTCAATTACAGTTCATTTTTTTTGCCCAGGCACTGGTTTGCACAGTGAGTCCCACCCCTGAGTCTCGGCCCTGGTAAGCTGCTGCTCTCTGTATCTGCCCGTCTGTCTCTCCTATCATTTGCTCTGTCTTTCCTTTTTTTATGAATCCAAGATGAATTATTGATTTTTCAGTCTGTTCAATGTTTTACTTGTGGTTAAGACTAAGGGGAAACTCTCAAGCTCCTTACATGTGGAACTGGAGACTGGATGATAGTTCTTTAAAACTTAACACTGTGATTGTTATACAGCAAAATGTGCATTCTTGTTCTAAGTTAAGTCACACAAAAACCCACGCACATTCACATACGAACATACACCTCATCTATACATGTCCCCTGAAATAGAAAAAGTAAATATTTTGGATGCTGAAGGCCTCCAAATCTCAGTTTTCTTTTCTTTATTTTCTATATTCTATATCACTATTCTGCTTACAAAGAAGTTTTCAGAATTATTACAAATGTTAGAAACAAATGAGATGAATGTAATTTATTTAGGGAGTGTAAGGCTTCAAAGAAACAAGAAATTTCTGATTAGACTCTTTGCCAAACACAGCTGACAGGGCCACATGTTTTCACCTCTGATACCCCATTTCAATTATTTTGTCTATTTTTATGTGGTATTCTATTCATCAGCTACAGATGAATCAATTTCTACAATTAGAGATGGTGCTCCACATCAACTGACAGAAACAAAGGAAGGATAAAAACAGACCCACCAGCTGGAGAAAGTGGCAGGTGATGGGTGCATAACCAAGTCCATTCACCTAACTGTTAAGTTGGACAATCAATATGTCCTGCTTCCGTTTTTCATCTTCACATGAGCCCGAGCAAAATATGCACTGATCTCTCCATGAATTGCCAAGGCAGATGTTGGCATAAAGCCAGCTTCGTAGGTATAAAAATATGCTGAATTATCCATTGACTAATTGTAATAGTTGGCTGGAGCAGAGGTCAGCTCCGAATGGCCAACCAGACAGTCACACAAACATCCTATCATTTTAAAGAAGAAAACAAGGGACAATATTGTTGACTGATTTACAGAAAAAGCCCACCGTGGTACATATAAAAACTAAAGAAGTTATAAAATATAGATAATTTGCCATATTGGCAGAAGCAAACTGAAGAGATTTAGTTTCCCATGCCCATTAAATTCGCTAATGTCCCTACTGAAACCATTAGCAGCGTGGCATTTGCTGTAATTGTAATTTTTTTCCTACATGTGCTTAATTTGCAGGAAGTGTAGCATCTGTGTATCTGCTCATCTGACAACCCCAGAGACTACAGTCTGTTTATTGGCAGAGAAGAAAGGCCGAGACAGCCTAAATGTCTAGGTTAATGTTGTCACCTTTGTCATGCATGTTTTTTTCCTCAATCTGGAGACTAGTGAGCTGGAAAAAAGGGGTCTGTGAGACCATTAGACAATGACTATTCCCATCTCCTAAAGTATGCTTTGGGGGTTGGACATGATAAAATAAATCAAATTTTGTGTTAATTTCAAGACAAGATTTTTTTTTTCTAGCAAGGTCTTTTTAAAGACAAAATAGCCAGAAATCAAGGGTGTTACGTATTACTGAAAAATGTTGAAATAGACTCCTGTGATACAAGACACAGGTTTCATGATTTTCTGACTAAAAGTTGTTTTTGTTAGGCAATGTAGTATGTACAGGTCAAAAACCAGGCTATCAATAGTTCTCAGGGTAGAGCCCTGCTTTCAACATTGATGATATTGCCAAGTTATTTCACCTTTCTGCCTCTTACTTCCTTTTTCTCCAAACTAGGAAATACTAACTAGTACTTACATTATAAGATTTTGTGAATACGAAATGAGCATATATATATATATATATATATATATATAATCACTTTAAATAATGCTTGGCACAGGAAAAAGACAATGCCATATTAGCTATTATTGCTATGCTCATAAAACAAAACTAATAGGTAGCCTAATAGTTACTTTACCTTAGAGTGTTTTTTTTTATGACATAAATATGTCTTTTCTCAATTATCATCATTTAACATTTAGGAGGAAGTAAGTCAATTTTTCTCTTGCTTAAATTTCAATTAAAAACTAATTTTATAATGTGGGATTATCAAGTTTTCAGTCCCTTTAACCAAGTCCCTTTCTCTTTCTAGGTGTACATGAAGCAGAAACTAATTCTTTACACCACTTTGCGAGTTCATGGAATGAGGTGATCATATGTGGCTGTGGATGGTTACTGTTGAGATTTTTTAGACTATGTTTCACATCCACTGGGACTACATAGCATTTTATCTCTTGCTAATTATACTAGCACATGCATAGCATTGATTTATTAATCTTCACTTGGTCCTTACGTAAAAAGTGTCTGAATAATTGATTTTGGACAGGACCAGCTACATAATTTGGGAAGCCAAGTGAAAAATGAGAATGTGGGTCCTTTGTTACAAATTATTAATAATTTTAATACAATGACAGCAAAACGCTAAAGCAAGCACAGTTCCTTAAGAGTGAAAGGCCTTGTAAATCTGTCTAGGTCACATTGCATAAAGTCAGCCTTATTTGAAGTATTGGGCCTTATTCAGAATTTAAATGAATAATAGTAATCTGTAGTATTTTCATTACTATCTTACCAATAAATGTGTTATTTTTTTCTGGAATGTGGACATATGCTCTTATTTAAACTTAAGAGTATTTTCACAGACTTGAAATTGCAATGTAAATATCTTTATTTTTTTATTAGCTATGAATTTCTCTTACTTTTCAGGATCTTCCCTGAATATTTTTGAAAGAGAAAATACAAATATATAAAAACCAGTATAATAATATTCCAAAAAGTATACATACTTTAACTTCTGATAGCTCAACTTTGAAAATGAAATGTATTTTAATAAACATTACCTTTATAATTATTCAAAGTGTGTGTTTCCTTTTGAGGGGACACTATATGTACACCCAAACAGAAATTCTTGATCTCAACTCTGAAAGAAAACTATTGATTGACTGATTGAAGGAAAAATATATTAGCAGCAATAAATAAATAAAATAAATAAGAAAAAAAGAAAGAAAGGGTTGTCTGAGGACCTACAAATTCTCCTCTCATCTAGCTTCTGTTTATATCCATATGCATAGTTCTGTCAATTGGTCAAATATTTTTTAAAAATATATTTTCATTGATTTCAGAGAGGAAGGGAGAGGGAGAAGGAGAGAGAGAGAGAGATAGAAACGTCAATGATGAGAGAGAACCACCGATCAGCTGCCTCCTGCACACCCCTCACTGGAGATCCAGCTCACAACCCAGGCATGTGCCCTTGACCGGAATCGAACCTGGGACTCTTCAGTCCGTAGGCTGACGCTCTAGCCACTGAGCCAAACCAGCCAGGGCAGTCAAATGCTTTTAATAATTACCCCCATTTATTAACATGATGCTTTAATTCTTTTTATCCTAATGACAAAAAAATTAAAATACTTTTTGTGATATTTTCTTAAATTTTCTTCTTTATTTTTATAAGGAGACTTTTACATAAAACTGGATTATGTTCATCAATTCAAGTGATAACACTCAGCTTGCAACATTATAATTATTTCCAAGGAAATCATTTAAAATACTGCAAAACTGAAAATTATGTTGTAAAGTAAGAAAACTAGAGAAAATTCTAATGATAAATAAAAAATAATACTAATGGTCTTAGATCTCTACATATTAATTTTCAGGGCCAATCAGGGCCAGCCGGCGGGGGGTTTGGGGGGAGAGAGACCATGGGAGGTTGGCTGTGGTAGCATATTGACCACCAGGAGGCAGGTCCTGCGTTGAGCGTCTGCCCCCTGGTGGTCAGTGTGCATTATAGCTACCAGCTGGTCATCCAGTCGTAATGGTTGTTTAGGCTTTTATATATATAGATAATATTACAAGGAACATGTAATTCATGCTACCTTGAGATTATTTATAGTGAGCATTTATTGAGTACTAATTTTGTAACAGACCCTCCAGAGGTGTGCTTATATTTACATGAGAACACTAAATTCATTCATCTAGTGAGCCCAAACATAGACATACATTAAAATGTCTTTGACAATGGGTACCTGATTTCCATATCATTTTTATAAGATTGGTTTTAGTTTTTGTTTGTTTGTTTTGTTTTCATAATTGAGATATAATTGACATATAGTCTTATATTTGTTTCAGGTATACAACATAATGACTCAATATTTGTATACATTAAGAAATGACCACCACAATGTCTCTCACATATCCATCACTAAACATAATTAATAATACTATGCTACATATTTGAAAAGTGCTAAAAAGTTGGTTTTATTCCATACTTTTGAATTCTGATATATTGTAAATTTGTGAAGATAAATTTATCAGACAGAGTCTTGAACTACTTTTGACATCAAACTCTGTAAAGAAGACTTAAGCATTATCTAGGTGTTTGGCAAAATTATCTAAAATGTAGGAGAGTTTCACATCATTAAAGACTACAGAGAACGAAAGTATTGGCAGGCTTCTCCCAGGTTCTGTGCTTCTCCCCTACACTGCCACTGTGGAGCGGAGCCATGGCAATGAGCAGCAAAGAGCTCCCCAGGTCAATGCTGTGAGTTTCAGCTTTAAAGCCTTGCCAGGAATTCAGGTTGAGTCTTGTTCTCTGATGATATGAACTATGGATCTATTTTATCAATCCATTTTTAAATCAGCCTAGAACATCATTTTTTTTTACTCTTGTTAGCAAACTCTACTCAGGACTAAATTCTGGCTTCTGGATCTTATCCCAGAGGCGGAGACTCATAGGCAGCCCAAAGACATCCCAGATGCAGATTTCAATTTTTTGACTATATTTTTGAAGCTATTGCCTCTCATCACTCAACATTGTTATTTGTCCCTTGGTCTGACATTCTGGCACCACAAGGAGCATTTTATTGTTGATCTTCTTACTGCAAGTAAACAACCAAGTATGGATTCCCAATTATATGCAAGCTACTGAGATGGTTCCAGGAGAGAATATAAAATGAAACATTCCCAAGACTTTACAGTAGTTTATCCTGGATAGTCTCAAACTTGGGATGATAGTCTGTGTACTTAAGTTATATTTACTCACTTTTCCCACTATATAGAACATTTTGCTTTTTACAAATACAGTATATATTAGCTTTTAAAAAACATGGCTCTTATATCATCCCATGCATTGAAAGGTCACTGGTTTGATTTCCTTCCAGGGCACATGCTCAGGTTGTAGTTTGGTCACCAGTTAGGGTGCATACTGGAGGCAACTGAGTGATGTTTCTCTCTTACATCTACATTGCTCTCTCTTTCTCCCCTCTCCTAAACTCTCTCTAAAAGCAAAAAGCAAACAAACACACAAACAAAACAAAACAGTACACTGGGATGCACTAAACATGAATATTTCTCAGAAGTTATCTAACCTAAGAGGATCCAACAATAAACAGAGTAATATAGGAGTTTAACCACACAGAAATACAACATTTACTTAAATGTAGATCAGTTTGCTTTAAGATAAATTTTTCTTCTTAAAGTTTGACTTATGGGAAAATATATATTAACATTTTTTTACTGGTGGTTTTTCATATATTAATAAAAACTTCAGACTTACTTTTACACAGGTTCTGCATTTCAGGTGTACAATGGTGCATGATATAAGATAATTTTCTTCATACTGGTAGTTCATAAATATTGTATTTCTATTTACATAGTGTTTTATCCTTTTTTCCCCCCTTAGGGGCTTACACTTATTCTAGAGAAGATCAATGTGCCATTGTTTGGAGAATCAGAATCCAATCCCTCACACACATTTTAGATTAGTTCAAAGGAATAGAAAAAACCTCTATTGTACTTCCAGAATCCTGGAACTCAGTTCCTCCATTAGGGGCCATTGGTTCTTCCTTACATTGGACTCTGATTTGTCTGAGGGTATTCAGAAATCTTCCTAGAGTTTCTTTACAAATCCCACTTAATGTAGGGAATTATTCATAGTTTTTCAAGATCCTCAACCCACAATGTAGAAACCAATAACAAAAGAAAAGACCAGATCCTAAACAAATAAACATGCTAAAACAAAACCAAACAAACAATACACAGAAACAAAAAGGTAATCAAATTCATAGCCTGTATCACATTATGTTTTGGCAAAGGCGATCTTAATTGTGTGTGGGACTCCCACATGTCTCTCCTTAAGATGATGAAGAGAATGAGATACTTAAAACTCTTTATTGACTAATAAAGCTTATCACCCCTGAGGGTATGCTATAGTTCAAGGGTGATTGTCTTTGGTGCATAATGTAAGATAATTTTGTTCATCCTTGTGTTTTATTTATATTTGCTTAGTTTCTTTATTCTTTTCTTTTCTTTGGTCCATTTAACTCAAACTCAACTGTGTAACATAATTTTATGCTCCATTTTTTTTTCTTTTAGCTTACAAAAAAAGGGCAACTTTGTGAAATAAAAACATTATAACTAAAGATTCCTAGGGAGAAAATTAAGTTGGGGTCAAGTCCTTGGGTAGGAGTCTATTCCTAGCTCTGCATAGAAATTTCTTTAGTGTATCTGGTTCCAATTGGCAATATATTTTCAGTGCCATATGTACATCTGTGTCCTCTGTAAAAAGCAGTTCATATCATTACCTGGCACTGCTGCAGGAATCAAATTGTTTATACCTAGTAAACATACTTACATGCGGGCTACGTGATTAATTTTTAAATGTTCTAGATTCTCTCATAAGAATCTGTCAGGAAATTTTTTTGGTCAATACAATAATCATGGCTCTTCTTTCTAATAAAAATATTTAGGAAACCTTTATTCTTTCTTGACGTGGCATGCATAGGCAAAAGAGGAAGTATGTATTTCACATGTTGTTGTGACCTGTTAGCTCAATTACTTTGCCCTATATTAGGCATGTAGTTTGCTTGTTAAAATTATAAAATAAACACATTTGTACATTTTCTACACTACATTTATTCATAGATGATTTTTATGACCTAAAGGAAGTGATGTTTGGTAGATTTAGTATTTTTTAAGTGTAAGATACTCCTTACCACTTTAATTCATGGTGTATTTACTGGACTTAATGTTTTCCTACTCAGAGCTAGATAAAAGTGAATCTTGTCATGTAGCCTGGGCTGGGAAAGGGCAGGGTAAGTGGAGTGAGGGGCATAGAAAGTATTCAAGGTACTATCCCAAGAGAAATGTTAATGGGGTGAAAATCCTACTTCAGATCCTTTCAGCTAAAACTCTGGGTAGACAGCCAGCAAACACCCCTAGAGAAATCTCTAAACTCCAAGGATTCATTTAACATGATGTTTCACAGTGGATTGATGTTAGGGAAAATTTGCACAGCACTGGGAATAATTACAAGAATAATGATTGGTTTGGGGAAAAGAATACATCACCAAAAATATTGAGTAATAGATTCTACGAGTAACTTCCCAGTTTAGGCTATCTTCCAGCCAGTGTCAGAATGATTACTTTCTTTGTGGTACCTAAACTGTATATGAGCAACTATCCATTTACTTGCAGTAGCATTAAATCCTCTTTCCTACAAACGGTAAAAGCTTCATTTTCCCAGCTTGCCAACTTTTAGCTTGCCCACCAACTATGCAATCAGAAATAGTAAAAAATGTGAGGCTAACAAATTGCTGAACTATTCTATCAAACAGTATGTCAAGGTCTAGGTCTTTTCTGCCTTTTAAGAAGAGTTACTACTTTCCTTGTGAGTGTCCATAATCTATAGCTCACACAGATGTAGCCACACCACTCTCGATGCCCTCCATTCGCCACCACCATTCCTGCAGCAGTGCCAGGTAATGATATTTATGAACACATAAAATCAGACGTGATGTACTTATTTAACCAGGTAAGTGCTATTATAACATGAACGCAATTATCAGCCACGAATCTTTTTCTAAGAATTTTCCAGAACATAAGCATTCTCTGACACACCTGCCCAGGGCAGGTAAGTAGTTGAAATTACCCCAATATATTCAGGTTTGACAAGAAAGTGATAATGTATTAATAAGTGATAATGTAAATCAGAATTAAACCATGATAAGAATGTTGAAAATATTTTCTTTACAAGGAGGTGAGAAAAGATGGAAAATGGTGGATTATTTACCTCTTGTCATTTTATAATTTTTAATTTATATTTTTCTGATAGAAAAAAAATGATGATTTATACTCCAGTATATATGTTTGTATATATATACCTATCTCTCTCTTTCTCTCTCTCTCTCTCTCTCTCTCTCTCTCTCTCTATATATATATATATATATATATATATATATATATATATATGTATAATCTTTTATATGCACAAATTTTACCTGTAATACACAATACTCAAAATAGTAATACTATGAGTAACAATGTCAGTGGTGGTCAAGGGGACCTCTGGCCAGAGACAGTACTCTGCACCCCGAGTTCTTGTCTTGCTTGTAGGAATGAATTCAAACAAGGGACAAAAATGGCAGCACAAGCAGGCAAGGACTTTTTGTAGGAAATGTCAATACACTCAGTTAGGACCTGAGTGGGTAGCTCAGCTGGCTGAGACAGAACTGAATGCCCCGATATTTGGGAGTTTAGAGGATTTATATCCCTAGGCTAGAATGCCCCTAGGCAAGAAGTAAGTCACCCCCTCCCTCAAGTCTCAAAAAAATGTATCTTTAAGCTGTAAGGCTCCCTCCTCTAGGTGCTACTCCACCGGTTAGACCACATCCTGGAGGGGCCCTGAATGGTTCCTGCTCACAAAGGGGTCTGCCGACTTCATTGCCTATTTTCAGTTTGTCATGACTCATACATACTCCGTCCGAGCCCCAACTGCCTTTCCCAGCTCATATGTATCCAGCTGCCTAGTCCAACAATAGTAATAGTATACTCAAAATAGCTCCATTTTCACAGTAACTTTCAAGTCAGGAAAACATTCTGATAACACAGTAATCGTACTTCTTTTCTAAGGAAACACCAAATGCCAGATGATGCAGATGCTGCTGGAGGCCCTGGAATGGGAGGCTGCGGCAGCTTCTGGGGAGGATTTGCAGGGGCAGCTGGGTTAGGCGAGGCTGAGGTCTGGGTTCAGCTGAGGCTGCAGAGCTCTTGGAGACAAGGCTGAGGACAAGGCTGAGATCCCTGCCACCAAGCTGGGCCACCTAGTCAAGGATATGAAGATCAAGTCCCTGGAGTAGCTCTGTCTCTTCTCCCTGCCCATTAAGAAATCTGAGATTATTGACTTTTTTCTTGGAAACATCCCTCAAAGTGGAGGTTTTAAAGATTATGCTCATGGAAAAGCAGGCCCACGCTGGTCAGAGAACCTGGTTCAAGGCCTTTGTCACCATTGCAGACTACAATGGACATGTTGGTCTGGGTGTTAAGTGTTCAAAGGGAGTAGCCACTGCCATCCTTGGGGCCATCATCCTGGTCAAGCTCTCTATTGTCCCTGAGCACGAGGCTCCTGGAGAAACATAAGCAAGCCCCACACCATTCCTTGCAAGGTGACCAGCTACTGTGGCTCTGTGTCCATGAGCCCCATCCTCATCCCCATCCCCAAGGGCCCTGGCATCATCTCAGCCCCGGTTCCCAAAAAGCTGTTGATGGCTGGTATCACTGATGATGGCTGGTAAAGACGACTGCTACACCTCGGCCAGGGGTTGCACTGCCACTCTGGGCAACTTCACCAAGCCCACCTTTGATAGCACCTCGAAGACCTACAATTATCTCACCCCCGAGCTCTGGAAAGAGACTGCATTCACCAAATCTCTATCAGGAATTCACTGTCCATCTTGTGAAAACCCACACCAGAATTTCTCTGCACAAGACCCAAGCTCCAGCTGTGGCCACCACATAAGTTTATACAAGAATAATAAAGTGAGTTAAGCCTGTATTTAAAAAACAAAACAAACAAACAAAAAACAGTAATTGGCCCTGGCTGGTGTAACTCAATGGTAGAGTGTCTGCCCTTACAACTAAAGGTCGCTGGTTTGATTTCTGGTGAAGGGCATGTACTTGGGTTGCAGGTTCATTCCCCAACCCTGGTCTGGGTGCATGTGGGAGACAACAAATCGATGTATCTCTCTCACATCGATGTTTCTCCTCTCTCCCCCACCCTCTCACTCTTTATAAAATCAATGGAAAAAATATCAGATGAGGATTTTTTTTAAAAAAAAGGATATACAAAACAACAGTAACTCTAATAATAATAATAATAATAATAATAGTAATAATAATAGCTAACATTTATTGAAAACTTACTTACATAACAGGTGTAGTTCTAAGTGGCTCTATGTGTTAGCTAATTAATTATTACAATGTTCCTATACAGTAGGTACTATTATCTCCACTTTACAGATAAGTAAGTTGTGATGCAGAAAAGATGTAAAAAATGTATAAAGGAATCCCTCAAATTGAGCTGTTCAATATCGTACACATTTTGTTTGCCGTACTATTACCTATTCTAAGACGTAATGAGTTATAGATCAGGGCATAAAATAACATAGATGATTTTATGAACACAGTATATTTCTGAAATATATTTTAAATCAGACCATTCTAAGATTAAACCCTAAATAGGCATTGTCTAATATATTTGTCTTGGGAGTTGGCCCTGAAGTTGTACAAGGTCAAATAATACATTTGGTAAAAAATAAAGTATAGGCTTAGTAGGCAGTTTTTAGTATGTGAAGCAGAGAAAGTTGACCTGAAAAAATGTTTCTTCAAATGATTAAACATATTCAGAGAGTTAGAAAAAAATCTCCCTTTATGATAAATATAAAATAAACTATGTGCAAAAGAAATGTGAGGTTACAAGCAAAAAGTAAGCTCTAGATCTGGCTACACTGTTCCATGTATTCGTCATGGCCAACACGTGGCTCTGAGCTGCATGTGTAGGGTCCACACTTGAATTCAAGGACTTAGACTAAAAAAGGTAAAGGATCTCATTAATAATTATTTACATTGGTTATTAGTTGAAATAATATTTTTATCTATATTGGATTAAGTAAAATATACAATTAATTATGACTTTCATTTTACTTATATGTGACACAGAAACTTTTAAATTAGACATGGGCCTCTCAAGCTCTAAAATATGTAGACGGTGCAAATGTTCACTCTTGTTTTCTGTGTACTATAATGTTAGTCTCTACAGACAGTGATATAAAATTTTATGCGTAAGAGTCCCGAGATAGGAAGATTTTGGAAGAGCATATGTGTAATATACTATCATATAGTAAGTAACTTTAAAAATGGAAATTAAAAGTCTACTATGTAGACTAACATATGGTTTTTCTAAACTCGTACTGTGAAAGACTTTCTGTAAAGAAATACAAAAGTGCTTACTAAAATAAAAAAGAGAAGCAGTGGTATATTTCAACTGTTGTGCCTCAAGAATTTTTGAACCCACGCTGTGGACTACCTCTGAAAAAGACTGCTCACATTACAGGACGTCTGTTGAAATTTAGGATTAATTTCCAGGTGGCCATTTCCCTGATCATCAAAAAGGAAGAAGAGTCAGGAGCCATAGAAACCCAGGAGTCTCCACTTTCTGTTTACACATGAACTTCCAATCTGCTGCCCACAGCTAATCCACAAAACAGGTCTTCCTTGCAGACTCTGTGGTCCCTATCCCAGAACTAGTCCCATTTTACCTTCTTCCATATTTTGTCTATAACTAGTTAAATCCTTTCAAAATGATGGCTTACATTTTTCATTTTTCTCCACCTTACTTGATGTATACAAACACTTTCAAAACTCCAGAATAAATATAAACGGCACGCTGCCTTTCCTATTGAAGCCATGAGACCGGTGGTTTAGTCTGCATGCCCCAACACTGGTCACTATTTATTTATTTAATTTTTTGTTAACAGTAGCCCAATAAAATCTTTCTTTCAAATAGATTTTCAGCCGTGGAAGTGAAAGAATTTTGTTTAATAGTAGGCAGGATATGATCAATGTAGTCACTCAGGAATCAAGGCTGCTGAAGGAGTCGCTGTCATGATGATAAGAAATAAGGAGAGATGAAGAAATAGAAAACTCAATTCAGAAAGACAGAAAGTAAACGTTTATTTGATAATTGTATATATGCAAGATGCAGCTCAGAGAATGAAATGGTGTCTGCTTCCCCACTCTCTTCTCCATGTTTGTGTTCAAAGGAATCTGGGTTTCAAGCTTGTCAAAGACGTTAAAGACTGTGTATCCATATCACATTAAATACAATTGTATTTAAACCAAGATATACCATGAGGAATAATGGGAATACATTATATACCTACAGATAGGAACTTGTGTTGGCTTATGAACACTACAGGGGTCAAAGTGGTGAACGGTCAGGAAAAAAAGCAAGGGAGGCATAGGAAAGAACAGAAGTGCAGTTAGGACTGCACACCTGGGTCCTTTCTCTGTTATTTAGGAAAGATACTAGCAACCCCCGGGCCTCTGCTGGCATTTTGTTTTCCAGAGCATCGTCCTGCTGCGCGGATGAGGTGAAAAGTGACCTGCTTGCTCATTTAGTGATGGTGCAACAAACTGAAAAGCTGCCTGCCTGTGCTGTGTGGGAGATTAGATTATGCAACACCGAACAGATGCTCTGAGGGTTTTTGAAATAGCGAATCTACTTTCAAAACTGCATGTGCTTTTCATCTAAACTGCTGAAGGAGTAACACTGCTCCTGTTCATTTTACACAAGTTCACATATGGTTTCTTCACTGCAATGCGTCCCAAACTAGTTATCTACAAATGACTTGGTTTGCCATTCTGATCAGTAATTATGAGCTATGAAGAGCCCTCAAGTGCTCAATTTCATTTGAAGATATATCTTGCACTCTGATCCTTCTCTAAGAAAGTGTCTTTTTTAATGGCTTTAATGTTACCTTTTAAGGTTAGGTTTGCAAACTCAGGCCTCAAGGTATTTTTTTTTTTTGGCACTGAGGAGTGTTTCTTTGGTTATAGCCTTGAAGCCAGCACAGAGATCTAACATATATGTGTCTGTGAGTGTGTGTTGGCTTGGGGGATGCAGTAGGGGAGAAGAGAGTTTAGATTAGCTGGAAGTGAGAACAGCATGCTTTTTGATAAATTATACCTTAAAAAGAATATAGTAAAATAGTTAAGGTTAGTATAAAACACAAATTTTGCATGACCATAAACTAATAAAGCCACATGAAGACAACCCCAACAAGATTTCTCTTCTTGGTCAATAGCGAAAGGAGTAACTTTTTTTTTTCCAAAGGCAATTCGATTAACTAGGAAGGCTGGGAAAATGTGATGTGAAGGCTAGGCCATTTAGTCTTCTAAATATACAAGAACAGATTATCTTTGTTGTAACAGAAGTAGTAACCAAGGGAACACCACTAAGGTCCCTTCAGGAAATAGAAGTTCATAAACAGAAATGGACAGTGTAGAGGAAAAATAGTATGGCCTTTCCTAGTGGGAGATAGTATTCTAGCTTTTAAACAGAATAAAAAAATCTTATAGCACTAGCATAAATTTAAGTTCAGAGAACAAGAGACTTCCTCTCTGAGTGTAGAAAGAGGTAAACCTTGAAGTTTTTCAGAAATTTTATTTTCCTTCTTGCCCTTTGTTGTATTACAAGTATTGGGGGAATGAGCTGTTTTTGTTACCTGGGAAAAAGATATGAACTTTCTAAATGGATATGATGACTTGCTTGTATAAAGCCTGGTTATAATGAGCCATCATGTATTTTGTGAAGAAAAAGAAAATATGCTAGAGGGTTTTACAGGGGAGGTAAAGGAAGGGAATTATATAAGCTTAGAAAGCTTAAGTACTCAAAAGATCTTTCCTCCAGACAAGAGAGATACACCAAGAATGTGATGAGGGTAAAGGAGAAAAGAGAGAGAGAGAGAGAGAGAGAGAGAGAGAGAGAGAGAGAGAGAGAGAAAGAAGAAGAAGAAGAAGAAGAAGAAGAAGAAGAAGAAGAAGAAGGGGGAGGGGGAGGGGGAGGGGGAGGGGGAGGGGGAGGGGGAGGAGGAGGCGGAGGCGGAGGAAGAGGAGGAGGAGGAAGAGGAGGAGAGAGAAAGGAGAGGAAACACAGAACTTATCAACATTTTATCTAATGCAATCTTCCTAAACATCATAAAATTTTAAATAATAAAATAAAAATAGAAGCCCAGTGTTGCTCAGTGCTTGACTATTGATCTATGAACCAGGAGATCACTGTTTGATTCCCAATCAGGGCACGTGCCCAGATTGCAGGCTGGATCCCCAGTAGAGGGTGTGCAGGAGGCAGCCGATCAATGATTCTCATCATTGATGTTTCTATCTCTCCTTCTCCCTTCCTCTCTCTGAAATCAATAAAAACATATTAAAAATAAATTTAAAAATAGGGGATGATTGGAAAGAAATAGCTCTTACTATTATAGGATCTTCAAGAAGGAATATGATCTTGACTCAAAAATTTATCAAACTGTGAGTCCACAAGAAGAAAACTATCGTTTCAGGCTTTGTGGTCCTGAGAAGTGCTCTTCTCACTAATTTGATCACCCATTTGTCTCAGGAGCTTTAATACCCTCCATCAATTTGTTAAATTGATCAACAATTTATTTATTATTATTACAGAACTTTTTTTTTTAATGCATTTGGCTTCTATGGAGAAGGCATGATAAAGGGAAATGTACTACAAAATTGTTCTGGACTATGCATCAACCAGTCTGTGCAAATCAAAAAGAGAAGAGAGAGAAACTGGGAAGCATGTTCTGCTTATCCAAACCAATACTTACTGAGGAAAAAAAAATATCTATGTATATAAACAGGGAATATGCTAATTAGCCAAGTGTCATAACTGCTCAGGAGGAGCTGCACGTGCAGATGGGCAGGAGGGGACTGCGGGCCGCCCCCACCCCAGCTGCCACGGGGAGGCTGGGGCTGGGGGCGGGCGGAAGCCGAGACACAACACACAGGAGCGCCTGCCCCCACCCCAGCAGACACAATGGGGTGGCCGGGGGAGTGCTCAGAGCAGCTGCTGTGTGGCTGGGAGCATGCCCCCACCCCAGCAGACACAACCCTGTGGCCGGCCGGCGCTGTGTGGGTCCGGCACAGGTCCGGCCCCCCACGGGGTTCCTCCTCACGTGATTTCAATCGCGCGCTGGGCCTCTAGTATGTATATATTTGCACAACCCAAGCTTTGTATGAGAGTAACAACAGACTTTATGAGTCTCATTGCTGATCTGCTTTGGATCCAGGAGGGATCTGAGCCCCTTTCCACCAGATAGATGACCTCTTGAGTACTACCCACTGCCTAAACCATTAGCAGACAAGATTTACTTACACAGCAGTCAGATTCTTTTAGTTCATTGTTTTGCTGAGTCAGGCCTGAGTGTCTGGTTTCTGTTTAACTTATACATTTAGTCATGTTGCTGGGGAAAATAGGATTCTTCCATGATTCTACAGGAAATGGAATACACACATGGAGGATGAGGTGTACTGGCAAGATTTGGGGGAAGCAAAAACAAAGGCCTGCCCCCAAGTTCCCAATGCCTCATCCACAACCGGGTGGCCCAGCTCCATCTCCCTGCAGAAGTCCAGCCTCTGGGACGGCACCAAGCCCAGGAGGAGGGCCAGCACACGGAGCTGCCCTGCCATCAGCTTGGCATCTGAGGTTTTCGTGGTCCAGCAAAGTCTCTGCTCCTGTCCCTCCCACTTTAGGGCCTGTGTTTCAGCCCTTGTGGCTACCACACCCAGGCCAGTGAGGTTACGATGGTGAGAGAACTGGTGAATGCCCTGGGGGCTTTGTTAAACTTTGACTATATTACCTCAGGCTTGGGAGAGATTAGGCTTTCTTTCAAACTAACCAGTCTTCTTCCTAATTCTTCCTTGGTTTGTGCTGGGCCCTCCACCTAACCAATCCCTTTCCTGAATCATCCTGGTTTCCTACCCTTATCCAATCTGATCCTTTTCCCAGATTTTCCCAGGCTAGACTCCTCCCCTTCATGGTTGCCATTTTGGCTTCTACTGTGGATGTCTCAGCAAAGAACTTTCCCTCTTGCTGTTTTTTTGTCCTCATTAGTCTGAGGGGATGGACCGGTTGTTCCCCAGGGAGATTGGAAAGCCAGTACTTTCCTGCCTGCTCAGGGATTAAGTCCCTTTGGCAGTGGATGCAACTGTCCCTTGGGGTGTCTGTGAAGCTGTAGCTTCCTGGTCAATCCAGCTTAATTAGATGTCTGGCTCCCTTCCTTTTTGTTAATATCTGACTAGCTGCCTGCTGTAACAGACATGCAGGCATACTTACTTTATTAAGCTTTGCAGACATTGCATTTATGACAAATTGAAGGTTGTGACAACCTTGCATTAAACAAATCTACCTGCAACATTTTTCCAACAGCAGTTACTCCCTTAGTGTCTCTTTTTCATATTTTGGTAATTCTTGCAATGTTTAAAAAGTTTTCATTATTATTATTACATTGGCTATGGTAATATGTGGTCTTTGATATACCACTGTAATTGTTTTTGAGGAGCCACAAACCACAACCATATATGATGGTGAACTTAATAAATATTCTCTCTGTTCTGACTCCCCAAGTGGCCTTTCCACCTTCTCTCTCTCTCTCTCTCTCTCTCTCTCTCTCTTTCTTTCTCTCCTGGGACCTCCCTATTCACTGAGCCATTGCAATATTGAAATTAGGCCAATTAATAACCCTACAATGGCCTCTAGGTGTTCAAATGAAAGGGAGAACTGCATGTTTCTCACATTAAATCAAAAGCTAGAAATGATTAGGGTTAGTGGTAAAGGCACATCAAAAGCCAAGATAAGCTGAAGGCTAGGCCTCTTGCACCAGAGTTAGCCAACATGTAAATGCAAAAAAAAAAAAAAAAAGTTCTTGAAGGAAATTAAGTGCTACTCCAGTGACCACACAAATGATAAGAAAATGAAAGAGCCTTACTTCTGAAGTAGAGAAAGTTTTAGTGATCTGGAGAGAAGATCAAATCAGCCACAATATGTCCTTAAGCCAAAGGCTAATTTAGAGCAAGGCTCCAACTTTCTTCAATTCTGTGAAGAATAAAAGAGGTGAGAAAGTTGCACAAGAAAAGCTTGAAGGTAGAAGAGGTTGGTTTGTTAGGTTTAAAAAAAGATGCAATTTCCACAACATAAAAGTGCAAGTTCAAATGCTGATGTAGAAGCTGCAGTGATTTATTCAGAAGATGTAGCTAAGATAATTCATGAAGGCAGCCACCCTAAACAGCAGATTTTTCAATATCGACAAAAGAGCCTCATGTTGGAAGAAGGGGCCACCTAAGATTTTTATAGCTAGAGAGGAGAAGCCAATGCCAGGCTTCAAAGACCAGGCTGACTCTCTTGTTAGGGTCTGATGCGGCTGGTGACTTTAAGTTGAAGCCAATGTTCATTTACCTTTCCAAAAATTCTAGGCCCTTAGGAATTAAATTAAATCAACTGTCTATCCTCTATACATAGAACAACAAAGAATAAGAAAGCCTGGATCACAGAAAAGCTGTTTACAACATGGTTTCCTGTATATTTTAAGCGCACTATAGAGACCTATTGCTTTAAAACGAGACAGAGAGATTTTCTTCAAGATATCACAGTTCATTGACCATGCGCTTGGTTTCCCAAGAGTGTTACTGGAGATATACAATGAGATTAATGTTCTCATGCCTGCTAACACAACATCCAGTCTGTAACTCCTGGATCAAGGAGTAATTTTGACTTTCAGGTGTTATTTTTTTTTAAGAAATACATTTGTGAGACCATAGCTGCCATAGATACTAATTCTTCTGATGAATCTGGGCAAAGTAAAATGAAAACCTTCTGGAAAGGATTCATCATCCAGACGTCGTTAAGAACGTTTTATAATTCACAGAAAGAGGTAAAATTAATAACATTAACAGGAAGAAGTTGATTCCAACCCTCATGAATGAGTTTGTAGGGCACAAGCCTTCAGTGGAGGAGGTAACTGTAGATGCGGAAATGGCTAAAGAACACACATTTGAAGTAGAGCCTAATGATGTAACTGAATTGGTACGACCTCATAATAAAACTTTAATGGGTGAAGAGTTGAGCAAAGAAAGTGGTTCTTAAGTTGGAATCTACTCCTAATGAAGAAGCTGTGAAGATTGTTAAAATGACAGCATAGGATTTAGAATGTTACATACACTTGGCTGATAAAGTGGCAGCAGGATTTGAGAGGATTGACTCCAATTTTGAAAATAGTTCTATGGTGGGTAAAATACTATTAAACAGTACCACATGCTACAGAACATTTGTTAACGAAAGGTATAGTCAATGGCTGAACAAATTTTATTGTTGTCTAATTATAAGGAGTTGCCACAGCCACCCCAACCTTCAGCAACACCACCCTTATCATTCAGCAAGCAGCCTTTAATAAAAAGTGAGACCTTCCACCAGCAAAAAGATGGCAGTTAGCCTTTATTAACACTAAAGTATTTTTAAATTAAGGTATATATATTGTGTTGTTGTTTTTACAGAATGCTATTGCATACTAAATAGACTACAGCATATTGCAAACATAACTTTATACACTGGGAACCAAAAACTTTGTGTGACAAGATTTACTGTGATATTCCCTATAATGAGATGGTCTGGAATCAAATCCACAATATCTTCTAGGTATACCTCCTTCAGAAAACTTGTAAGAAACCCATATTGCCCTGACTGGTTTAGCTCAGTGGATAGAGCGTCGGCCTGTGGACTGAAGGGTTCCAGGTTCGATTCCGGTCAAGGGCATGTACCTCGGTTGTGGGCACATCCCCAGTAGGGGGTGTGCAGGAGGCAGCTGATTGATGTTTCTTTGTCATCCATGTTTCTAGCTCTCTATCTCTCTCCCTTCCTCTCTATAAAAAAATCAATAAAATATATTAAAAAAAGAAACCAATATGCTCAAGAAAAAAAATATTTTAATATATATTTTTTACCTAGACTTTAAGAATAAGGAGGGAAATAATACATGTTGAGGTTTGCTGAATTAGTAATATGATTAATGAAACCCTCACTTAAAACTTGTGAAAAGCTGTAGTGTTAATATAAAAGTAATAACTTATTGATTCACCACATGTAACTTCCATCTGAAAGGAGCAAGATATCAAATGAGGGACAGGCATTTTCTGGGACATAAAACCTGTGAAGATGACACCTTCTTTGGAAATAATCTGCTTTCTTGGTATAAAAAATAGTAGGCATCTAGGCAGTTCTAGCCAAAACCACCAAAGGGAAGTATAAACTGGTTATAATATTTTATGGATTTGGGAAGTAGGCAGTGAGAACATGTGAACATTTCATAATAGTCTAAATTATATTTTGGATATTATTATATTTTTCAAGGCTGATATTGTATAATCTACTAAAATAATTGTCAAATAAATATTAAAGATATACTTAAAAAGACACATAAAATATTAAAGCAAACAATGCTCACAAACAATTGCAGTCCGAGATAGCTATATATATATACTAGTGGAGTGGCCTGGTGCACAAAATTTATGCACATTAAAAGGGAATTAGAGGAAATATTTTAATATTGCTATTTGCCCTTTCTCTACAATAGAAGTGTCAGAGATGAAAGAAAATTAGTAAAATGTATATGAAAATCTTCCTCCTGTAAGAGTCTTGGGCTCATCGTGGGACCCAGAGTCAAGTCCCCGCCCATGTGTGGTGCTTCAAAATCATGCAAGACCCAGACCCAACAGGCTCCACCCCCATTGAGCGAGATCCAGACCCTGCTGGCTTCACCCTTGTCAAGCCCCGCTGGGCAGGGGGCACAGCCTCAGATCCCCTGGCCTGGTGCCGGGTGGGGGGGGCGCACCTCAGGTCCCCCAGTGCTGGGGTGGGGGGCATGGCCTGATGTCCCCTGGCCTGGGGTGGGGGGATCATCCTGAGGTCCCCTGTCAAGCCCCTCTGGGCAGGGGGCACAGCCTCAGGTCCCTGCTGATTGCTCGTTAAGGCTCATTACTGGAACTCGGCCTCCACTGTGGGTGCCACTATCTTTG
>NW_005871115.1:1316832-1339381 GCF_000147115.1 Myotis lucifugus
CCATACAGGCAACTAAATCTGAATTTTTCCAAAACAATATTTCAGAAATATTCCACAGTCTAATGAATGTAATCATATTACTACTGTGATAGAACTATATATAGATGATGCACACACACACACACACACACACACATGGCTAAAATCTCATCAGTTTCCTATCCTAGGTTCATTATCTACAACTTGCCTAATGCAATCTTCCTAGAGATCATAAACCTTAAAAAAATAGATGAAGATGAAGAAGAAACAGAAGAAGATGACTAATGGAAAATCACCATTTTTGGATTCACCTGTACAAGATGATCTGGATGAACATTATCTTTCCATAGAAACTTACTATCTGTGGTTCCATAAGAAGGGGCGATTATTTCAATGCTCTTGGTTTTGAGAAGTACCTTTCTTCACATCTCTTTGGTCACCCACTTATCGTAGGTGTTTTAGCCTACCCATCACATTTGGTAATATTATGAAGAGATTTTTTTATTTTAATAGTGTTGGGGTTTAGGACATGCTACTCTAAAAGATGGCATCATTAATGCAGGCAGTCTATAGATCCAGGGACTCAAAAATCAGCAACCCACTATGAGTTCTTTTTTTTTTTCTATCCTCACCAGAGGATATGTTTTTCATTGATTCCAGAGAGAGAGGGAGAAAGCGAGAAACATCAATGTGAAAGAGAAACATCAATGGGCTGCCTCCCACATGCACCCAGACCTGGGATCAAACCATGACCTGGTTATATGCTCTGACTGGGAATCAAACCAGCCACACTTTAGTGCATTGGATGACACTCCAACCACTGAGCATACTGGCCAGGGCCACTGTGGGTTCTTGACTTTGCACAAAAAAATAATAGAAATGCAAGCTAGCATAGAGTTATAGTGAAAGAAAGTTTATTAATGACACGGTGAGACAGAGAGTGGCTGTGGGATTTACATTTTTTATTGAGGCTTGATTAGTGGAGGGGTAGAACATTCAATAAGGGGGAGGAATATTCAATATTTTTTTCAGGAAAGAGGTGAAAACTTCTCAAAAGAGCCCCAGTAAACCATTTTATGTCCTTACATGGGCATTCAGTTTACAATGATGGTGGCATGGGGTATGCCATTTAGAATGCTAATGTATTACAAAGAGAGTACAACGAAACTAGGGGGTCACCATAAGGTGAAATTAGACTCTATGTTGGATCAGCTGGGTTTCTGCTACTTCTAAGTCATAAATCCATTGGGGGTTGATTTTACTATCTCCTTGATGGTCCTTATAGCCCTTATTGGTTACAGCTGTTTTGCCACATACTGCATCTCACCTTGGCATACTGAACATCTTAAGCCAAAAGAGTTTGAGAATATGGCAGAAGCAGGTCACTGAGAACTCCCCCACCTCACCCTTTGTCCCTGAAACAGGTCATAAAACCTTCATATACCCAGAGGAAAGAGGCAACCCTACCTCCTAAGACAAAGGAGTGCTGAGAAGAATCCTGACAGGCCTTGCTAAATTTCCCCCAGTTTACTACAATTACCTCATGTCCTTAGCCTATCATATTTCTCCACAGCTGCTCACTCTTCACCAAACCTAGCATATAAAATACTCAGGTCTAACTATAGTTTTGGGTCTTAATTTTCTTATAAAAGCTACCATGTCACTTAAAACTTTTATTTGTCTTTGCCAGTTTAATTTTTAGACCCAGTCAGGGGCCCTAAGCAGACTGAGAAAAACTTTTCCCCCCTCTATAGATGTACCTCGCTTCCATGGAGAGGAAGTGCTGAAGGGAAATGTATAGGAAAATGTTCTGGGCTGGGCATCAACCAGTCTGTGCAAAGCAAAAGGATTAGACAAAGTAAAGGCTAAGGTTTCTTACAGATCTAATATTCTGAGTCATTTTCTTATATTTGTATTTTACCAACTTATTAAACATTCTATCTTCTTTTGAAGTTAGTTTTCCCATCCTTTAGGACAAGCTTTTTACCTGAATGTTACGTTCTTCAGTTAGCAATGCCACACCAGCATTGCTCCTTTGTTTTCAATGTGTCTCCAGTTCAGCCCCACTTTATAAAAGGCAATGGTGCAGTATATTAACCGAACAATACAGGGAGATTCAAAAAGCCTAACATTGATGGAAATGATTTAATAAGTTGGGAGATGGGGATTTGCTACCTAACAAAAGGTTTTTTTTCAAATCATTTAATAAGACTGGATATTCAGGAAATTTTCCACCCATTGATACCTAAGTTGAACTCACAAAGTGTGTTTCCTCCAAACATGAATTTGTTTATGTAAATGAATATTCTGTATGCAAAATGCAGGCAGAAATTTCCATTTAGGCATGAAATTACCTTTTTTATGTGCATAGGAAAATTTGTGAGCACAGACATGGGATCTAAAGTTTGAACATCTGAAAGTAGTAAAAAGTTTACTAACTAGCTAACTAATAGAAAAAAAAACTGCTAAAGTTTTCCTCTCAGATTCTAAGAGTGTTAGGTTGCTCTTGATTTTCGTTTTAAATTTAAAATCAAAACCTAAATCACTCATGAACTTCTTCAATTCCCCACCTACATAGACTCATATGTACACCAGCAGATGCTAGTTAGGCAGGCTTTCTAATCTACTCTCTTTTTCTTTTTTTTAACTATAGATATCGTATCCCTTCCTTTTGTTCATCTGTAAATCATAGGCATTGCTGTTTGGGAATTTAAATACTAATGTAAGCTATTACATTTTCTTTTTCCTTTGAGCCATACTCAATTTGATTTTGACAACTGAACTAACTTTTTCAAATGATTTTCTTTTTTGTTAGTTTCTGCACCATCACTAACTTCAGGTATATCAACCTGTTGCTGTTACATTTTGATCTTCCTTATTCAGGGCATTTATTCTTAAACAATATGTTTGATTCTAATAAACATTGTGGAAGGGAGAGAGATAGAGAGAAACATCGATGAGAGAGAAACATCGATCAGCTGCCTCCTGCACATCTCCTACTGGGGATGTGCTCAATGAACATCAAGTGTCCCCCAAAAATGTATACACACACTTTAACAGTTATAAAGGCTGTGTTTATTAAAATACAGTTTGTTTTAAAAATTGAGCTATCAGCTGTTAAAGTGTGTATACAGGGACACCCTGCGTAAAGTGTTTTATAGGTTAAACTGGCTTTGTGAAAACCACATTAAAAATATACCACAATGACCCTAGCTGGTTTGGTTCAGTGGATAGCGTGTCAGCCTGCAGACTGAAGGATTCCGGGTTCAATTCCAGTCAAGGGCACGTATTGGTTGTGGCTTGATCCCCGGCCCTGGTCAGGGCACATTCAGGAGGCAACCAGTTGATATGTCTCTCTCACATCCTTGTTTCTCTCTGCCTATTCCCCTCATTTCCACTCTCTAAAAATCAATGGAAAAATATCCTCGGGTGAGGATTAAAAAACAAAACAAAACAAAACACACAACATAATACTTAGGTTAAAAAATCATATATCTTACTGTTGTTGAAACTGTTTCCCATTTCTAAGCTAGATCATTATTTATCCAAATTACTCTGTCTTAAGTAAACTAAAAGTAAAATACCTACATAAAAATTATCCTGCAATCTGCTATCAAGGAAAGAATCAAAAGTAGATGAGATAAATTATCAAAAATATTAGAGATGGAAATAAAAAGAAACACATTAATTTTATTTATTTTTAACTTCCACTACTGGTAGAATTTCCAACCTTTTTTGGAGAGTGTGGGGGGAGGGTGAGTCTGAGAGTAGTAATAGAAATACATAGCTACATATGAGGATATGGAATAAATTTACATATAAAATATGTAGGTATAATATCTTGAACAAGCCAGTTTGTAATTTTTAAAAATGCTTAAAATGTTTCCTAAACCACTGTTACATCAAAAGCATATTTTATTTAAAATATATTTCTGGAAGAATCACACAAAAATATCATTCATTTGCAATTTGAAACAATTATACAAAATATTTTAATAAATATATTTTTTATAATGTACCACCACTGATTTTAGATATAATTATTATTCTTATAATTAACATAAGAGTATTAATGATTCTGTGATAATAATATTGGTCTTCTTATACAGTAAGAAGTAAATGACTGATGATCAAATATAAAGCAGACTAGTACATGACCTTAGCACATTACCCATTATACATACATTTCAAGGAATCACAATTTCCTTGCTTTGACTCAAAGGACTATATTTTGACAAGCTTTCAGTTTTGTTCTCCTAATTAGAGGGCCACTAACTCAATACAAATTAACCCTCCAACTCTGGATGCTGGTAGACATTCCCTGGGATTTGCCACTGGAGGATAAGAATGTAAAACTTCTTCATTAGCATGCGGCTTGGCTGAGGAAACTTAAGAAGCCTGCGCATGAAGAAGTGGAAGGACTCCAGCTCTGCATACTGATGGCTGTGCCGGAGTCTGTGAGCCCAAACCATCCTGGGAACAGATCAGAAAAGCATGCATTCTAAGGAACAGCCTTCACAATGGAACACATATTTAACTGCCATTGGAAACAGTGACACATTTTCCCTAACTTGTGATCTGAGTAATGGTTTACAATACTTTTGCCAACCTGAAGAAATAATTAAAATAATGTTCACTTATGTCCAAAATCTTGGTGTGAGAAAATATAACAGAAAGGTGCAGGACTTAAAGATGTATCCTTAGCTATGAGGGGTAAGAGGTTTTGTAATGGAACATGGCATTTAGTTGTATGTGTCTTAAAATGCCAACAACTTTCCTGCTGAAAAAGTACTTTTAAGCTTTCCGCTTGCATTCCTCTGCACACTTAGATTGGTCAACAGACTGATGAAATCTTATCTCTTTCCCTCCATTGCTGATTCACTAAGCATTCACTTTTATAAAAGGCAAAGTCAGCTAGAAGCATTTAGATAAAACTGCCTTTATAAACCTAAAATCCTTATTAGACAGAAAAAAAAGGAAAATAGTAAGACAAAAGGTTAGTGGTGTGTGTGTGTGTGTGTGTGTGTTGACAACAGAGAGAAATTTCTGTGCTATAGGCCTTACAAAACTACCAGAGCTGCATCCTATAAGCATATTTCCTCAACTTGAACCTAGATGATAGTAGTGACACTTTCCTTACTCTGCTCAAGTTTGAAGAAAGCCTAAAATAGATCAGTACTGAACGCAGGAGGCTCTGCCAATTCCAAATCTGCAGCCCCAACAACTCTCAAAGTCATTTTAAATATTTTACGCACAAGTGGTAGCACGGTTACCCACTGCTTTCCAAAGGCATTTTTAAAGCTTAATGAAGGATTATCTTGGATGAAGTTGTGCTTTAACACAGTTGAACATTTCTGCTTCTTAAGAGAAGCCATGTTCAGGGAAGTAGTACTTTATACTCTGAGATTAAGCTGGAGAGGAAATTGGGTTTATGCTTGACTAATACAATTCACTGCATCTTCTGGCATCTACAACCTAGCTAGAGAGTAAAAAAATGAGGGAGTAAATAAACATTTCAATCTAATTTTTATTCAACTCTTAGGTATCCCCAAATGTGCAATCAGATTCTCACCTGTAATCTATTTCACTGGATTGGAAGACAAACATCATTTTCATCAACAAATGTTTTCTGAGTGCTGTGTAAGTAAATGCCATTATGCTAAGCATTGCTGTTGGGGCTCTACATTCTATGGAAAATTTTAAATTGATTTAGAAACTGCTAGGGAAAAAGTGGTTGAGAATAAAGTGACAACAATGGTAACAGGAAGCACTCCTGACCACTATTGTTAGCTATGCTTTAGATTCTTTTCCTAAACTCTTTCTTTTCTTCTTCCTCTTCCTCTTCCTCCTCCTTCTCCTCTTCCTCTTCCTCTTCCCCTTCCCCTTCTTCTTCTTCTTCTTCTTCTTCTCCTTCTCCTCTTCCTCTTCCTCTTCCTTCTTCTCCTTCTTCTTCTTCTTCTTCTTCTTCTTCTTCTTCTTCTTCTTCTTCTTCTTCTTCTTCTTCTTCTTCTTCTTCTTCTTCTTCTTCTTCCTTTTCTCCTCCCATTTCTGCTCTCCTCCTTTTCCTACATTATAAACTAATGATGCACAGATTCATGCACATTGAAAGGAAATTAATTAGAAGGTGGCTGGCGGTGGGGTGGGACTAGGCGAGATGGGCTGGACATACCCTGGAGCCAACCTCCCAGGGTCCCTCCCCAGAGTCTGTGGAGTGGGCAGGGTCCCTCCAGCAGGTGGGATCCCTCAGCCTGGCCAGCAAGGATCGGGGCAAAAACAGCTCTCCAACATCCCCTAAGGAGTCCCGAAGTGTGAGAGGGCACTCTGCAAAGTTGCTGTCATACAGGGTATGAAATGCAAACGCCAAGTGTGCAGTAAACCAGATTTGGGGCCGACAGTGCCCCAGCAACAACATAACCCACAGCCAAAGGTGGAATCACACAGCCCCGTGAGGAATTGGTCTCCCTCCTCTCTGGTTTTGGGGTGTGTCACCCAAGAACCATTGCTACCAAGTCACTGCATCTCAGCAGCTCCTGCGTTGAGCATCTGCCCCCTGGTGGTCAGTGCGCATATAGTGAATGGTCAGAAGGTCGCACACTTAGCATATTAGCCTTTTATATATATAGATAGTTAGAAAAAAAATAATTTCCTATGCTTTAGAAAAATCTGACTCAATTGACTATCCTAGGATCCATTCAGGTGAAATATCTTACTTATACTTCAAATTTTGGCTAAAGGACTAACAAAATTTTAAAAATCAAATCTGAAAATGTTGAATTACCTGGGCTGTTTAAAACATATAATTGTATTACATTTTCCCCAGTTCTCTCTCTTTTTTTAATTTCTGTTGTTGTTTTTGTTAATCCTCACCAAGGATATTTTTCTCCATTGATTTTTAGAGAGAGTAAAAATCAATGGTGAGGGGGGGGGGAGAGAAGGAGAGAGATCAATTCAAGAGATAGCCATGTGCCTTTGACGAGGTAGAACCCTCTGTACACTTTAACCATGCAGCCATAGGAACCAGGGCTTTCCCAAGCTCTCTTTACTGAGCAAACCTGAGGCAATGCAGAGCAATTCCCACTAGCTTCTACTGTGCTCCTACTAGGCAAGAGGATCACATTTATGCTTGCCCACAATATTGTTTCCAGGTGACACATAGATTTTTTTCATTAAAAAACTTTCTTTAAAAGTCAAACCAGTGATTTGTTTTTTTACTACTTATTTCTGATATTTTCTTTTACTTCTTCTGCCATTATGAATCTTTAATTGGGACTTTGAGGGGCAATTAGGTTTGGAAGAGGTCATGAGGAAGACACCTCTGTGATGAGATTAGTTTCCTTATAAAATAAGAGACTACAGCTCTATTTGCTCTCTGCCATATAAGGACACGCAAGAAGAGAGTCATTTGCAAACCAAGAAGTGGGCTCTCACTAGATTTTGACCATGCTCATACCTTGATCTTAGACTTCCTAGCCTCCAGACCTGTGAGAAATAAATCTCCTTCATTTAAGCTACCCAGCCTATGGTATTTGTTATAGCAATGTGACCTAAGACAGGATAGAACACTTTCTTAAAGAAAAAGAAGAATTTCCAGAAGTAACTAAGCTGGCCTCACACAGCTGTTTTCTGATATGTTTGTCCTTTTTTAGTTGACAGACATCATTTCTCAGGAGCTAATCTGCAAGTCTCATAATTACACAGGGTCAGGTAAAAGTAGGTTTAAAGTTGTTCCTATGGAAAATAGTACGATAATCCTATATAATAAAGAGGTAATATGCAAATTGACCATCACTCCAACACACAAGATGGCTACTGCCAAGCGGACATAAGATGGCCACCACAAGATGGCCTGCAGAGGAGGGCATTTGTGGGCGATCAGGCCAGCAGGGGAGCAGTTAGGCATCAATCAGGCTGGCAGGGGAGTAGATAAGGAGTGATCAGGCTGGCAGGCAGAAGCGGTTAGGGACAATCAGGCAGGCAGGCAAGAAAGTGGTTGGGAGCCAGCAGTCCTGGGTTGTGAGAGGGATGTCCGACTGCCCATTTAGGCCCGATCCCACGGGCAGTCAGACAGCCCTCGAGGGGTCCCAGATTTGAGAGGGTGCAGGCTGGGCTGAGGGACACACACACACCCCGCCCCTGTGCACAAATTTTGTGCACCAGGCCTCTAGTTAATAAATAATAATATAAGAATAAATAATAATATAAGAATAAATTCAGGCCTTGGCCAGTGTGGCTCAGTTGGTTGGGCATCATCCATGCACCAAAAGGTCGCTGATTCAATTCCTGGCTTGACACATGCCTATGTTTTGGGCCTGAAGGAGGCAGACATCCATGATTCTTTTTCTCATCTGTGTTTCTTTCTTTCCCTTACTTTCTCTCTAAAATTGATAAAAACATATTTAAAAAAAAATAAACCCTGTGTTTCACATACATCTGTAAACTACTTTTGCCCCACCCTCTACATAAAGTCTCTCTCAAGTATTTCCTTTCTAACCTGAAAGGTAGATGCTGCCAAGTACAGCTTTAAAAGATTACCCTTGTTCTGTTTGTTCACCCTCATTTTTTATCACTATGTTCATTTTGATTGTATCAACTGACACTAATAAGTGATTCCTAAATCTTTACCTCTATCCAAGATTCCTCTACCATGCTTTATATTCAATCTCTGTTGGGTATTTTTGCCTGAATGTCTTCACTGGCATCCTTAAATCTGTATTTTCAAAATCAAATTCATTATCTGTCTTCTCAATGCTTTCTCTCATGGATTTCTCTATTAATGACAATATCCTCATCAAAGTTGAAACCCTGGAGTCATCTTTGTCTTCTCCCTTTTTTGTTTCATTTTTATTCAGTTGTTAAAATTCAATACAATCTGTCTGTCTCCAAACTGCATAGGGCTGTATTTTAATTTTCTTTATCTCTCTTCTGAACCACTGCAATAGACTTGCTTTCCAAGTTTCTCCCTCTAACTTTGACCAATAAGTATTTTTAAACTGAGTTTATGATTATACTTTTAAGTATCTAAAAATTCTTCAAGTGCTCCTCAATGCTTTGAGAATTAAATAATGATCCTTTACAGTTGCATAATAATGTTTTATAATTAACAAAGCAATTCACATCCATTATCATTTTTTTGTTACAAAATAGGCATGTAAAATATTTTAATTTTTATTATGAATTAGAGGCCTGGTGCATGAAATTCGCGTACAGGTGCGATCCCTATACCTGGCCGGCGATTGAAGTGCAAGCTTCTGGCATGGAAGTGTAGGTCCCAGCTGACCTCTGAGCCCTGGGCAGCACCTGGGCCCCTGGGGCCCCGCATACACCCCTCCGCCTGAGTCACGGCACCTGAGTCCCCATGCAAAGATGCAGTGAGTGCGGCTGGATGCTGGGGTACAGCGTGGGCCTCTGGACCACCCAGCGGCACCACATAGAAGCTGGGCAGGCAGCACATTCTCTCCTGGCTGGCCTCACAGACAGGCTCCTGCGCGAACCCACAGGGACCCCGACCAGGCCCTGTTGTCCCAGTGGCTGCAGCCTAGCTAACCCAGAATATGCCACACGGGTGTGGGGAGGGCTCCTTGTGGGTGCCCAGCACCTAGTGTGGGGGCTTCCCCAGCATGGGAGCCCTGGCATCCCAGGGGAGTGTAGCCGGGGGAGTGAGAGAGCTCCTGCAGACACCCCGCATTCTCACTGCACCTATGTCCCTGTCACCCCCACCTCCAGGTAGCCGGTCAGAGGTCACAGCACATTGCCGATGCCTGCCATGTTCTGTGCCACTCCTTGGTGGTCAGCGCATGTCATAGCAAGTGGTCAAACTCCCAATCAAACATCCCATAGAAGGGACAATTTGCATATTAGGCTTTTATTATATAGTATGAGGTAAATGATATACACAGAGATAGGATTTTTGGATAGGCTTATTTGGTAGGTGACAGAGGTTTAAAAGTATATCAATTGTACTCAGATATACTCTTCTTTATAACTCAGAAACATTTTTCATTTAACAGTAACATTTTTCATTTAACAGTTCAGTATCTTCCACTGAGAGAATCTATTGTACCTCTCTGATCTTATATGTCATCACCACTTAAGCCTCTCAATTTTGAATCATCATAATGTTACTTATTTGTGAAATCTATTCCCTCTCTCTTTTTTGTTATCCTATACATTCCTCCAATTCTTCATGAAACCTCTTGATATTGATTTAATGTGATATTTCCTTTGTGCTTATATTCTTGTTGTGGTATTCTTGTTGTGGTGTGTGTGTGTGTGTGTGTGTGTGTGATTTTCTTATTTTGCCCATAAGCTTTTGAAATTATATGGGTTCTGTAAGTGATTAGTACAGACAGGAACTTTCAAATGTGAGGCACTCAGGATACATATGTTAATTTAACATTTTTTATTCCTGTCCATGCCATGTTTAAAAGAGCATGAGAATTCCTGCACTGAGTTTGACCCCAGCATTATCGGTCTTGAGCAGAAGAAAAAGTGAACACGTACTAAAGAAAAAATTATTCTGACAATTGTGAAAACAATAGGAAAACTTTATCAGGACTTTTGCAATAGATGTCAAAATGAAGAAAAGAAGTCAGGGTCAATTTTGACTACAGCAAAGATAGCTGCGGATTTATAGTCAACCAGGAGAATGAGGGAGTCAGTGACTGAAAAATTACTAAGAAGGGACATCAAAGGTAGGGAGCTTCTTGCTAAACTGACCTAATAGGATCCTTGCTGAAGGCAGGCCGGGATTATTAGATATCCATATCAAGAGTAGGTGACTCTCATTAAACTGACTTAGCACAACTAGACTAGGCAGGCCAAAGACAGGACCGAAGGATGAAGCCCAGTCAAAAAGAGGGCTCTGAGGGGCTCACCTAAAGTTTGGTCAAGGAGAGAGGCTTAGGTACATGGTAGGTAAGATAGGGGAGAAATAATAATTTTCTTCCCCTAAGTTTCCCTGAGTTACTCATTATGGGTTAATGAGTAATGATTTTTACTGAATTCTTGCAATCCATTTATCGTTTTATCTCATACTTCTCTCAAGATGTATAACATGTTTCATGAAAACAGCCTCTCATAATATCAAGGGATGCCTAGTTGTATATTATGCTAGGTGGGCTTGGATAGGTGCCCTATGTATAGCGTTCATACTTTTCTTGAAGTTAACTACATCCCTTCTCCCAGAATTTGCCTTTCATCACTGAAGAATCCTCACACAGCATATCTTCCTATTGTCTTTTTCTGCATTATTTTGAATCCTTTTAAAAGAATTTTCCTATTTTAATTTTAGCTATCTCACACTGTGACAATTAAAGCTATAAACATTTTTCCAGGTGGCAAAGCATCAAAACAGTTTCAAAGTTTGAGATAATATCTTACATGTTCTTTTAAATATGACATATGCTAATGCTTGACATTTTAGTTGTATTGTTGATCAAGTCAAATTTTAAGCTTGTATTGTTAAGACTGAGATGAGGTCTTAAGTGATAGCATGGAATTGATACTTATAATACAGAGTATTTTCTCATGCTCACTGCTTCTCCAAATGAAATGTCCTTTGCCAAAAGTATATGCACTCAACAATGTGAAGACTATTATTTAGTCCACTACAATAAATGAATACATTTACCCTCATTTGCAGGTCATATTTCCTGAAATTTCAGTTATCTGAAAAAATTTCACTTTATTGAAATTGCAGGATGATATAATTGAATTACATTTACTCTGCTTCATTTAACAAGTATTCTTTCAATTTATATTTTTTAATTTCAAGTATATACAAAAGCACCGAGATCAATGTTCATAATTATCTACCATTAAGATTTTTTTAAATCTTAAAATTTTATCATATTATCTTAATTTTTTTAAAAGAAGTAAAACAGTATGGATTTAAATTACGTCTCTCTGTATGCCTCATAAAGCATATTTTCCTTATCTGTTTCCCAGAAATAACCACTTTGTTATTGTTTTCCATCAAGTATAGAAAGATGGTCTTGGGGAGTTAACAATATGCCGTTTCTCTGGGCTATTGATCATCTCTCTAAACAGGACTTCTACATTCTCATGCCTTCTAAATTTCCCTGTGGCTTTCTAGAAAGACAAAGGAGTCTTTTGAAATTATGGGCACATAACTGTGTTTGATTTTCATATGTCACATGGTTTCACCTTTTGCTTCAGCTTTCACATTATAATTAACCAACCATCTCCAGGGTATGCATATCTTAAGAAAATGAAATGTCATTCTAGTACAGCCTATGTGACAGCAGCAAACTTACCTCTAAATTATAATCAAGAGTGAGTCACATGCTGAGAGAATGACAGGAGGGCAAAAGCTATGAGTATATTACATTGTCACCAGATTTATCTCTTCCAAGCTAAATTATCCTCAGCAATGATAATTTAAAATACCAAAAATGTACTTTTAAAATGTGATTTCAGCAGTTGGTCTGACCCCAAATCAAGACTTACAGGTATAGTAATAATGATTCCTGTAAGAAAAACACATTTAAAACTAAAAGAAAATGATATATCCTAATGTTTATTGATATAAAAGATAAAATACCCAAGTAAAAGTAAAAGTTTTGAATCTTTAGAAATATAACTATTAAAGTTATTTGATCTTTATTATAATGTATTTACTCTACATCCCTTCTAACAGCAGTGCCCAGTGGAAATGAGAAATGCCATGAGTAGGTGATGGTCAGTCATTGCCTCTATCTAGGCACAGATATCTACAATAGAATAGCTAATCTTATTAGCCACTACCTCTATTCAGGGAGCCATTATAATGTGGCAGGTAATGTAACAGAGGCCAGAAAAACAAATCTGTACATGCTAGGAGCTTACTGTTATTACTTAATAATGATTATTAACAAATAATTATATCATTATTATATAAAGGCTCAAAAAAATGAACCCACCGAGGCCCATCAAGATTGGCCCCACCATTACATCAGCAAAAACAAATGCAAGGTGTAAAATGCAAAATGTGAAGGTGACACTGAGCAATCCAAATCTAATTCTGATTTTTAAAAGGCTTCCAGCTTTTATAAGCAAATTTTGTTTTTTTATAAGTTCTTTGTTTCTATAAGAATGTTTTCATTGTAAGGAAAAACTACAATTTTTAAATTGTCAGGATTACTCTTAGATTCCATTAATTGACACACAAAGAAAAAAAATATATTTCCCACTGTGCCTAAAAGCTTGCCTGTGCAGGTTCTCTTTTGACATCACCCTGGTGAAGCCAATAAAAGCTATGGTCAGAGAGGGAAATTTTCATCCACTCTACAAAATTTCTTTTAGCTGTTCTAATAATCAAATCAACATGCAACAGATCAACTGGATAAAAGCAAATTTTTTTTCATATGCACAGGACTCCCACACATATGAGAGGTTCTAAATAGGTAAAATGAGGTATATGTGCCATCAAGGAATGGGATCAGGGCCTGAGGAGAGGTAAGGTAAGAAGAAGTGAAGAAGTATTCAATAATTAGATGTTCACTGGTAAGGTAAGAAGAAGTGAAGAAGTATTCAATAATTAGATGTTCACTCTGCCATACAGATATATATATATATAAAATCTTGTAATAACTCTTACTATGGGCAAGGCCCTCAATTAAATTCTTTAAGGAAGAGTTAAAAGTTTCTCTTGAGCCTGCAGGGTCTTGATTACCTTTGGCTCAAAATAGTCCTAAAACAAAAGTGGCACATGTTGGGGGGTGTTCTGAACCCTTTCACTACCTAGGTAAGCTTTTAGGGTACAAATTAAGGACCCAATATGGATTTTCTTCAATGTACACACTACTTAGCTAGGTTTTAGGGACCACAAGAATGAATACAGGTTATTCTTTTCAAGAGATAGAAGAAAAAAATTCATTTAGAATAATAACATTCCTATACGGCATAGGGCTTTAATAGAGGAATATACTAAGTATAATGAAAACAAAGAATCTTGGTGATATCAGGGGAACTTCAGGTACATTTCTATTTCATTAATATATGTGTGGACCAAGAGAATACAAAATAAGAATTTTTCAAACATAAGAAGTAAAAAAGTTTAATAAACTCTTTATATTAAACAATGTTATTCATTTTCAGAGAACTGTGGTTTTAGTTATATAATCCCTCTGCAATCTTCCCAAAGCTCTTCTAAAGAGTGACACATGTCAGATCATTTTGTTACATCTACCCACCTGAATTCTGAAACATGAACCTTTTACTTAATCTATACCAAATCACACAAACCCATACCTCTACTTTTTTGCACATTTTATAATAACTTTCATAGTATAAACTATCATCATAAAGTGAACTAATGTCAAACAGAATAGGGAATTAGTCTTGTATGTTTACTTTTCTAAATGGTGAGAAACAATTTTATTCTATTCACCGTTCATAAAGTTTTAAAAGTCTCTTATATATATAAATATCTTCCCAACATTGGACATCAGTATGGTATTCTTTTCAGGCAGTCAAATGGAAGATTGAGGCTGAGTAATTTTCATAATTTAATGTGAGATTAAGAGAGTGGAGGACTAAAATAGAGAAATTCTTTATTATCTTAAACTAGAGGCCCGGTGCACGAATTCATGCAGGGGTGGGTTCCCTCTGGGTGGCCTGCAGGGATCGGGCTGAAACTGCAGTCCAACGCTGTCTGCAGCTCCTACCTGCTGCTCCCACTCATCCTGTTCCCACTGTGCCTGCCACGGGCTCGCACACAATCAGTTCTGATCTGGAGAAGCTTGTGCTGCCAGAGAAGCTCTTGCCAGCCATGAGCCCTGCGTCTGGTGCCCTCCCAAGGGGAGTGGCCTTTGGGATTGGGCTGAAACCGGCTCTCCAAAACCCCCCGAGAGGTCCCAGATTGAAAGAGGGCTCAGGCCAGGCTAAGGAACCACATAGGTGCACGATCAAGCCAGGGAGGAACTGCAGGAGGGCTCCAGGGCATGTACAGCCTATCTCACTCAGTTCTGAATGGCTGGACCCCAGCAGCAGGTTAACCTACTGGTCGGAGCATCTGCCCCTTGGTGATCAGTGCATGTTATAGCGACTGGACGACCAATTGACTGTCTGTACCCTGGTGGTCAGTGCATGTCATAGCAAGCGGTTGAGCAGCCTTAGCATATCATTAGCATACTACTCTTTGATTGGTTGTTCGGTTGTTCTGCTGTTCAGTCTATTTGCATATTACCCTTTTATTATATAGGATATTTGGCTTTTTCTATGGTTCCATTAGACTTATTTTTATTTATTTACTTTATTTTTTAAAATATATTTTATTGATTTTTTATAGAGAGGAAGGGAGAGGGATAGAGAGTTAGAAACATCCATGAGAGAGAAACATCGATCAGCTGCCTTCAGTACACCCCCTACTGGAGATGTTCCCGCAACCAAGGTACATGCCCTTGACTGGAATCGAACCTGGGACCCTTGAGTCCGCAGGCCGACGCTCTATCCACTGAGCCAAACCGGTTAGGGCTAGACTTATTTTTAATTCACAAGTTACTTTCCAAACATTATTGATGCAGGTTTTATAGTTTTAAGTTTAAATGCAACATTATTTATGGGCATTTAAATAATATTAGACTATCACTTTACCTTTGATCTGTCATTTGCCAATTCAACAGACAGTAAAAAATATAAAATAAAAGTACTACATAGATTAAAAAAGACAACCTATTAAGAAATTCAAGTAAGAGAAACAAGAACATGGGCATGACATGGGAACCAAGGGAAGAAAGGTGGGAATATTTATCAATAATCAAATAGGAAAACAATTACAACAATGAAAATTATAATTTGACAAATTTAGTTAATTAAAATATATGTAATGTTGAATTATATATTTCTAAGAATATATTCTGAAGATATAATGAGACAAATGTATAAATATATATGAAAAGGATATTCAAAGTAAAGTATTTTTATTACTAAAATATTGACACAATCTGAATATCCAATTATAGGGTATTTAAAAATATATTTCAATCATATAAAAGGACAAAGGCAAGAAAAAGAAACATCTTATTAACATGGAAGAATATTCGTGACATGTTTCTCAGGGAGAAAAACATTAAAAAGTAATATAGATTGTAGGTCCCCTATTTCATAAATATAATTCATATACATTTGCAATGCATAGTATATGTCTAGAAGAGCAAATAAAAATTTTAACAATGTTAGCTTGTGTTCATACAATTATATATGTAATATATATTTTTTCTTTTTGCTTATGTGAATTTTTTATTTTATTTTTTACAGTGAACATTGGTTAACTACTTAAAAGCAAATTCTTTCTAGCTGCTGGAAAGAAAATGCTAGCACCACGTTATTTAAGATTTAAATTGAGTTAGAGATATAAAAATGTTAATGCATTAACTGGATATATATCTACTAGTACAGCACTTAGTAAAGTTGATCTGAACAGTATAAATCAAAAGAGCAGCCGTGCAATACATAAAATACTAGTAATGTCCTGTTTTCATCTGTCAATGCCAGGGTCACACAGATGTTGTCTGTGAGGCAATGCTCTGAAGCAGGTTAATAAGGATTTACCAGCCAAAGGTAACTTTCCAGACTCTGTACAGGTATGATCTCCATTGATAAGCTGGGCATATTTTAAAAGGAATGCCACCTAGTAAGGAGGAAGAATATTGATCTCCATGAGCTGTTAATTCAGAGAGGTTTTCCCAGGCCAGTTCATTGTCTCCAATGTACCATGCTGAAGGGGTCCAGGATACACCCCTGTGAAATAAAAATTATTTTGAGCTGAAGGCATTTGAGAATAAGTTCTTCTTTTCTTATATGCCTAAGAGCAAAGCCTCTCAAAGAATTCAATTATCATAAATTTCCTTCCTAGAAGTTTTGAGACAAGGAAAGATTGACGCTTACCACTGGAGAGAAGTCAGCGCCATACCTAAACAGACATCACCACTCAGCTATCATACCTCCCATTTGTTCTCTGAAGGGCCCATTTATTTTTCCTAAAAGTCATTTGTTTTCCTTAAGGGAAATAGTACTCTCACCCCCCCCACCTCTTATTAAAAAGGCATTTGTTTTCCTGGAAGTGCCCTTCTCCCATTTCCTTTCTTGAATAAGATGGTATATGAGCTTCAAATTCTAACACCCTCATTGAGTAACATTTTTCTGTGCACTTACATGTATACATTCATAAAAATATAAGATTAAAATTAGGCTTTTCTTTTGTTAATCTATCCTTTGTCAGTGTAATTTGCATGCCCTAAAAATTGAACCTAAGGGGGTAGAAGAAACATCTTTCTTTCCTGACAGTGTTTTTGACATAGGCAGCGATGACCATTTGAAAAGGTGCCAGAAGATTTCATCAAACTTTTGCAGAGAAAAGATCAAAATGTGTCACATTTTCTTATCCCTTTTCTTGTGGATATATTCCACAATTAAGACAAATTGTTGCCATTGAATTTTAATTATAATCTATATCTACTTAGAGCAGACTCTTATAAGTAACATTTTTAAAGGAAATGAGGAGAGTATAATCTAATCCAGTGGTCAGCAAACTGCAGCTCGTGAGCCACATGCAGCTCTTTGGCCCCTTGAGTGTGGCTCTTCCACAAAATACCGACTTCTGCGCATGGGACACGAAGTTTCAATCGCACTGTACGTGCGCACCTGCACGTGGTATTTTGTGGAAGAACCACACTCAAGTGGCCAAAATGCCGCATGTGGCTCGCGAGCCGCAGTTTGCCGACCACTGATCTAGTCCATTCTAGTGAATTCTGCCAACTTTATGGTTAAAATCAGATGATGAAAATAAATCTCTTTCAGGAGCCTAGAACTTATTTTTTTAGAAAATTAATAAATAATAAGCATATAACATTATAATATTAAGAAAAGGTATATAAAATTCTGAAAAAATAGCAATGGCCTATAATATTCAGCAAAGAAGATGATGATGATGATGATGATGATGATGACGATTATAACTGACGACAACAATGGTGATGGTGATCAGAATGAGAGTAGTAGCTAGTATATATTGTGCGCTAACACTATGCTGGCACTCTGCTTAGTGTTTTATGTACATCATCTTATTGATAATTATAGCTATTGTTATCCCACTCTACACATGAGAAAAATCAAGTTTAGAGAGTTGATTTTTGAATTAGAAGAGGGTAGAAACACTGAAATAGAGGATTCCATATCTCTTGGCCTACCTATTTTTAATATGCTTTTATTGATTTTGAGAAAGGGAGAGAGAGAGAGAGCAATGTCAATGAGAGAGAAACATCAATAGGTTCCCTCCTCCATGCCCTTTATTGGGGATCACGCCAGCAACCCAGCCATGTGCCCTGACCAGGGGTCAAACCAGTGACCCTTTGTTGCATGGGAGGATGCCCAATCAACTTAGCCACACTGGCCAGGGACCAACCTTTCATTTTAACAGATGAAGGCACAGAATGCCAGACAAATTTAAGATTTTGACTAACTTTGGACTACTAGTTAGCTGCAGAGGTAAAATTATACTAATTTTCTGAATCTCAATTATAAACTATACTCACTGAAAATTTATATTCTCTCATATATAATGTTTTTAAAAGAAGGGAGTGGTTTAAATCCTTAATATAGTCTCCAAATTATTCTATTATTGTAACTTTTAAATCACTCATCATCATAATAATCTAAATATAGCTATCTACATTTTATAAAGATATCCCAGTTCATTTTCAAGAGCGCTGTCATAGTGTATTCTCTCACATCTGCCTCCCTCTTCCCCTAAAGAAAATTATTCAAAATAATGGAATAATAAAATCTCTGGGCTTTTTATAAATTTAGCATCTCCTTTTCTCAAAGTTTTAAACAATTCATTCACATGGCATCACATCATCTACAATAACATCAAAGAAAATAAAAAATAATGTGTGCTCAGAAAGTTGCACTGCTTGTGAAGATCTCTTGTTCTTGAAATGCTAGAGAGCTTGAGGTACAGCTCCAGTCTTGGTGAGGGTCAAGTTAATAAATTATTTTTTGTTTTCCAATGGATTGAGCCCTGTACTTAAACTGTTCCACAGTGCCCTACTATCCTGACACCCCCATCTATTCTGAACCATCTTTTGAATGAAAAAACCATGTTTAACTTTGTAATACAAAACACAGCTGAATCATTGACACTTCAATCAGCCTTTATTATGCTCAAATCACAGAATATCCCTTCCACCCAGAACATACTAACACTAAAGTAGAATTTATTTCATTCTAAAAAAAATGAAAGGCAAAATACATCAATATATGCATGCATCTGCATAATTATCCAGTGCAACCCTATATAATAAAAGGGTAATATGCAAATAGACGGAACAGCAGAACAACCAAACAACCAATCAAAGTGTAATATGCTAATGATATGCTAAGACTGCTCAACTGCTCGCTATGGTTTGTACTGACCACCAGGGAGCAGGTGCTCCAAGCTGTAGATTAGCTAGCTTTGCTGCTGGGGTCCAGCCTATTGGGACTGAGTGAGATGGGCCAGACATACCCTGGAGCCCTCCCACGATCCCTCCCCGACCAGATCATGCACCTATGTGGTTCCTTAGCCTGGCCTGCACCCTCTCACAATCCAGGACCCCTCAGAAGATGTCAGAGAGCTGGTTTCAGCCCGTTCCCATAGACCACTCCCCTTGGGAGGGCGCCAGATGCAGGGCTCATGTCTGGCTGCTGCGGCAGCGAGCACCTCTCTCAATTGGGATTGATTGGGCACAAGCCAGTGGCAGGCACAGGGGGGCTGGGATGAGCATGAGCAGCAGGTAGGAGCTGCAGGTGGCATTAGACTGCAGGTTTCAGCCCAATCCCTGCAGGCCACCCATAGGGACCTCACCCATGCACGAATTGGTGCACCAGGTCTCTAGTTTCATTATAACTGTGTTTACCCAAAAGCAGACTACACCGTGAGATAGACCTGAATCTGGCTGTATCTATTTATAGTTCTAGGAATAAGAAGAAGAAAAAAAAGATTGGCAACTTTATCTATAAAGAAAGTTTAGTAAATCCTATGCCAGAAGAGCATGCAGTGAAAAGAATGTCATAAATTTGTAAAGCACTTGGCTTCCCCTCACCTGGAGAGCTACATTATTTATTGTCACAAGCATTGAATGTTTACTGAAGGTTATTTCGATCTCTCAGATGGGTACAGATCTTTACAGATGACATAGCTGGAACAGTTCATCAGCTACAGGTTCATCAGGTTCTCTATGCTTGTTAGGAATTTCAACATTTTTCAAACTTTTACAATAAATATCTAGGCCCAAGATTATTAGGTCTGATCAAATAATTGAATCAACACCCTCTCCCCTGACAGCTGACCTTTAGACCACTTCACAACCAACATTCCCTTTCGCTTAGACCACATAACACTTGCTAAAAGCAGTATGTTTCCCTTCAGGCCTGCCCAGAGAATTCTCCACCCAGAAAAAGTCTGCCTAAAGTCCTTTACAATCTCTGACCTAATACATTCATAATTCTTTACCACTTTTGTCCTCGTGCATTCCTCCTTTGGTGACCCTAACAAAGACAGAGCTGCTCCTGGCTGGGAAGTCTGGTTAGCAAAAGGAAACTTAGATAACTTTAGTTCCCTGTAAAAGCTCCACCTAACCAGAAACACAGTCTATTGGGTTAGCCAATCCCCAAACACCAGATCCACTCTGGGCCTTCTCACCCCAAACAAGGTTGAATATAGTGCCCTAACCAATTAATTATTTTCTATTTGCCTCCCTCCTTTTCTTCTTCTTTTTTTAATCCTTCCACAAGGATATGTTTTCAATATATGTATATTAGGGTCCCAGTGCACAAATTCGTACACCTTGAAAGAAGCTGTGGGCTGAGAGGCTGCGGTGAGTACAGGGGCAGGTCTCAGCCCATCCTCCACACCCCCACCTGGCCCCTCCAGCCATCTCTCCCACCTACTGATGGTGCTGAGCAATCAGGGGTAGTTCTGGGCACTGGCTGAGCAATCAGGGCTGGTGCTGGGCACTGGCAGTGGGTGAGAGCGCCGGGCGGAACTGTAGCGCATGGGAACAAAGAATTTTCAGTAACCAGCAGAGGCTTGCCTGGATGACAGAGACTGGCGCCCCACCTTGGTCTGGCACTCCCGCTCACCTGCTCCACCATCCCGCCACAGTCAACGCCTGCCATTTTCCACGTGTGCCCCTGGTGGTCAGCACACATCATAACGACCGGTTGTTCGGTTGGTTGTTCCACCGTTCAGTCTATTTGCATATTAGCCTTTTATTATATAGAAAATATTTTTTAAGAGAGCTGGGGGTAGAGAGAGACAAACATCCATGTGAGAGAGAAGCATTGATCAGTTGCCTCCCATACATGCCCTGACTGGGGATTAAACATGCAACTTAGGCATGTACCCTGACCAGGAATTGAACCAACAACCTTTTGGTGCACAGGAGGGCTCTTTGACCAACTGAGCCACTAGCCAGGGCTGTTCTTTAGTCTTTATTCTATAACTAGTACCCCTGAGCATGAATACATGTGACAGTAGCTCACCTGTAGCTCGCTACCACCCTCCAGTAGCTGTCTGCCTGCTCCCCCACCCCCCTTATAGCTCGCTGCCCCACCCTCCTGCTGATCTGTGATCCAGACGTTACTTGATTGGTCATTATGCTTCACAGCCTAACGGCCATTTGCATATTACATCTTTATTATATAGGAGGATAGCTTCTGGCCTCCCACCCCACTTTGCTGCTCTATTTCATGAAGTGTTAAAATTCAGTGGTTCTCAACCTGTGGGTCGCGACCCCTTTGGCAGCCGAATGACCCTTTCACAGGGGTCGCCAAAGAACATCCTGCATATCAGATATTTACATTACGATTCATAACAGTAGCAACATTACAGTTATGAAGTAGCAAAGAAAATAATTTTATGGTTGGGTCAACATGAGGAACTGTATTTAAAGGGCCAGAAGGTTGAGAACCACTGTGTTAAATAAAGTTTGTCTGTATCATATAAATCATCTTCTTTAATCATTCTGATACTTTTGTAATAACCTGGTTATTATTTCACAGGAAAGGAATGAAAAGGAAGTCCAAAAGATATAGGCATTCCATTTACACAGCTTTGACAAAAAGCTGCTTTCAACATTCTCCAAAACTGTTCCCTGCCGATTGATGGAGGAAGGGACTAGGCCAGTGGTTCTCAACCTTGGTTGCACATTAGAATCACCTGTGAATCTTTTTAAAATCCTAATTTCTGGGCCTCATCCTCCGGAAATTCTGTTTCTTTGTTACTAATGTTGTGGCCCCACCCCATAACAAAGAAACAGAATTTCCGGAGAATGAGGCCCAGAAATAGGGATTTAAAAAGAGGTTCAGCGGGTCATTCTTGCCACCTGAGGTGGAAACCGTTGCTTTGCCCCTTTTCTATATAAGGTGAAAAAAAGTTTCGAAGTGAAAAAAGAAAAGTATAAGGGCAACAGTGAAGAAAAAAAAATAGGAGTCTTCGCGTAGTTGTTTGGGCAAGCGTGTGTACGCACAGTGTGAAGAAGAATAGTAGAAAAACAAAGAGACGTCTACAGATATAAAAAGAGGAAAA
>NW_005871115.1:1339481-1369723 GCF_000147115.1 Myotis lucifugus
AGGCCCAATAAGGTCTAAGTGACGTGGGAAAATGCCTGGCCATCAATCACACCTGGAATCAGGTAATTGTCCATGATGAGCAAGGCCACACCAAGCACAAGCAATCTAAATATATAAACTTCCAAACAAAGAAAGTTTGGCCCCGTCCTCTCTCTCTTGGCTCCCGGACACTGGGCCCTCTCGGGACTCCTGCTGCAGGGGGTTGTGCTCCCCTGTGCACACGTGGTGCAAGCACAGCCACGTTGGGCTCCACACAAGGACTAATGGACTTGAATCTGGCCTGGATGTTGAACCACGCCAGCTGCAACATGGAAAGGAAACTCTGGACACTAGTCCTCTTTCTAACTCTACTGAACTCCCAGCTGCCCCTTTTCCAGAACTGGCTTAAGGGACAGGGGGCTTTGGAACCCAAGAAATCTAACTTTAGGCAAATAAAGCATTCTTCCACATTCCATCCTCTCATAGGGCTTCTGAAAATGCTTCCTTCAGCTGCGCCTCAAGAACCTTGCTCCCCCAAATGGCAGGGGAGTTTTATCCATCGGCATCACTTCTTTGAACAAAACCTTGACCTCTCCATCTGCAGGTAAAATAGACGTGTGAACAAAGAAATGAATTCTATATTTTTTGTACAGATCATGGCAGTAGGATTACATTTAGAGTTATGTGTTAGTGTGGTGAAGCAAAAAAAAAAAAAAAAAAAAGAAAAGAAAGAAATAACCATGATTAATTGATTCCCTATTATTTTAAATCAATAGCTGGCTTTTTCTGAGGAAAAGACTAAAAATGAGCAGCTTCCCTGGGATTTTAATAAAGTCCTGCATTGTGGCTCCTAATTGAACCAGTAAGATTTGATGTTTTTAAAGCATTTTAAAAGTTCTGTTAGTTCTGTTTACTTAAAGTAAATGCTGCATAAAATGCAGAGAAACTCTGTGAGTTGGTGGGGAATGTGTTGCATTTTGTTCACTTAATAAATTTAAAGTTGAAACAAATCAAGTCGCTGCCTAAAATATTTCCTAGGCCAAATGAAACAGATTCCTACATTCATTGCCAATAAATACATAAATAAATAAATAAATAAATAAATAAATAAGTAAGTAAGCAAGCATTTAGACAAAATAGGGTATTCATAGCATAAAAATGCCACCATGAACAACAACAAGAAAAAGTAAAAAGAGACTTACAAATGTGTACATTTTACATGCAGGAAAAGAAGAGAATTTAAATAACCAAAGCAGGTGAGCTGTTTTAACAGGGATCTATCTCTGTGTTATTTAACAAAACACATTATGTCTAAATTGATTTAGTTGAATCTATTTTGCAAGGTGAAGTAAAATCAAAGCAGCAACCTGAAATTATATGAAATAGACAGTACTCCCTTGCAAAGACCTCAGATGATCTAAAATTTAAATCCATAACTTAAACACACAAAAAAGTCTTATTTTTGAGGATATGGATCTTGAAAAAAATCCATCCAGAGTTCATAAAATTGCTCAGATTTGTTAACTGCATACAGAGATGAGAGAGGAGGAAGTTTGAATTAATTTACATTTCTTGCAAAGACTCACCTTCATCTATAAATTAGCAGAAAATAAACCAGCAGTCCCTATGTATTTGGAATAATTTAGCATATAAATAATTTTAGCACTTAGCAATAACTGATAAAAATTATATGAAGTCATGTTATTAAACATGAGAAAATCTTACTAATAAATATATACAATAAAAATACTTTATTTTTCAGTTGTTTTTATGATTAGTGATGTTGAGCATCTTTTCACACTATATTGGACATTCGTATGTCCTCTTAGAAGTTCTATTCAGGTCCTTTGACTAATTTTTAATTGGATTGTTTGATTTTTGGTGTTTAGTTGGACAAGTTCTTCATAAATGGATATGAACTCCTAATCAAGATGTATTATTGTTTGAAAATGATGAATGTATTAAGCCTCAAAAAATACTCAAAGATAGACAAAATTAATGTGATTACTAAAAGAAAAGGAGAAGGGAGTATGGTAGAAGAGGGTAAAGGGGGGATAATGGTGACTGGAGGAGACTTGATTTGGGGTGCTGAACATCCAATACAAACTGAAACCTATACATTTTTATTAACCAATGTCATCCCAGTAAATTCAATAATAAATAAACAAACACCAAAATTATATCTCTCTCTCTGCCTCTCTTATTTTCTATTTATTAAGCTCATCCTCTCATTTTTCATTATGGGAAACCGCCTGGGAAAACGCTTCCTGTAAGACTCTTGCTCTGTTGTTTCCACCCAACAAAGGTAAAGAGCAAGGGTCCCCCAAAACTATCCAGCCCCTGTCCTCTGATGTAAACTATACCTTCTGCCTCTCAAAGCGGGGAACAGTACTCGGAGCTTATGGGAAATGTATCTGGATGCGTAAATGGCCAAGTATCCTCAGAAGCCAATCATGTTGCACTGTTGCTACCCTGTGCTGATGTCTGATGGTATTATGGGAGACCCTTACTTGTGGCCTTGCCCAGCAAATGGAGTGGAACTTGTGCTCTGATACAATTGGCTATCCCTTTCACTTCAGCATATTGTAAACATTTTTTTAATGGACAGACAGACTAGCAAGAAGAGAGTCCTGGGGGCTCCTTTGATCCCCACATTTACACAGATCCCATTGGGGTTCCAGGAGGGGTGCCAAGTGAAGGCTAGAAATCAGATTGCCGCAGGGTTTGAGTCTGTCCTGCTCTGGGGTCCACTGTGAACAAGAATGTGGTTGGATTAATTACATTTACTATAACCAGCAAAGGCTTAACTACACTCGAGGCGCAGTTAAAGGGATAGTTGAAAGCTAGATGCCACCAGCAGGATAATCTGGGAGAAGAGGTTGGCCTTGAATACGATTCTGGCAGAAAAAGGAGAAGTTTGTGTAATGTTGGGGGTCAGTGCTTTACGTTCATACCTGACAACACAGCAGACGGACCATCACTGAAGCCCCACAGGGACTAACAACTCTAGCTGATGAGTGAGTGAGAACCCTGGAACTGAGGATCCTTTCTTCCATTCACTGGAGCAATGGTTCAGAAAGTGGATGGGGATGGTGGTATCCATATTCACCTCTCTGACTAGGGGTTACAGTGATGGTATGTTATATCATCCCATGTCTGAGGGGTCTTATCCAAAGGTTAATTGAAACCGCATGGACCAAACAGCAAAATAATCTTCTCCTAGACACGGCAGAGCATGAAAGTCAATGAATGTTAGCTGAGTTTGAAGAAAAGATCTATACTAATAAAAGGGTAATAGGCTAATTAGATTGGATAGACCAGACAACTTCCGACATCATTCCGGATGTCCTTCCTGACAAAGCCGGGGGCATGGTTGGCCTGCAAACTGCCAGCAACCCCTCACCCAGGTTGGCCCCACCCCCCAGCAAGGACCCCGACTCCTGTTGGGGGCATGGCTGGCCTGAAAATCCTTGGTGGCCCCTTGCCCTAGCCGGCCTCACCCCCCAGCAGGGTCCCCCCACTCAGATCTGGGGCCCCCTTCAGAGAAGGCCAGCCAGCCCTCACCTGTGCACCAGGTCTCTATCCTATATAATAAAAAGGTAATATGAAAATTGACTCTAACGGCATAACAACCAGAATGACCGCTGGACCAGTTACTATGAAACACAATGACCACCTCTTGGTCCCTTTCCCCAGCTGACAGGCTCCAATTGCCTGATGGCCACCCATGGCGGGGCAGGGCCAGCGAGTGGGCAGGAACAGCCAATCTCTTGGTCTTTTCCTCCAGCCAACAGGCACCGATCACCCGATGGTGAACAGGGAACTGGGGGGGAGGGGGGGGTTGGTGGCGGCAGGGGGCAGGGCCAGCTGCGGGGAGCTGCGGAAGATTACCCTGATAGCAGGCCAGGCCTAGGGACCATACCTGTGCATGAATTTCATGCGCCAGGCCTCTAGTTTTAAAGAAAATGGGAGAATTAGGAGAATAAACAAATAATCTTTTCTGTCAAAATGAAGTTTAGGCAGCGGCCATTTTGGCCCCCATGACTTGCAGCTCCCCTGGGGGCCACCATTTTGAAATGGCAAAGGTCAACCCCTCCCTTTTTACTTTAAGTTAGCCAATCGCAAAAGACTGAGAGTCTAAACTCTTCGAATCAATAGTGAGGGACATCACCCACCACCACCACCACCCCACCACCCACCACACCACCACCAAAAAAAAAAAAGAAGAGTGAGGGACAGCCCTAACTAGTTTGGCTCAGTGGATAGAGCATAGGCTTGCAGACTAAAGGGTCCCTGGTTCGATTCCGGTCAAGGGCATGTACCTTGGTTGTGGGCACATCCCCAGTAGGGAGTGTGCAGGAGGCAGCTGATCAATGTTTCTCTCTCATTGATGTTTCTAACTCTCTATTCCTCTCCCTTCCTCTCTGTAAAAAACCAATAAAATAAATTAAAAAAAAAAGAGTGAGGGACAGGTCATGTGCATCAGGAATAAAACCTCAAGTGGACCTTCATTGCATGTGTGCTCCCAGAACATGTGTTTGTGGACCCTCCTGCAAGAGTAAAGATATTTGCCTTGAAAAAAAAAAAAAGAATGGGCAGATAAAGAAACACACAAAAACATATACTCCAAACACACACACACTTTATAATATGGGAACAGGTACTCCTAATTAATTGTAAGAAAAAATTATTGCAAGTAATGATTAAATGTCAGTAGTTCCTTACTTGATATGTTTTACCAAGATAGTTTTCTAAAATACTTCAAGATGAGACATTGTGGGCTTATTAATTTCATGCTCATATTTCTAATTCATATTTGTCCAGAGTATGTAAGCATTCAATTAATTCTGATATTCACCAATTGCATCTATAATAATAAAAGTGCAATATACTAAGTAGACCAGACATCCTTCCGGATGACCTTCTGGATGAAGCTGGGGCTGCAGCTGGGGGATCGAGGCAGCCACCTGTGGCTGTGGGGGAGGGATCGAGGCAGCCATCTATGGCTTGGGGGGAGGGATTCAGGCAGCCACAGTGGCTGCGAAGGCCTACTCTTGCACGAATTTTGTGCATCGGGTCTCTAGTATGTATATAAATCTGTATTATTTTCTACAACCCTACTTAGTCATTGAGTGAATCTCTCTGTAATTATATCTAACCATAAAATCTTTCAGACTGTCTCCTTAATTACATGCTTCATTCTCAGCATCTTTTTTAAAAATTATTTTTTATTGAAAATGTTTAATGTTGATATTATTGCAGGTATCCTTCTCCCCCCACACCTTTGCCCACCTTCACCCATCCTAGCTTCCCCCTGCCTTGGCCTTCACCAAACTGTTGTCCATGTTCATGGGGTATTCATATACGTTCTTTAATCATTTCACCTTCTATCCAGTCTCCCCGAGCCTCATCCCCTGGGGCACCGACCAGTCTGTCCCATGTATCCATGCTCCACTGCCATTTTGTTCAACAGTTTACTTTGTTCATTAGATTATACTTATTAGTGAGATCATATGGTATTTATCTTGCTCTGACTGGCTTACTTGGCTTAGAATAATAATTTTTTGAAGTGAATACATATTATTCAGAAATTGTGTGCTTTAGTATGCTAATTGAAAAACACTGCTGCTCAGCTATTTACATGGCTTTCAGCTCTCCCAAGCCAGTGAGTGACCTAGTCAAATTAATGTTGGCCTCAACTTAAAAGTAATCTGTATAAATAAATAATTCACACCCTCTGCATATTTATTGACAGCAGTTTTAGTGCAGAATTCTGCTGGAATTATAAAAAAAAAAAACTGCAGTAGGGATAAAACTGAGATGCAAATAAGTATATTTTAGATCAGAGTCTAGATTAGAGCATGAAATTGTAAGATCAAAGTCATAATAAAGCATTGGAACTAAACATAAGGACTTCTTTGGGTTATATTGTCAGCCTATGACTAAATGACTAAAATATATGAATATGTAAATATGTATTTTGCAATTCAACAATGGCATTTATATGGCAAAGGTGATTTGGATAGTAACCTATTAAGGAAGAAAGTGCAGTATCCCGAGTGGAAAATAAATGTATAATTGGAAATAAAAATGCATGCCATTTTTTGTTTTTCATTTTCATCACCATATTAAAAAATGTACTAATCATCAGTTCTTAAGTGGAAAAATAAAAGCTCATCTAGATAATTTAAACACTTACACATGTTTATTTTATATAATCTAAAGATTAATCATTAAATCAAGCTGACTATCCTGAGGAAAAGTTGGCTGACCAGAACTTACATTACATATTTCATATATATTTTTAATTGTTTTTTATTTTAATTATCATGATCCATAGTTTTAAGGCTGGCTAAGGTTAATTATGTATGTAACTCATCTCCTATTAAAAAAGAAAAATTCACACTAACTTCACAGTGTATGCCAATTTGTTCTATGGCACATGACATGAGTGAATCCATATTAAAATAGAACCGGAGGAGCCATTTCAGAGAAACTGCTTTGCAGGTCTTTTCTTTATTTTCCAAAATTAACCAAACAACTGGCAACATTCCAAAAAATTAGTAAGATCAAGAATATCCTGTGTGTCAGGATTGATGAAATTAGAACTTGCTGATGACTGAATCACTTACCAATCAATGAAATACAAACCTTGTCTTTTGCCTGATGACTGAATCTCCAGTCAATCAATGTAGTACAAATAGAACCTTATATCATCTAGCACCAATAAACTCCTCTTTAATACAATTTACTTCACTTGCCTCCCTTTTCCCCATACAAACCCTGAGCCTCTCTCTTGCAAGGAGGGGGATACTATTTGAGCTTCTGCCTGAAACTATACTCCCCAAATAACAATTCTTTGATCCCAAGTAAATGCCTTTTACTCATTTATTGCCACTTAGAGTTTTAGGTAGGAGACTCCAATCCCTACTCAGCTCTAATTTTTTTTAACATTTGTTTTAGCAAAGCCTCTAAAGCAGATATATGTACTATATAATATTATTTACAGAATGACACATAATTTGTTATAGATGGTAACATAATTTCTAAGGAAATTTATTTCTGTTAATTTAATATTAATAATAACTAATGCATTAACCATAAATATTCCTTGCCAAAAATTACTAAAAATAATTGAAGATCTAAAGATATATAGATAGATATCTATATATCTATCTATATATATATATCTATCTATATATATATCTATATATATATATAGATATAGATATATATATATAGATAGATATATATATAATTGAGGAAGTATCATAGCTGGGAAAACTGCAGCAATTTCAATAAATATAAATAAAAGTGTTTAATCAGTAATGAAAATAAAGATACATTCATATCTATAGATTTTTTAAAATAAGCATATAATACATAGTTATTAGGTATAAAAGAATATCACTTAAATATTTCCACTAATTGTAATTTGTAAGAAGATTTGTAGTCAACAAATTTATTTGTAGTCATAAGAGATTTGTAGTCAACAAATTTATTTTGTATATACTATATACATATATATGTATATATGTATATATATACAAAATTCTACTTTCAAAATATCCCATGTAACAAGGATTAAAATATTCTTCTTTTAGAATAGGATGATCTACAGAAGAGGTTTGCCACTACTAAAATTTATTGAAAATACAGGTATATCTTTAAATGATAGGTTATCCATTTACTAGTATTTCCTGACTTTAAACTTCATTGACTGTATGAAATCCTGGTTTGTGTGCCACAACAGAATTAGAACTTATCAGCCTCCATAATTACATGAGCCAATTTTTAAAATATCCATCAATCAGTCCTGTTGGTTGTGTTTCTCTGAAGAACTCTGACTAATACAAGAGGTTAGCCACTGAAATTATGGAGGATGATGAAACACTTTCACTCTTTATTTATTTTTATGTTCTTCTCCCTTTCCATTTTTCTACCTTTTTCCTCCATACTTTGCAGGATCAGGAAACCCTTAATTGTTAAAATAATAATGAAAAGATGAGTTTTTTTTTTTTTACAGAAATACAGGACAAACATGCTCCAAATAGATCATGAATTCAGGGTAAAATATTTAGAAGTAAACTTTGGAAAATGATGAATACTTCAGTTGGGATAAAGATGCTGGAACAGAGTCCTATAATAATAGCTGGAGATCCATTGTAGAAAAAAGTCTTATAGGAAGCAAAATTTGACACTGCTAAATGTTCTTTTTGGTATGAGGATTATTTTAAATTGATTTTTTTTTTTTTACACAGAAGACAGGAAGTTTTTCTTTTCCACGCCCACCCCAACAACTTAAAACAAATTACATAGAGTTCTAGATCCAGGAAGAGAACTATGATCAGAGATAACTACTAAGACTATGTGCTAGATGTGGTAAACTGGGGTGAACTTAGCCTGTTTGTTCATAAACTTAGCAAGGTCCTCTCCATGTCCCGTTGTCTTTGCATGGCACAACAAACATATATTTATTTTTCATCTTTCTATCAATTGTTTTCCTTACCTTTAAAGTTTAATCCCTTACCCCTTTCTCCTTAACTCAGAAAATCACCTAAGTCTGATTGCCCAACTGCCTATGGGTCTCATATTCTTATGGAGCCTGCATACTTATGAAATTAAATTTTATTTTATCCTGTTAATCTGTCTCATGTCTATGTAATTCTTAGAAGAACCTGGAAGGGTGGAGGAATTTTTTTTTCTTTCTCCAAATTTTTAAATGCTAACCTAAGGGATTTGAAATTCTGGATAATAATACAAACTTCAATATATGCACTAATGAACTAGTAATTTTAACAAGAGCTAATGTTTGAGTGTGTGGTATACACTAAATATTCTTGTAAGCACTTTATTTGGCTTAACTCATTTAATCCTCCTATTAATTCTATTTAAAAGCTTCTATTATTTTCTAAGTATTACAGATGAGAAAACTGAGGCAAAACATAAGTCCAGCAATTTTCCCAAGATCATACAACTAGTCAGTAGTAAAGCAAGGATTCAAGTAAAAAATGAGATAACCCTAAAATCAGAAAAAAATGTAATCAGAATCTATTAAATGAGTATTGCAGCCCCAACCAACCACTTGATTTCACTATGTGAGATCTGAACAGAGGAACCAATTGATTAGCACTTTTTTATTTGTGGAAGTAGAGTTCTTGGGGTGCCATGAGAAAAAGAATTTTCTGAGGTCCCCACAGGAGGATGGGGTTTTGTGAAAAGCTTTATTGATGATGTAAAATTAAGGGTATTCTCCTCCAAGGTGCCACCTCTGTCTGTCTTGCCATGGAAAAAAGTCCAATCTTGTCTTCAGCATGGCCAGAATAAAGGCCACTGTCCATAATTTCTGCTCCATATTAAAGTCCAGTCCAGCATCCCTTGTGTGGGGTCTGCCTGGCCATGGGCCATGTGACTGCGTAAGGCCACCTGGCTGAGGAGGTGAGCACAACGGCAAGTGTGGGTCATGGAGCAAGAGAGGAAAAGAGGAAAGCAAATGCAAGCAAGAGCAAGAATACAGGAGAGGGGAAACTCTTTGGTGATTTTACCCTTCCAAGATTTAGTGCACTTGCAGTGGCTCCACCATCCTAGCCAGTCCGTTGTTCTCCATGTTAGACTGACAGGCAAGTGCCTTCCCTATGTCAGCCTGTCTTCACTGAACATGCATCTATTTTCCTTTTTGTTTGATCCTTTCTTCCAATGATTTGCAGGGAATGAACGGGAGGTTCCCTGGGGAGCATGAAGCTGTCTGCAGCTTCTTGGTGAAGCTGCCTGGATGACCATGCTTACAATGCCTGGCCTTCCCTTTGCTCTCTTCCCTTTATTATTATTAATAACTAGCTAATTATGACAATAACATCTTGATTCCTGATGCATGGAAACTATGCAATGGTAAATGTGTCCTGTTGTAAGTCACTAACTTTGTGATAATTTGTTACAGCAGCAACAGAAAACTTATATATCCACTTTCATGCCAAATTTCCTTTTTGGAGTTGTTGTTTTTCTCTTCTCCTTTTTATTGAAGTTACTGGGGTGACACTGATTAACAAAATTATATAGGTTTCAGGTGCACACTTTCATAAAATATCATCTGTACAATGTCTTGGGTGTTCACCACTCCAAGGCAAATCTCCATCCACCACCATTATTTAGCCCTCCTATACCCTCCTCCACTTCCCACATCCCCTGTCCCTGAGCAATCACACTGTTGTCTGTGTCCATGAGTTTTTTCTCTCCTTTTTTCTTTTTTGCTCATTCACTCCACACACACCCCCACCCAGCTGTCCCACCAACCACCCCCAACAGCTGTTAGTCTGTTCTCTATCTCTGACTCTGTCTCTACTTCGCTTGTTAGTTCATTTTGTTCATTAGATTCCATGTGAGTGAAATCATATAATGATTTGGTGTTTATTTATTGTTTAGATTGCAGTGTTTTAATATTTATGGGATATATGCCATTCAGTTTTGATACAAAATAAACTAAAATTCTTGTCTGGCTTACTTATATGAACCAGAATTCTCTGAAGTGTACAAATGGTCAGAATCAAGCATGACAGCTGTCTGATGCAGTTTACTTCTAGCTTATCTCACTGCCAGTCCTGGATCCCGGTTGGCAGAGCTTTGTTATTCATGCTGAAAGAGGAAACCAACCAACTTCCACAGGTTAGAGTGATAGGACTACTTAAAGGAAGCATTAAAGTGTTCAGTGTTCACAAATGGCAGGATCATATTACTTGATGATAATTTTCTACCAACTCTCTCCTGCTATAGCCAATTTGGGTAACTGAGTCCAGAAAGATGCTGTCAATTAGGAGGAAAATCAGAATGTAGTCAATGTTTAAGGATCTGGATATGAAGTAAGATTAAAAGTGTTAGCCCTAATCGGTTTGGCTGAGTGGATAGAGCGTTGGCCTGCGGACTCAAGGGTCCCAGGTTCGATTCCGGCCAAGGGCATGTACCTTGGTTGCGGGCACATCTCCAGTAGGGGGTGTGCAGGAGGCAGCTGATCAGTGTTTCTCTCTCATCCATGTTTCTAACTCTATGTCCCTCTTCCTTCCTGTCTGTAAAAAATCAATAAAATATATTTTTTATTTATTTATTTTTTTTATTATTATTATTTATTTATTTATTTTTTATTGCTTAAAGCATTACAAAGGGTATTACATATATGTCCTTTTTTTTCCCTGCCCTTGACAATACCCCGGCTTCCTCTACCCCCCAGTGTCTTATGTCCATTGGTTATGCTCATATGCATGCATACAAGTCCTTCGATTGATCTCTTACCCCCCTCCCTCCTGCCCCCCAACCCTCCCCGGCCTTCCCGCTGCAGTTTGACAATCTGTGTGAGGCAGCTCTGCCTCTGTATCTATTATTGTACAAAAGTTTATAATGGTCTCTATTATCCATGAATGAGTGAGATCATGTGGTATTTTTCCTTCATTGACTGGCTTATTTCACTTAGCATAATGCTCTCCAGCTCTATCCATGCCGTTGCAAATTGTAAGAGTTCCTTCTTTTTTACAGCAGCATAGTATTCCATTGTGTAGATGTACCACAGTTTTCTAATCCATTCATCTACTGATGGGCACTTAGGCTGTTTCCAGATCTTAGCTATGGTGAATTGTGCTGCTATGAACATATGGGTGCATATATCCTTTCTGATTGGTGTTTCTGGTTTCTTGGGATATATTCCTAGAAGTGGGATCACAGGGTCAAATGGGAGTTCCATTTCCAGTTTTTTGAGGAAACTCCATACTGTCTTCCATAGTGGCTGCACCAGTCTGCATTCCCACCAGCAGTGCACAAGTGTTCCTTTTTCTCCACATCCTCTCCAGCACTTGTCGTTTGTTGATTTGTTGATGATAGCCAGTCTGACAGGTGTGAGATGGTACCTCATTGTTGTTTTGATTTGCATCTCTCGGATGATTAGTGACTTTGAGCATAAAACCTTCTGCACAGCAAAATAAACCATCAACAAAACAACAAGAAAACCCACTGCGTGGGAAAACATATTTGCCAACGTCATATCTGATAAGGGACTAATCTCCAAAATTTATAGGGAACTCTTACAACTTAACAAAAAGAAGATAAACAATCCAATCAAAAAATGGGCAAAGGATCTAAATAGACACCTTTCAAAAGAGGACATTCAGAAAGCCAAGAGACATATGAAAAATCAATAAAATATATTTTTTTAAAAAGTGTTAGGTATAGACAGATTGATTAACCACAATAAGAAACAGGGGTAAAAGCAAACTATAAATATCTGAAGTTTATTAAACAGCAAATTTAAGAGGTACTTGGGAAGAATATTGCAGCTTAAATTAAAAAAATATTTTATTGATATTTTAGAGAGAGAGGAAGGGAGAGGGAGAGAAATATAGAAAAACTGATATAAGAGTGAAACATGTATTACACCTCCTACCAAGGGTGGTCGAGCCCACAACCCAGGCACCTGCCCTAACCAGGAATCCAACCGGCAACCTTTTGGTGCCCAGGATGATGGAAGCCCAACTAACTGTGTCATGCTGGCTGGGGAGCAGCTTTAATTTGTGTTAGATCGCACACAGTTAAACATGAGATAAATTTGACAGGTGAGGGAAACTGATATAACAACCTTCAAATCTCAGAAGATTATGCTTTGTGGTTTGTATCATAGCCATCTGGGGTTGAAAGGAGGGTTAAAAAGAGTGCTGCTCCATGGAGTCATTCAATAATTCAGGCTTCTACCATATAGTCTATCCCCCATCTTCCTGAGCAGGAGTCTGAAAACTAAGATTCATGGATCAGTTTTGGCCCCAAACCTGTTTTTGTATGGTATGTGAGCAAAGAGTGTCTTTTGCATTTTTAACACCATATATATATATATATATATATATATATATATATATATAGATATTTAAAATAAATATGACAAACAAAGGATTGAGTATCTGGCCTTTTCAGAAAAAAAAGTGCCAATCACAGCTTGATACCCTCAACTACATTCTCTGCATCTAGCCAGAAGTTAAGGGAAATGACAGGCCATGGAAGATTGTGCAAGAAGTTTTAGGGGCAGGACCTGGAAATTACAAACATTACATTCACTACATACTATTTAAAGGGTCTCCACCTCTATGCAATTCATAGTTTCAAGTATAGTCAAGCTCTATACACAGCTGAAAAAGGAATAGAAGTTACAGAATTATTAGAGTTTTTTTGTTTGTTTTTGGTTGTTGTTGTTTTTTTACAGAAATAGAGTTTTTAAAAACTTGCCATAATCCCAATTATTGGTCAACAAAACATAAAATAGAAACATTTGAAAAAATACATAATAGAAAATAACTAAATATTGATTTGTACGGGGAAAAAAGCAGGAAGCCCAAGATAGTCAAGGTTATAAATTATGTCAGGCAATTGTGGTTTTTGGTAATTTATTCTTAAATACAAATATAATCCAGTCATAAGTTAGCCTAACTCTTGAATACAAATTAAGTTCATCATTGTCTTTTCAGACACCATGAAAAAATTGGAATTAAGATTGTCCCAAAATATGTTGAATATAATTATCATTTAGATTCTTTTTGTTCAGGTAACTCTCATTGCTATTATCAAAGCATTATATTTTTAACTCACAATCTTATAAATGTAATTGTTTAGTTCTAAGCAAATTGAGAAATGAGCAGAGTTTTATAAATATGAACATAAGCCTAAATATACAGAAAAATGTGTAAAAATATATGTATCACTGCGGTGTGATTCTTATGCTATCTAGGAATTACTCTTCTTTGCTCTTTGGTGGAAATCATTATTCATTGTTGCTAGAAAATAATCTCCATCCTTACCTTGCAAAGATGTTCTTCTTTCTTTACTGTCATGATTGGTTTCATCTGCCTTTATACACGTCAATTGATGCTGGGCAACAGCAGACTGCTTGCCTTCTTTATTCAGAGCCAGTCTATTAATTAAAGAAAATTATCTTTCTCTCTGTCTGAATATGCTTAAAGATCAGTTCTTAAAACAGGAGAGATAGTTGATTACACAGATTTCATCAATCATTTCTCTTCTTCTAGCTATGTCTACTGTAATTAATATTTGTTATGCCTGTAAAATAGCAAAGGTAGGGAAAGAACATCTGTTAATGTCTTTTCAATGGAATGCCTTCCAGAAAGTGTTAGGAGCAGAAAAAAAGAATAGTGGGGACTAGCTATAATTATAATAAATATTAATCATGCTCTGTTAACCCTGATTGTTCTGTTCTGATTAGAGAAAACACATTCTAATGTGGCTGAGAGGTGTACACCCCGGGACATGGGAGTTAACTTAGGAATGCAGTCCATTCTCCTTTTATCACCATGGGAAGATTAACAACCTTGTTGCTGAAGCAATCTGGTCCTGAGGTGCCCGCCATTGCCACCCCCTAAACCCAAATTGCCTGTAAACTATAACCATTATATGTTGCCTACTTCCCATGCCTGTAATTCCTACTTTCCCAATTAATCTTTGTCCTTCTACCCAACATAAGCAGCTGGCTATGAGGGGTGCAGAGCAGATTATCATTGATGACCTGCTGCTCTCCATATTGCCTGCATTGTTGGAATAAATGCTCTTATATGATTCAACCCTGTCTCTGCTTAATTGGCTCAGGTAGGTACAGGCAGCCCAGACCAACTGGCTGCCCAGTTTCAAAAGTGTGCTCTGCAGACTGTCTGCCTCACTGGTGGTGAGAACGGTTTCATTCATCTTTCATTCATTATTCAATTTCTTCCATAAAATGATATTGGGAGAATGTAATCTGAGATGTTAAATGTCTCTCACCCTCTCTTCCCTTTACAGTTGTTTCCTCCTTCAGTTACTAGGGAATTTCAACTTTGTTCCACCAAAGAAGTAGTTCCTGGGGCTCCCCTTTTCCTACTTAATGTCTTCTAGGAGCTCATTGTTAAACCTTTAATGCCCCTTGCATTAAGCACACACCCTTTCTCTCATAGATAAGCTGATCACCACATAGCCTCTGCACTGGCATCCAGTAAAAGCAATAAAGTGAAAAACTTAGGGGAAAGTATCTTATCAGGATTTGTAGAAAGTAAAATACCCATTAAACCTGACAGTCTGAATCTTTCAACCAAGTCTCAGCAATGACTGTGGAAACACTCATTATAGGGTTTCTTCACTGTGAAAGAAAGAAAAACGGATTCTGCATTATAAAGCCCTTGACTTTCCCTTCTAAATCTTGTGAAGGAGAGATCCCCCTTTGGCTGCCTTCATCTCCTGTGGATTGCAATTTGCCACGTAGCGCAAGTACATTGTGACTCCTTGAAAGAATTGTGCGTTCCCATGCTGTTCTGTGAATGGGTTCTCAGCCATCAGGCTTTGTGTGTGTGTGAGTGCTGATGCCACACCAGGCACTGCTGACAACTGTGTTACAAGTCACATCCTTAGGGACTCTGCAAGCATTCAGAAAGAGCCTGTGGAAGAATATGATTGGCCATGAAATCAAAGAAAAGAAGGACTATGGAGATTATTTTTGATGCAATGCTAGCTCTGGCAGTACAAGTATTCTCTGAAATATAGACTACTGAGTTTTAAAGCTTTGCTAGTGTTGTTTCAATGTATAACAATTGTGACAGCTTTTTAATAAGATTTTTAAGTTATGAAAATCTTAGCTTGTCCCTCATAAATATTCTCACAGTGTCAGTCAAGAAAACCAGATACCTATCCCTGATATCTGATCCTGTCTAATAATAAACATATTAGATAGATATATGGTAGATGATAGATGATAGATAGATAGATAAAAGATAGATAGATGATAGATAGATGATAGATAGATAGATAGATAGATAGATAGATAGATAGATAGTAGATTGATAGATAGATAGAAGTTCACTACTTCTTTGAATTACCCTTGGTGGGGGCATCATCCCAGTTCTAGGACTACTGAACCTGCTTGTACCAGAAAAGGATCTCAATGTTTTACTTTTCATGGAAAAAAAATGTGGTAAATAATAAGCTGACGAAAGCTGATGGAAGATTAAAGTCAGTGGTACATGAGCAGGCTAAATAGCCATCTCAGACAGTGATTAAATAAAATTGAATTTATTTAAGGAAAAGGGGGTGAGATATGGGAATATCCAAAGGGAAGGGCTACACAGAGAAAAGGGTGTCTTGGATACAGGTTCAGGGGATTAGCTCAGGACAAGATGCCACTACCAATTGCTCCTCTGATTGCAAATCTCGTGGGGTCCCATAGAGGTTGCAGGAGACATGCTAGTGTGGGAATAGCATGGGTGTGCTGCTTGGAGGGAGAGTGAGCACTGTGTCCTTTGTCTTATGCACAGTTATCTCTCTCTTGCAGGTGGAAATCTTAAGGGAGATATCAGGGGAGGGTCTTAATTGAATATTCATCAGCTTCCCAGGTGTGCTCTTTCAGGGTCATGGTCTCTACTGATTGGTTGGTGCTAGGAAAGGGGATCGTTAGTCAATGTAGCTGGACTGAGGCAGCCATGCTGCCACTTGGCTAGATTTGCTGCTTTTCTGAACGTGGAGCAGAAAATACAATTGAGACCTAGATGTTATCTTTAGGGAGGAAAAGGTCAGGGGGTCTAAACCACCTGACCAGTCATATGAGAGATCAGGGTCCAAACTGCATTGTAATATGCTAGAGGAGGATAGGTTACCCTGGGGGCAAGGTTCTTGTTTTCCCAGTTGTGTATCTAGGGCTTTCTGACCTACTGAGTTTCTGTACCTGGCCCATCATACTTGCTCTGGGTGTCTAACAGCTGACTTAGCAGGTCGTGTCTTGGTGACTTAGCAAACCCTTCCATTAATTGTATAGAATCTCCAGGTCATGAAGAACATGCTATATATATATACTTAAAAGAGTTAATTAAAATAAAAGGCTGGAAAATAGCCTATATAATGAAGAGGTAGTATGCAAATTTACCCTCACACCCTCACAAGATGGCTGCCCTACAACAGGCTGGCAGGAAGGTTAGTGAGGGACAAACAAACGACTGAACAGCAGGCTGCATTGGGTGACCAGGCTGGCGGGGGGTTCGTGAGAGGTGACCAAGCTGGCGAGGGGGCAGTTGGGGGTGACCAGGCCAGCAGGGGGGGCAGTTGGGGCAACCAGGCCAGCAGAGGGAGGCAGTTAAGGGTGACCAGGCTGGCAGAGGGAGGCAGTTGGGGGCAACAAGGCCAGCAAGGGGGGCAGTTAGAGTAGATCAGGCCAGCATGGGGGGCAGTTAGGGGCAACAAGGCAAGCAGGCAGGTGAGTGATTAGGAGCCAGCAGTCCAGGATTGTGAGAGGGATGTCCGACTGCCGGTTTAGGGCCGATCCCTTGGATCAGGCCTAAACCAGCAGTCAGACATCTCCAGAGGTGTCCTGGATTGGAGAGGGTGCAGGCTGGGCTGAGGGGACCCCCCCACATGCATGAATTTCATGCACTGGGCCTCTAGTAACTATATAAAAAGTATAGGTCAATTTATGTAAAATAAAGATTTATTTAATGTAACCTTGGGGAGTGGGATAATCTTTGTTACAATCAAATTATCTTTTTTTTAAAGGATTCATATATATATATATATATATATATATATATATATATATTTAACATATATTTTTATTAATTTCAGAGAGGTAGGGAGAGGGTATCAGAGAGATAGAAACATTGATCTGCTGCCTGCTGCATGCCTCTCTACTGGGAATTCAACCTGAAACCTGGGCTTGTGCCCTTTCTGGGAATTGAACCATGACCTCCTGCCTCATAGATCAATACTCAACCAGGGAGTGACACCAATTGAGCCAATCAAATTTTCTTTTTAAAAAAAATTGCTGTGAATCTTAAGTGACACCCCTATCAGGGGTTGTAGATCTTGAGAAAAGACAAGGCCCCCAAAAAACAGAATGATGATAAGAGGAAATAGGTGACAATTAAATAATAATAAAGGCATACACCATGATAAAAAAAAACAAACTATTAGAAAGTTTCCAGATATACACCAAAAGAAAAGCAATGGTAGACAAGATATGTAGAGACTAGAATTTCTTCACTCATCTGTATAAAAGATGGGGAAAGGACCACTAATAATCTACAATTGAAAAGAGGGGAGACATAAAAATGGAGAATGAAAAGAAAAAAGGATGGGAAATAGATGGGAAAGAAAAAGACATTACAGAGTAAGAAAAAGGGAAAAGAAAGAAAAAGGTGTTCTTATTTACTAGGTTTCTTTCTTAAAAGACCACCGGGAATGGGGTTTGTAAAGAGGAACAGAAGAAAGTGAACAATTTACACCTCTCCTGGAAGGAAGAAAAGGAGCAGAGATTCCTGTCAGAGTCATTTTTACTAGTATAACACAACTTCCCAGAAAGAGACACTGTATAGGGTCATGAATGTTTAATTTTAATGAATCTAAAGTTATCATTAAAATAATTAAATGGCTTAGGTGGGTAATGAAAGATTTAAATTAGAGAACAACAAAAATCTAATAAAAATGTTATCATTAAAAAAACATTGATGATATTCAACTTTGTAGCTCAAAACCAGCAATTGTTTCTCTTTTATAATGAGACAGTCAACACAGGAGAGTTTGTGAACAAGTTTAGGCAAACTGGGATAAATTAAAAGTTATGGTTAAATTAGCCCACAATTTTGGGACCTGGACAAGGTAATAGAGTTATAAAGTAGAGCTAAGGCAAAGGAAGTACAAGTTATTTACTTTATAGATAACTGCACTGAATTGGGAGAGGAAATAATAATTACATAATTTTGCTCAAATAATGCTCAGCAGGAGAGCAGGACATCATGTTAATAGGATCTTTAATTAGAGTCAATGATACATAAAAGCAAGTACATATTAAAAACAATAGTTATTAGTTAAAGCATTTGTTTATTAAGTGTTAATAATGTGCCAGGCATTCAGCAAAGTGTTATAAATATCATTGAATTCACACAAGCACATACACACTGTGAGTTATCATATGTAGTAATGTTGTTATAAATTTAAAAAAAAATAAGAAAGAAACACAAGCTGAGCAAGGATAAATAAATTTTCTTAAGAATCAAGTGAGAGTGTGTCATTAAAAGAACAGTGCCTCATTTATGCACCCCCCCATTGCTAGAAGTGGGGTGTTGGGGGTACTGCTGGAGTAAACATTTCTGGAGTCTCCTATATGGAAGGATGAGATGTGGTGGAAAGCTTCATTTCCGTGGAATTATAGCTTCAGATTCCCAAAGTCCCATTTCCTTTAGTCCAGTCATAGAAGAAGTGTAGCTGGGGTTTCAGATCTAAAAGTAGAGCCAGTGTCTAGAGTTTTCTTTCCATGTTGGAGCAGGATCCAGTACTGCATGAAGCTAGTTGCAGTCCATTAGTCAATTGCTTGTGGGGGTCTACATGGCTGTGGGGAGCCAAGCATGAGCCAAGAATGAATTTATTTCTTCGGGGTTTAAATATCCCAAATCTTCGTGGGCTTGCATTGGCCATGCCCATTCTGGGCTGTTCTCAGGTGTGACTGACAGACAAGTATCTTCCCTATGTCATCTCAACTTTACTGGGCATGAGTCTATCTTCCCTTTGTTGGACCCTCCACCAGTGTTTTGCAGGGAACATGCCTATAATGGCTGGCCTTCCCTTTGCTCCTTTCCTGTTATTAAGAACTAGAGGCCCGATGCAGGAAATTCGTGCAAGAGGCTCGGCCCTCACAGCCCCGGCATCCTCAGTTGGCCCTCGCAGCCCTGGCTTCATTCAGGTCATCCTGCTGTTCAGTCTAATTAGCATATCAGCTCTTTATTATATATGATTAGTTAATTATAACAGTATCAGTTGATTTGGGAGTCCAAATGAAATTTGAAACCAAAGTCAATGCTCTTCATATAAAAACTAGCTCTCAATTCTTCTACTAAAACTAGAAAAAGGTATAAACTTCATGATTAAAAGGATATTGTTATTCAATCTTCCCCAGAACTCCCCTTTATAAAACTGAGCAAGCAAAGTGTGACCAGTTTCACTGATTCAAAGAAAAAATAAAATAAATTTCTCAGTTTATATCCTCTGCAGGAGAGAACTTTGGAGTTTAAAAGACAAAGGAAATAAGGTTTTAAGAATAGATGTGAAGAAAAGAAGATGGATTTCATGTTGTGATGAGAAAAGAACAGAGGCACAATGCAAAGTATCCAGGGGATAAACAAGAGGTACAACAAGAAAACATTGGGAGGAAGGCAGCTCTAGCAGAGTAAGTGAAATAGAACATGTTTATTTTTGAGCACAAAATTTTGTATGAAATCTAAATATGAGGGGGGTGGGGTAGGAAAACAGAGAAGAAGGACATTAATACATAAGGAAGGTAAGTGAAAAGAAAATTAAATAGAAGCCAAGTACAGATTAAAACCAAGTTTTTAATACCAGGATAAGAAATGCAAATTAGAAATCCAAAAACAGAAAATAGCAACATTTAGAGAGCTGAAGGTAAAAAATAAAATTCTGAAAAAAACTACACATAGACATACAGTTATGGGTCCATCAGTTATTGAAGTAAAATCATGTAACCCAAGCAGCATAACCAGAAAGAAGCCACAAAAATGCAACTTAGGGTTCCCAAGGAAAGAAAAAATAAAATGAAATATCAGCATAAAGAAAATTCATATGAAAAATAAAATATTGTGGAAGAATGACCTAGTTTTGGAGTTCTTCATGATGGTTAATAAAGGGAAACACAAGCCTACAAAAGGGAAAATTTGTATTTTAAAAGTCTTAAATTGATCCTGCAATGTGAACCTATTAGAATGGATATGTTCATACTATAATAATTAGTATGCTTTCCCAATCTATATCTTACCTCAAATTAATGTTGAGGTGAAAATTTTATAGAATCAGTAATTTTTTTACACCTTTGTAAGACATATGGATTGGGAGGCGATTCAAAATAGAAATAAAACAAAAATGACCAGACTGAAAGTGACTTATGGATAAAATATTTGAAAGATTTAATATTTTAAATTCATAATTTATATGTTTGTTCATTCTTTTATTTGACATAATTTCAAAAGCAATCTATATTCATTATTAAAATTGTAGAAAATACCCTTTTAATTGAATTTATTAAGGTGGCATTGGTTAATAAAATTATATATGTTTCAGGAATATAATTCTATAATACATTATCAGTATATTGTATTGTGTTCATCATTACTGCAACCATGCAAACCTACAGGTAAAACATGGTATTCTCAAGACAATCCTTATAAAGTTTGCTCATGTGGTGAGAATGCCCTTCTGGATCAGCATTTGGGGTTGGTGAACTAAAGGCCCCTAGATCAACATGAAGAAATTCATTCCCCAATAGCCGTTCATCATAAGACCACTTTGCTACATGACCAATCTGACAAATTATTAGCTGCCCCAAAATGTGTATCTACTCACCAGTTATGAAGCTGATAGCAATCCCTATTTCACCAAGATCACTCAGTTCTCATTGTCACTTTACATATTGCAATTTCTTCTAGACTTTAAATTTTAGGTATAAATATATAATTTATGTCTAAAATTTTAAAGCTATAGAGTGGGTCTCTTACAAAGCATTTTCAATAAAGTCTACAATGAGTGAATGCAGAGGCATTATCTGGGGAATTATGTATATTTATATTTAGTTCAAATACCCGTAAGAACTTAAACTGGATTTATATAAATCATAACACAAATTAAAATAATACACAACCCAAAGCTAAATAAAAATAGTTTTCAAATATCAGATGGCCAGGTTACTTGTTACATAGGAAACTAATATTGCATGTGTAGTGATATTTATACTAGAGCTGTTTGATTTATATGTATTTTTAAAAAAATAAGAGCAATTGAGCTACATCAATCAGTGGTTATTTTCAGCAATGTTTGGCTACACAGAAAAAAAGAAATACATTTCATTTTCTAAGTTCTCTTTAAATGCTTAGTGTTTTATATACAGAAAGGTAGCTTTCCCCTTAATTGCAATTTAGACTGACATGAAGGTGTGAAAATAGACACTCAGGTGAAACTTCCACTTGGTAGTCTAAAAGGCAGCTGGTTTCTCTGCACATCTTTATTATTACATACACAAGTGTGTACAAATGAGTATTACTTTTTATTCAGTGGTATTAACAAATCACTATCATAAACTCAATTAATTATATTATACATTTAGGAACTATCTTTAGAAACATATGAACAAAATGAGTATGCATATTAAAAAGCTTATAAACTTGAAAGTAACTATTAATAGTTTGAGATAACAAAAATAAAGAATAAGCACAGAATGTTCTTTTTTCTCTCACATCTTTGGATACTTAATACACTCTACAATTTTTTTAATTATAAGGATAACTACTAACAAAAACACAAATTATAGAATTACTTTGATAGAAATATAAATTGGTACAGCCATTTTGAAAAATAATATGGAGGTTCCTTTAAAAATTAAAAATAGAATTATCATATGATCCAGTAACTTCACTTCTGGGTATTTTTCCAAAGGAAACAAAATTACTATCTGAAAAAAAAATATCTGCACTTCCATGTTCCTTGCAGTATTACAATACCCAAGAAATGAACAAAACTTAAATGTCCATTGATAGATGAATGGATAAAGAAGTTGTAGTATGTATACACAATGGAATATTGTTTGGCCATGAAAAGAAAAATCATGCCAATTTCAACAACATAATTGGATTTTGAGGGCATTATGCTAAGTTAAAAAAAATAGACATAGGGAAAACAAATACTGTCTGATCTCACTTATATGTGGAATCTAAAAAAGAAAGAAAGAAAGAAAGAAAGAAAGAAAGAAAGAAAGAAAGAAAGAAAGAAGGAAGGAAGGAAGGAAGCGATGTGAAGGAAGGAAGGAAGGAAGGAAGGAAGGAAGGAAGGAAGGAAGGAAGGAAGGAAGGAAAGAAAGAAAGAAAGAAAAAGAAAGGAAGGAAGGAAGGAAGGAAGGAAGGAAGGAAGGAAGGAAGGAAGGAAGGAAGGAAGGGAGAGAGAGAGAGAGAGATAGAGAGAGAGAGAGAGAGAGAGAGAGGGAGAAAGAAGAAAGAAAGAAAGAAAGAAAGAAAGAAAGAAAGAAAGAAAGAAAGAAAGAAAGAAAGAAAGAAAGAAGAAAGAAAGAAAGAAAGAAAAAAGGGAAAAAAAAGAAAGATCTCATAGATACAGAGAACAGATAGGTAGTTGCCAGAGGTGGGGGGTGGGCAAAATGGGTGAAGATGGTCAAAGCTACAGCCTTCCAGTTTTAAGATAAATAAGTCTTGGGGAGGTAATGTACAGCATGGTGACTATAGTAACAATACTGTATTGTGTATTTGAAAGTTTCTAAGAGAGTATATCTTAAAAGTTCTCATCGCAAAAAAATAATTTATAACTGTATATTGATGGATGTTAACTAAACTTATTGTGATAATCATTGTGCCATGTTTGCATATATCAAATCATTAAGATGTACACCTAACACTAATATAATGTTGTAGGCCAATTATCTCAATAAAAAACACACAAATATCACAAGCCTAGAATTTATGGGAGAGTAATTGTGTTCTAAATTCTCACCATTCATATTAAGAAGTAGAATATGTCTATAAATTATAAATCAAGAAATAGAAACTTAATGGATGTGTTTAAGTTAATGACAATTATCAGAAAACTAAAGTGTTTTATTCTAACTAGAAGGTATAGAGGAGGTAGAAGAGGTAAAATATGGTGTAAATAGATTCATTTACTCAACAAATATTTCTAGCTACTACCTAAAGTTGTTAAGTCAAGCAAAAAAGGGGTACATTTTTGTAGTTTAAAATTGGTAATGAAGTGTTCCAGCTTGTTTAGAAAAAATAGAAAATAGGAACGTATGCTGCTCCCATTTTAGCAACTAGAAATAAGCAGGGCAATTTACAAAACCATGTATATTTTTTGAATTTATCAGATAACTGAGATAACAGGACAACTAATTAGCCTGAAATCTACAGAGTAGTAGAAACTGTTAAGGAGAGATGTGATCAAGTGCACTAGATTACCTGGGCCAGAACAACAGACAAATATGGAACTGGCATAAAGTGACTAAGAGCATTTTAGTACAGTTTATTAACAAATCTGTGAAATTTTAACAGCAGCTAGCATTGAGCATATAGAAGCCCTCTGAGCTGCAGATACTCAGATATAACCTATATATTGAAACTCGAAATTATCAGTCAGTGATTTCAAAATATCTATGATTAATATTTTTAAGACCCTAGTGGAGAAGATGGACGACACACATGAACAACTGGCAAATTTCAGCAGAAAGATGGAAAGTAAAAGAAATAATCAAATGGAAATGCTAGAGACAAGAGAGAGAGAGAGAGAAGAGAGAGAGAGAGAGAGAGAGAGAGAGAGAGAGAGAGACCTTTAAATGGGCTCACCAATAGACTCAACATAGTCAAGGAAAGAGTCAGTGAAGTTGAAAATCATTCAGTAGAAATTATATAAACTGAAATACAAAAAAAATGAGTTAAAATAAGAAACAGAATATTCAAAACATGAGGAACAATTTCAAACAAGCTAACATGCATGGAATTGGTATCCCATAGAAAAAAAAGATAAATATTGAAGAGTAAAAGGACAAAATTTTACAAAAGTAATGAAAAATATCAAATTTGCAGGTCTAAACAGCTCCTATGCACACACCCCTATAAACCAAAGATAAAACCATGGAAAAATTGAAAAAAACCTCTAGCCAGGATAGCTGAGGAATAAGAAAGATACAACTTACCAACTTCAGTCAGGAAAGAGGGGACATAAATATAGATCTATAGACATTTATTTAGTTTAACAAAAGAACTTTGCAAATTTCAATATTACGGAAAAGTTTTTGGTGATAAATATGACAACATAGATGAAATGAACGTGTGTGTGTGTGTGTGTGTGTGTGTGTGTGTTTATGACCTCAATAGTTCTATATTTAAAGTTATCAAATTTATAGTTTAAAAAAAAACAACAACAACAAGAGCAAAACAACTCATGCCCATGTGTTTTTTCTGGAAAATTTGACAAATACCTAAAGAAGCAATAACACCAATTTCATACAAACTCTACCAGAGAACTAAAAAGGTAATACATCTCAACTCATGCAATGAGGCAAAAATTGTCCTGATATCAAAACCAAATACTACTACTACTATTACTACTACTAATAATAATATCAACAATAATAATGCAAGGAGAAATACAGTCCCAAATCCCTGTTGAACAAACATTCCAAAATCCTCAATAGAATATTACTAAATCTGATTGAGCAACATATAGAAAAAGGTAAATATATTGTGATTCAATGATGTTAGACCCAGGAATCCAGGCCTGGTCCAAAAATTCTAAAATCAGTTAACATATTCCCCCAATTTCAACAGATAAGGCAATAAAATTACATTAAATTCAATACATGCAGGAAAAGCATTTATTCTTTATTTATGTGTATTTCATTATTTAGTGTGCCCACATTATATTGGTAAGTGAAAACTGCGATTCCAGAAAAATATGTATGTTTATGTATAGGACATATGGATATATAAATATGCATGTACACACACAATGATCTTAACAGATTAAATGTGGGTGTGTAATTATATGTATATAGAAAATATCTTGCATATTATTAATGGCAACAACTGGAGATGGGATCAGATTTTGGAAGCTACATGAAAAATTGGGAAGCTTGTATAATTTTCTTGGCATACCATGTGCAGTTTGAAATGTTTTACAGCAGATTCATTACCTATGTAATCAGTTTTAATATAAAAACTATAATTATGACTGGCTGTTAAGTGACATATTCTAAATGAACAGAGCATTAATGAGGGGGAAGAAGAGAAAGTTTCTAAATAAATATCTTGGAGTTGGTCAAAGCTTGCTGCCAGCAGATTTTTTTTCCTCACTGCTGCTGGAGCATTAATTGGGACCTGAAACAGATGATTAACTTGCTCCTGTGAATGCTTTATCCTGTAGAGAAGGTTATGGCTGGGAATTATAGCACTTTGTGGTGTACTAGTAGGTGAGGATGAAGCTAGAAAATTAACCATTTATTTCCTGCTTCAAAGAAAATTATTTTTAATTGGTTTTTATAAAGTTGCATCTCATTTCCCACAGTGGGTGATATTTTAAAAATGCGTAAATGGGTTACTTTGTAAATAGAGTGACACTGTGAACAACTGGTTAAGAACATTTTAAAAAAGAACCAAAGGATATGTGAGGGTAAAAAAGACATTTGAGCTAATAGCCATTTCAAAAGAGGCCAACAATGGTTTAAGGTCCTTCAGACCTAAGAGTCAGGGTGGGAGGCAGTCAAGAAAGAAACCAAGATGATTCAACTGTGAGAGCTCATCACCCCAATATTTCAAAATGATTTTATTCTTTGTATGTTTGGAGTTCTCCATAAAATTGTTTTTATGGAAAGGGTACCTCTGCACAAAATGTTTTCAATAATTTATCTACCGGATCCATTTTAAAAGTAAGGGAACTGAGCCCTGGGTGCTGCTTCTACCTCGCTGTACTGTCTTTTTACTTGTAAACCCTAGCTGTTCCACATATGTAGTTTTTACATAGAAACAGTTCAAGAGGTTAATAAATGTATCTATATATGCCCTGCCAGTCTGGCTCAATGGTTGGGCGTCCACCTATGAACCAGGAGGTCATGGTTCGATTTCTGGTCAGGGCACATGCCCGGGTTGCTGGCTCCATTCCTAGTGTGGGGTGTGCAGGAAGCAGCCAATCAATGATTCTCTCTCACCATTGATGCTTCTCTCTCTCCCTCTCTTTAAATAAATAAAATATATTTTTTAAAATGTATCTACATTTATATTATACTTATGTAATTGCAATTATTTTTAACCTTTATGAATACCACTTGCGTTACAGTTCTTTTATTCATGTTGTTTTTAATAAATATACAGAATATTAAAAATGTGTGCAAATTGTAATATTATTATCCTTCTTCCCCAGGAGCCTTTGATCCCTTCCAAGATTGCAACATTTTGTGAATATACCTCTAGAAATTGTATATATACATTCAAGCCCACATATATGTAAATATAGATATTTACAAATATAAACAGCTTTTTATAAAACCTAAATAGCTGTATTCAACTTTCTATACTTTGCATTTTTCTAAGCATACATCTTAAAAACTGTTTCATAATACAACATGAATGTAAGAGCAACAGGCTATGTCATTATTTGAATGCACCATAATTTGATCATAACTTCAGCTGATTATATAATGTTTTTAAACTTAGCTGGTCAAATCAAGGTCAGTTAATCAGTGTATCTGGTCAAATGAAGTTCATTTTGGTCAATATTAGTAATTTCCTATTAAAAATCGTATTGCCAGTTTAAGTTGTCGAGTGTTCCAATTATGCTGCATAAGAAACCATTTCCAAACCCAAAGGCTTTAAAACAATAGTCCTTTAATGTTGCTTATGAAAGCATAGTTTAGATAAGCTGTTCTTCTGATCTTGGCTGAATTCACTCACCTGTCTGCAATCAGTTGCAAGTTGAGGAAGCAGCTTTGTTGATTTTGAGTCCTCTGGTGTGTTTATAGGTGCCCTGGGCTTGGCTAGGTGTTTTCTCATCTAAGATGGCCTTTGACTGGAACAACTGGGATGATAAGATAAGAAAGTCTCAGTTCTCCACGTGTCTCTCACGTCCTTTTCCACATTAAACAGTTTTGGTTGCATAAGGGAAATACCTATTGAATGATTTTGAGGATACTAATTGGAATTTGTTTTTATGTTTATAGCTACATTATCTCCCCCCACCCTGAAGTCAGTCTCTTTGCTCATATTGGGCCTTCATTTGCATGCTAATGGTCTTACTCAAGAGGCTGTGTCCTTAGCTGTTCAGTTGTATCTATTCATAAAGGATTATGTTAGAATAAGTAGCAGGCGAAAGATAATATTAGATAGGTTACAAAATGCTTCCCAAACAAACCTCTCTGAATGGGAGTGTGGACCTTTATTGGTGGAACTGATATTTCACCAGTCAGCATTTAGTAGCAGGAATACCAGGAATATGGGAAGAAAGCAGGCAGAGTGAACAGACTCCAACTACCAAATAAATGAGGCTTTACTCTGGAAAGGTGAAGCAATTCAGTTTATTTTATTGTTCTGTTCTGCCAAATTGTTTCCATACCTTACCATATTTTTTCTTCTTTTCTGTTGAAGAGGTTCAGTTGATACCTCATTGTTCACTACTCTATAAAGACAAACATCCTTTCTAATCCCCTAAATATATATTTTTCAATTTATGTAACAACTAGAGGCCTGGTGCATGAGATTCATGCACTTGGGGAGGGAGGTGGTCCTCAGCCTGGCTTGCACCCTCTCACAGTCTGGGAGCCTTTAGGGGATGTCCGACTGACAGTTTAGCGCTGCTGCAGAGGTGGAAGAGGCTCCTGCCACCACCACTGTGCTTGCCAGCCGTCAGCCATGAGCACAGCTCAGGGCTTCTGGCTGAGCAGCACTTCCCCTGTGGGAGTGCACTGACCACCAGGGGGAAGCTCCTGTGTTGAGAGTCTGCCCCCTGGTGGTCTGTGTGCATCATAGCAACCGGTTGTTCTGCTGTTCAGTTGATTTGCATATCAGCTTTTTATTATATAGGACTAGGGGCCTGATGCATAAAATTCGTGCACAGAGGGGTGTCCTTCAGCTGGGTTTGCACCCTTTTGCAATCCAGGACCTCTTAGGAGATGTCCAACTGTTAGTTTAGGCCCAATCAAGCCTAAACCAGCAGTCGGACATCCTTCTTGTAATCTGGGACTCCTCACGCCTAACTGCCTGCCTGCTCACTTCTAACCACCCGCCTGCTTGGTCCTTACTGCCTGCCTGCTCACTCCTTACCACTTGACTCACTGCTCCTTACTGCCTGCCTTCTTGCTCCTTGCTGCTTGACTCACCGCTCCTTAACACTGCTGCGGAGGCGGGAGAGGCTCCCGCCACCACCATTGCACTTACCAGCTGTGAGCCCGGCTTCTGGCTGAGCGGCACTCCCGCTACAGGAGCGTACTGACCACCAGGGGGCACTCCTGTGTTGACCGTCTGCCCCCAGGTGGTCAGTGTGTGTGTCATAGCGACTGATAGTTCTGGTCGTTCCAGTAGTTCTGCCATAACAGTTGCTGGGCTTTTATATATATAGACTAGAGGCTCAGTACACGAAATCCGTGCATTTGGGGGGGTGTCTCTCAGCTCAGCCTGCACCCTCTCCAATCTGGGACCCCTCGGGGGATGTCCAACTGCCGGTTTAGGCCTGATCCTGGGGATCGGTCCTAAACCGGCAGTCGGACATCCCTCTCACAATCCGGAACTGCTGGCTCCCAACCACTCGCCTGCCTGCCTTCCTGATTGCTCCTAACCGCTTCTGCCTTATCACCCTATAACCACTCCCCTGCCAGCCTGATCGACGCCAAACTGCTCCCCTGCCGGCCATCTTGTGACCACATGGGGGCGGCCATCTTGTGCGAGGGTGTGATGGTCAATTTGTATATTACTTCTTTATTATATAGGATGATTCTCACGAATTTTTCTTTGGGCAAGAGTTGGTGCTCTATTTGCAGAGAGTAAAATAAAGATGACCTAAAAGCCAGGTTATTTTACTAATGTATATTAATGAATTAATTTGATGCTCTCCCATTCCCCCCTTCACCCTCCACATCCTGCTTTGAAATTCACTGAGGCTTCCTTGAGAAGAGCCTCACAGTTCTAGTGAATTGAAACATTATTTCCTTTGCTCTGATTTCTTCCTCATTCACATTCTATCTCCCATCAGTATTCCTGGAATCACTCAAAATTTTCTTATCCTCTAACACTCATAGTTTAAATAATTTTATAATTATTTGGTAAAACCATTTCTGTAATGAATTAAAAGGAGTGGAAGAGAGATGTACTTGCTTTGTCATCAGGATCTGGAAATATGTAATTTAATATGTAATGAAATGATTTTAAGAGAAAAAAGGTTAATGTAACATATAACAGGAAACTCTCACTGATTCAATGACAAATAATCCAGAATGTGCATTTTAAAAATGGAATACTTTGGCCTCAAAATATATTTGGTCAGCCCTGGCCAGTGTGTCTCAGTTGGTTGGGCATCATCCTGTGTACCAAAAGGTTGCCTGGTAGGGGGTATCCAGGAAGACAGCCAATCAATGCTTGCTCTCACATCAATGTTTCTCTCTCTCTCTCTCTCTCTCTCTCTCTCTCTCTCTCTCCCTCTCTCTCTCTCTCTCTCCCTTTCCCTTCCTTTCTCTAAAA
>NW_005871115.1:1369823-1397323 GCF_000147115.1 Myotis lucifugus
TAAGAGCACATATGAGCACATATCTCTTTCACAACAATAATTTTGTATTGGTATATTGTGTGCTGAGAAATCTATTTTCTATCCTCTCAATTGTCAATGGCCAATGAGATCTGTTATCATCTGTGTGTTTCCATTAGAGAGCAAATATATTTTAATATTCCCAAACAGCAGTTTCAAGTAGAATTAAAGGAGTATAAAGTCTAATTTTAAGTGCCTAAGATTCTCCAACTTGATGACATAAATTATGATCTAATTAAAGAACTAGACTTGTTAAATCTATAGAATGATAGAACTCATCTCTCCTAGTTTTAATTCTCATGTATAACATTTCCTTATATCTAAAATGTATCTTTCTTTAAGATAACTTCACATCAGGAGTCAATCAGCTAAGTCTTACAAAAAAGTATGCACTTAATTTTTAATCAATCATATTCTGGCAAAATTAGTATTGTTACCATTTTCTTTTTAAATGACCCTTAAGACAGATCAAAGCCCTAAATAATAAACTTATAACAGGTACAAAATTGCTTATGGGAATTCTTATTAGAATTCCATATCTAAACTGGACAGCTGGCCAGAAAACAGGTCTCTGTCATTTTGCAACAGGTCATTTATTTTTCAACCCTCTCACAAGATTATCTCTTTGGCAATTAAATACTTTTTGTCATCTGCTGTAGGTGGGAAACATAGTTGGTTGTGAAATTATAGTATATTTCAGTGGTCAAATGAAATATTTGTATAAAAATGTTTTTTTTGTCTTTTTGGTGGAAATTTAATATATTTTAAAGAAATGTTCTCTGTCAGGATGCCATCTTTTTCCTAAGTATGTCACCAGTTTCCTTTCCGGAGTTGTCTAAGATGGTGTTAGGAATTAGCCATTTAGTGTAGGCATAAATCATCATAAAATTATTCAATAACCATATTTAAACTGTGATTTCAGCTTCAAGTTCCATTATTATATTATGCCAATTTAGTTCATATCCAAAAGACTCAATTTTCTTTCATATTTCATCATTTTTTGTTCACCTTTCTGTTCTTTCCCTCTGTTCAACTATCAAGCCTATGTAAGCATTGTACACTATAAATATGGACTATCAAGGACCAAACTTACTATACATATTTTGGGTAAGAAAATTTTTTTTGTGCTTTTTCTGCTTTCTAAAACCATAGGGGAAAAAAGTCTAACACTTGATCAAGGATGTTTATGAAAATACATATAATATTTAGAAATAAAAATACGGAAAAAACAATGTTCCAGCCCTGGCCAGTTTGGCTCAGTGGATGGAGCGTCAGCCTGCAGATTGAAGGGTCCCGGGTTCAATTCTGGTCAAGGGCATGTACCTTGGTTGCGGGCACATCCCCAGTGGGGAGTGTGCAGGAGGCGGCTGATTGTTGTTTCTCTCTCATCGATGTTTCTAACACTCTATCCCTCTCCCACTCCCTTCCTCTCTGTAAAAAATCAATAAAATATATATTTAAAAACAAAAACAAAAAACAATGGTCCAGTCAATGCAGACTAGGTTCAAATAAAGAGAAGTAAGTGCATTATGTATATATATATAAAGAAATTATGTAAAATAAGGCATACAGATATCTAAAAAACATATATAAAAGAAAAATTGGGAGTGTGGACAGAAAAAGACAGATTAAAAATTAAATATCTGGAAGTACATAAAAGAGAAAATTGTAGAGATAATTATCAAAGAGAAATAGGCTAATAATTCTAGAATTGAGAAAAGATAAAATCACAGATGCTAATACCTAAGCAAAATCCAAGGAGAACACGCAAATGGTGTCCCTCTATCAGTGGTTCTCAACCTTCCTAATGCCGCGACCCTTTAATACAGTTCCTCATGTTGTGGTGACCCCCAACCATAAAATTATTTTCATTGCTACTTCATAACTGTAATTTTGCTACTGTTATGAATCGTGATGTAAATATCTGATATGCAGGATGTATTTAGGCGACCCCTGTGAAAGGGTCGTTCAACCCCCAAAGGGGTCGCGACCCACAGGTTGAGAACTGCTGCTCTAGGTGGAGTATGCTGAAATGGGAGTATGCCAAAGAGAAAGAGAAAATTTTATTAGCAGTTGGAGATAAGATGGTTTACCTATAACTAAATGACATTTAGTTCAATAGTTGCCTTTTCAATATCATAATGAAAATACAAATATAGTAGATAATATATTTATAGCAATTAGAGAAAAATAACCATTGAACTAGAATTATATATATTTTTAAATATCTCTCAAGAAAGAAGTCCAAATAAAGTCATTTTCAAAGTAACAAATGTTGTGTTCACTATAAAAAAAAAGTATCACTAAAGGATATACAAAGTTAGTGCTATCCAATAGAACTTTCTGCAATGATGGAAATACTCTACATTTGTTCTGTCCAATATGGTAAGCCACATGTGAAAAGTCACTTGAGCTGTGGGATACTGTAACTGAGAAACTATTACACTTTAAATTTAAATAACTACTATGGCTTATGATAATGTATTGGACAACCAATTCTTTTCTTTTAAATATATTTTATTGATTTTTTACAGAGAGGAAGGGAGTGGAATAGAGAGTTAGAAACATTGATGAGAGAGAAACATCGATCAGCTGCCTCCTGCACACCTCCTACTGGGGATGTGCCCGCAACCAAGGTACATGCCCTTGACTGGAATCGAACCTGGGACCTTTCAGTCCGCAGGCCGATGCTCTATCCACTGAGCCAAACCGGTTAGGGCTCAATTCTAAAAAGAATATAATTTAAGAATAAATTATGTGTAAAGATATTAGTAAAATTATGTCTAAATATTAAAATATATAAAACAATAAATATACAATGCCTTATTTGTCCTGTTAAGAGAATCAGGGGATATAAAACTGAAATTATAGGCAGCAATATGATCTGGGAAAAGAATAATTACAGTTAGAACATCTGAAAGTCTTTGGGTGAAGAGTAAAGTAAATAGTAAATATTAACCTTAATCTTTGATAAGCTAAATAGTTATAGTGAATTCTAGGGAAATTATAAAAGAAAAAAAATAACTAGAAAATGTAATTTACAAAACAGTAGATATATAACTAAGAGTGGGTGGGACAACAGAAGTTAGAAGAAGCAAGAAATCCTCTCCTCTAAAGCCTCCAGAGAAAATTGGGCCTGGCTGATATCTGATTTTGACATGTGAAATGATTTTGGATTTCTAGACTCCAGAACTGTAAAAGAATACATTGCTATTGTTTTAAACTACCAAGTTTGCAATAATTCCTACAGATACAGTAGTAAACTAACACACCCTAAAATTTAGCAGTTGAAACAACAAACATTTATTTTCTGTTTCTCTGGGTCAGGACGCCAGCGTGGCTTAGCTGTACTGCTCTGGCTTAGATCATTTACAAATCTTCGACCAAGGTGTTTGTAATCACCTCAAGGCTGAGATCCCTCTCCAAGCTCATTTGTTTAGCTATTGGCAGGTCTCATAAAATTTGCTTCCAAACTCCTTCATTCAGTCCTTTCCACATAGATGCATCAGTACATGGCAGTAGGCCTCCCCAGAGCAAGCAATCTGAGAGAGAGCAAGAGAACACACCGAAGCCACAGTCTGTTTCTCACTAAACCTCAGGTGTGAAGTTTCATCACATATGCAGTGTTCTATTAGAAGTGAGTCTACATTCAAGAGGAGCATATTGCTCAGGGTGTGCATAGCAGGAGGTGGGAGTCAATGGGACCCTGGTTAGAGGCTACCTATCATACAAGCATAGAATTTGTGAGAAAACACCTGGATACATTGAGGAAGAGTTGTTTTATGGTAGCCCAGGGAAGGGTGGGAATAAGAGGGGAGGCATACCTTAGAATTCCAGGTATAATTCTGGATATTCTTACCAGGCAATGAAGGCGGCATGGTAGGTAATTGACTAAAATCGGTACTTTGGCGGTGATGAAATCATTCTTAATTGTAGTGACAATTACCACTACTTTATATATTTGATTACATATTTAACTCAACAAATTGTATCTCCAAATGAGTCCATTTTAGATTAAGTAGATTACATCACAATAAACTGGACAAAAATCATTCCCTTAATTCAAGCTGGGGCCAACATTAAAAAAACAAATAAGTCTAATTATATACTTAAATTTCTGGGAAAAGGAAAACAAGAATACTCCACAAATTATTTTATGGTGTATAATAATCTGAGTCCTCAAATCAGAAAATGACACAAAAAATCAGAAAATTAAAGATCTATCTTATTCATAAACATGGATATATAAATTCTAAACAAAATGTTAACAAAAATACTTTAAAATATAAAAGAGCAATACATCTAACAGAGTTGGATTCATCTGAGAAATGCAAAATTAGTTTCTCAGTAAAATAATGTTACTGTGGTTCTTCAAAATGAACTTAATAGGTAAAAATAAATTCTATAAATTCTAGTATTATTTACATTTTTTAAAAAGTACCTCAACGTATTAGTAATATGAAGAATTTTTTTATATATCTGAAAAATTGTAGACACTATTGCCAATATTTTATAAGCAATATTTATCATAGATTTAAAAAGAAAACAAAATCAAACTTATTTTTTTCTAATTTCAGACTAATATGGTACTAGTATGAATGAATTCATTCAATTTGCCAGACCTTTTTGGTTGCTTACCCATCATCCTTTATTTCTTACTAGAGGCCCAGTGCATGAAATTTGTGCATGGGTAGGGTCCCTAGTGACTGCCAGCTGGGGCCTCCCTTCCCCAGCTGGTGGCTGCCGGCCAGGGCCTTTCTTCATTCCGCGCCACCTCCTGGTGGGCAGCACATGTCATAGCGATCGATCGAACACCTGGTGGGTCGAACTTCCGAGGGGATACTTTGCATATTAGGAATATATATTAGTAAAACCCAGCTTTGTTCAGAGTAGCATTGGTGAAGCAAAACCAGGCTAAGCGGTCATGACAATCTTGCATATCTTTGTCAGATAGGGAATTTACCAGCTTGCCATTGCAGCCAGCTATGGCCCTGTGTCCCTGTTCTGACAAATGGAACATAGCACTTGACTTCCATGTGATTGGAGTTGTTTCTAGGGAAATTTACCTTCTATCAAAAAGAAGCATACAGATGGCAGCAGCTTTCTTGTTTTGAATGTGAATGTAATGCCTGAAACAAGTCATGTTACACCCATGATAACAGAGAGTATCTTGCTGTAAAGGATACACAGATATATGAAATGAGCCAAGTTATTTGAAGACATTGTGAAACTACCATATCAATACTGGTTTGTCTATGTCTAGACTTCTTATCATGGGGCATTATTCATGTCTTCATTGCTTTAAACAAGTATAGATAAGGAATTTTGTACTTGCAGCTGAAAATACTCTGATAAAATTACTAATTACCTCAAAGTTCTCTTATAATTAACTATCCTTACTTTCAACTTATGAGAATGAAGATGGGATAGTGTGATCCTTTTCTCTTGAATAGTAATTGTTTGGTTCAAAGAAACCATGTGTCACAAATTCTGTGTAAAAAATTAATCCAAAATCTAGTGGCTTAAAATAGCAATTGTGTATTATTTCTTATTACTTTCTATAATTTTTGGACTTGGCTGACTTAGCTGGATTATGTGTGTGTGTGTGTGTGTGTGTGTGTGTGTGTGTGTGTGTTTCTGTGCCATGTGCTATTGGCTGAGGATACAAATGTGCACTTACTTGGCTGCTGGGAGCATGACTAGGACACACATTCAAGATAGCTTCCTTCACACTCAACTACACCTCCACTTTGGATCTGCAATGTGTATGGGCTGTCTGGGGCTTATTACTGCTCATCACTCAGTGATCCTGCCATAGATTTTACACTTTGTGGCAGAATCTCAAGAGAATGATAATGAAAGTTGCCAAGTCTCTTTTTTTAATTTATTGTCTAAAGTTTTACATATGTCTCCTTTTTCCCCAATTGACACCCCCCAGCCATTCCCACCCAGGGCAAACCCACACTGCCCCAGTGTCTGTCTGTGTCCATTGGATAAGCTAATATGCATGCATACAAGTCCTTTGGTTGCTCTCTAACCGCCCCTCCCCTGCCATTTGTCTCTGGATCTGTTCCTATTCATCAAATTATGTTGATCATTATATTCCACATATGAGTGAGATCATGTGATATTTATCTTTCTCCAACTGGCTTATTTCGCTTAGCATAATGCTCTCCAGTTCCATCCATGATGTTGCAAATGGTAAAAGTTCCTTCTTTTTTATAGCAGCATAGTATTCCATTGTGTAGATGTACCACAGTTTTCTAATCCACTCATCTGATGATGGGCATTTAGGTTGTTTCTAAATCTTAGCTATGGTAAATTGTGCTGCTATGAACATAGGGGTGCATATATCCTTTCTGATTGGTGTTTCTGGTTTATTGGGATATAGTCCTAGAAGTGGGATTACTGGGTCAAATGGGAGTTCCATTTTTAATTTTTTGAGGGAACTCCATACTGTCTTTCACAGTGGCTGCACCAGTCTGCATTCCCACCAGCAGTGCATGAGGGTTCCTTTTTCTCCACATCCTCACCTGCACTTGTCGTTTGTTGATTTGTTGATGATAGCCATTCTGACAGGTGAGATGGTATCTGATTGTTGTTTTGATTTGCATCTCTTGGATGATTAGTGACTTTGAGCATGTTTTCATATGTCTCTCGGCCTTCTGTATGTCCTCTTTCAAAAAGTGTCTACTTAGGTCCTTTGCCCATTTTTTTATTGGATTGTTTATCTTCCTTTTGTTAAGTTGTATGAGTTCTCTGTAAATTTTGGAGATTAAACCCTTATCTGAAATATCATTGGCAAATATGTTCTCCCATGCAGTGAGCTTTCTTGTTGTTTTGTTGATGGTTTCATTTGCTGTGCAGAAGCTTTTTTATTTTGATGTAGTCCCATTTTTTATTTTCTCACAGAAAGAGAAATGAAAAAAATCCCATTTACCATTGCAACAAAAAATTAAGATATTTGGGAATAAGCTTAATTTTCTGTATTCAGAAAACTATGGGACATTGAAAAAAGAGATAGAGGATGACATAAACAAATGGAAGAACATACCATGTTTTGGATTGGAAGAATCAACATCATTAAAATGTCCATACTACCCAAAGCAATTTATAGATTTAATGCCATCCCCATTAAAATACCAATAGCATACTTCAAAGATCTAGAACAAACTCTCCAAAAATTCATCTGGAATAAAAAAGCTACAAATAGCCACAGCAATCCTGAGAAAGAAGAATAAAGTTGGAGGGATCACAATACCTGATATCAAGCTATATTACCAAGCCACGATTCTCAAAACTGCCTGGTACTGGCACAAGGACAGACATATAGACCAATAGAACAGAACAGAGAACCCAGAAATCGACCCAAAACATTATGCTCAATTAATAATTGACAAAGGAGGCACGAGCATACAATAGTCAAGACAGTCTCTTCAATCAATGGTGCTTGGAAATTTGGTCAGGTACATGCAAAAAAATGAAACTAGATCACCAACTTACACCATACACAAAACCAAACTCGAAATGGCTAAAGGACTTAAATGTAAGACGGGAAACCATAAAGTCCTACAAGACTCCATAGGCAGCAAAATAGCAGACATATGTCATAGCAATATCTTTACCAATACAGTTCCTAGGGCAATAGAGACTAAAGTGCCAAGTCTCTTAAGGATCAACCCCAGAACTCTACTTCACTTTTGCCTCATTCTATCAGTGGAAACAAATCATAGGGTGGTAACTATTCAAGAGATGGAAAAAAGTTTCCTATCTTGATGACAGGAATTGGAGAAAATTTTGAGGCCATCTGCTGACTGGATAATCTGCCTCAGAAGATATGGTATAGATTCAAATATATGCTTTTTACTATATACTAATTCAAGACAAGTTGTGGTTCTTTGTTGCAGAAGAATCATTCTAAGGAACCAAATGATTAATAATGGCACAAGTGAGAGTGTACTAAGATTCAACTATATGGCCCTGCCTGTGCTCAGTGGTTAGACCATCGGACCTCAGACCCAAGGATCTTGGGTTTTATTCCCTTTCAAGGTTATATACTTTTGTTGCAGCTTCCACAGCCCAGTAGTGTCCCATGCAGGAGGCAACCAATAGACCTATCTGTCTCACATCAGTGTTTTTCTCTCTCTCCCCCTTCTCCCTCCCTTCCACTCTCTCTAGAAATAATGGAAAAAATATGCTCAGGTGAGGATTTAAAAAAAAAGATTCAACTTTTTTTTTCATATTATATTTCCATTTATCCTCCCAAACATTTGATTTTATGTTTGACTGGAGAAAAAATATGGCATTATTTTCTACTTTTGGTTTTCAATGAACATTTTTCTTCATTCAAATTTAAAAATTATTTCTTACACTTTCCATAAAAATGCAGAATATAGATAGTTGAAAAACATTTTTTTATTACCCAAAAGAGCACTTTAAAAAGTAAAACTGAAGACTATAAAAATAAGTGAAACTGCAGACTATAAGAGAGAGTCCAGAAATGTTAAGTATGCCATGTATGCATCAATTGCATTAGTAAATCACAATGTATTTATTTTACTTATTTTATTACTTTTATTTTGTATTTTTAAAACTTATTTTTATTGTTGAAAGTATTATAGATGTCCTCTTTGTTTGTGTTTTTTCCTCCGCATTGACCCCCTTCACCCTGTACCTGCCCTTCCCAGGTCTTCACCACTCTATCCTATCTAATAATAGCCAAACATGGTAATTGACTGTACCTTCACTATGCCTGCCATGGGCTAATCAGCATGATATGCAAATTAACCACCAACAAAGATGGTGGTTAATTTGCATATACCAGCTGGGAGAGAAGCAAGCCAGATGGTGGAGACGGGAGCAAAACAAGCCGGGCAGCGGAGGGAGCCGGGGGTGAAACAAGCTGGGCCAGGCGGCGGAGACAGGAGCGAAGCCCGCCTCAGCGGGTTTCACTCCCTTCTCTGCTTCGCTCCAGCCGTAGGAAGCCCTATTCTTGCAGGAATCTTCCTGCAACTGGCCTCTAGTTTAAAAATATTTAAGTATTTTAAAAATTTTATTTAATTTTTTTCCCAATTATACTTTGCATTCAATATTATTTTGTATTAGTTTTAGGTGTACCGCATAGTGGTTAAACAATTACATATTTTACAAAGTGTTCCCTCTTGATATTTACAGTACCCACCTGGCACCATACATAGTTATTATAATATTATTGACTATATTTCCTGTGCTGCACGTTATATCCCCATGACTATTTGTAATTACCAATCTGTTCTTAATCCCTTCACTTTTTCACCCAATCCCCCAACCCATCTCCCCTCTAGCAACTATCAATTTGTTCTCCATATCTATGAGTCTGTTTCTGTTTTATTTGCTCTTTTATACTCTTCTTTATTTCTCTTTAAAGAACCATATTTCAGAATTCATTAAGGTCTTATACTATAGAATTGAAGCAAATTCATTGTTTTGTTTTGTGTTTTACTAAAACTCTAATGTATTTTTTTAAGGAAATCCTGTCACCTGTGACAACATGGATGAATCTGGAGAACATCATACTGAGTAAAATAAGCCATGCAGAAAAGACAAACATGTATGGTATCGTTTATATGCTGAATGTAAAATAAATAAATAAATAAAAATAAAATAAATAACAAAAATCCTGAACTCGTAGAAACAAAGTATGCCAACTGTGTCCCAGGAAATCCAGACTTACAGCCAGAGCATGAGGTGGGGGAGAGGGTGAAATAGGAAGAGGTCAGTAAAAGGGTACAAATTTTCAGATATAAGATGAATAAGGTCTGAGGATCTAATGTAGAACATAGTGACTGTGGTTGATAATACTGTATTGAAATTTGCTAAAAGAGTAGAAATTAAATAGTCTCATTAAAAAAAGGTAAATATGTGAAGTAATAAATGAGTTAGTTAACTTAATGATCTGACTCCTTTTACAATGCATACATATATCAAATAATCTTGTTGTATACTTTAAATACCTTACAACTTCATGCACTCAGGGCTGGGGGGATCCCTCAGCCCAGCCTGTGCCCTCTCACAGTCCAGGAGCCCTGCAATCGATCACCCCAAAGAGGTAGGCCCTGCCCACCAGGCCCGGGCTCCACAATGGATGGCCCCTGCAGAGGGAGGCCCCACCCACCCACCACAGCCTACTGGTCCATGGCCTGAGCCTCCCTCTTTGGTGCCATCGTGGAGCCCCCCCATTGATTGAGGCTGGCTGGTGGCCTGCGCCTCCCTCTGCAGAGTGATCATCAGGCAATGGCCAGGCCCCTGACTAATCGCATCGCACCCACTTTGGCTGGCCTGGTGCCAGTGGGTGTCATAGCGTGGTTGTCTGAAAGGTGGTCCGGTCGTTCTGCTGTTCAGTCATTCAGTTGATTTGCATATTATGTTTTTATTAATATAGATTATACCTCAATAAATCTAGGGAGAAAATCTTGAAGATTATCATAAGATAATCAGTTAATGTATCATAACTTGAAAACTCATATATATTTTAAATGCCTAACAAGCAACTTTTATATATCATAAAATTTATTTTCTCTAGTCCAGTTAATAGTACTCCTTCACTATGTTATTTATTTAATAAATGAATAACTTTAAATTCAAATTACCAAAAATTAATAACACTTAGAAGAATCAATGTCATATTATATTTTATTGGTCAATACTATATTCAGTCATCCCCAGTCTTTTCTACACACACACACACACACACACACACACACACACACACTACACGAACATAGTTATATGCATATTTATGTACATAAATACATATTTATGTAAATATGTACATATATACATATTTATGTACATATATGTAACCAGATACATTTATACATCTGTATAAAGAAAATTAAGAGAATACATATAAAGAAAAAGAAATTGAAAGACACTGGACTTACAGAATTATTGTCACTACATCTAGTCAAAGAGTACAGCTGAGATGGTAATTAGACAGCCACACTCCCACTGACAGGCCTGCAGCTCTGCAGCACTCATCCCAAGAATATGACTGGGCCTAGACTCATACTGAAAATCACCATTAAATAGGCTTACTTCGGACAGATTCAATCTCTCCAGTCACAGAGTGCAAATTATGAAATTTTGACTGAGAAGGGTTGTGAAACTCAATCTTTATCAAACAGTAAGTACAAGAAGAGAAGCTAGAAGGTTACTGTATATGTTAATGCATTCCACTTTCAGATTACAAACTGTCTTTACAAAAATTGATGTACAATATTGGGATGTATGGCAGTGGATTATAATGGGATATACAATGTCTCATAACAATATGTGATGATGCCTATTACTAATGTTCCAACTATATTTTTGGTTCAAGAAAAGTAAATCAGAATCAATTCCCTCAATCATTTCTAGGAAAAAATTAAACTAAAAATCAAAGTGAGCAAAAATATCACATAATACATAGACTGTTAATTACTAATAAAAATCTCCTGCTTACAATCTCACTGAATTCTATACAGTTCCCAATAATGGCACTTATTTTATAGCTATTAATATCAATATTTTCATAGTAATTATTTATTGATAGAACCCAATTTTCTCTTATAGATGTTGTCCTGCTCTACATTATACTTTTATGGAAGTCATAAAAATAAACATTCCCACTTCAGAAAATTATGCAAGGAGTCAGAATTTTATACCTAACCCAAGATCAAAGGAAACTCTTATTTGTGAAATGACAGCCCTAAAACAAATGTCTCTTAAGGTCTCTAGACAATGCCTTCTACTCTAAGTACATTTTCACCAACTCCATTTCAATTGATAATGCCAGAAATTTTGCTACAATGTTTCCTGCCAGTTTTCCTTTTTTTTACAAGAGAATAGGTAGCTGCAAGTCCATGGTCACGGTGGGAATTTACCATAGTCAAATGAGTGTCAGAACATACATTATTAGCATATCTCTGCCTCAGCCAATTGGTTGCTAGCATGGCCTCCAAGCAAGAATTTTGTTCCACTGATTTTAAAGCACTAGAGGAAGTTCTTGGGCCTTTGACTTTCACAAGAAGGACTGCAGAAGACAGAATCAGAGCTATACTTTGCTCTATCAGTTAATTTTTTTTCACTATTGACCTCACTGTATACCTACTTTTCCAGTTAGCGTCCTGTTGATTTTTTTTGGCTAATCGGTCTCTGATTTAATAAGTATCCTCTTCTTTTTTGTCTCTAATCATTGGCTCCATAACATTCCTTTGACTAATTATGCTATAAATTAGGACACATATTCTTATGTCTGGATCTCAGTAGTACTACTTTGAAAACTATCTGTTGAAAATTCTTCAAGCCTGACTCCCCCTCTGCTTCTCCTGTCCGGCCTTCCATTGGACCTGCTGGTCTCAGCCTTCAGCAATCTGAATTTTGCCAGTGATGCTTTGACACTATCAAGCCGTTGGCACCTTGACCCTTTCCTTCTCAGCACCATCTCCTGCAACAATATGCTTACCGTCATCTTCCTTATAGTGCAGTTTGAGTTTATTCAAATGATCCAATAAAGCATCCCCTCAAATCATGTTCCTGTCCTTGTTCTAATGAGGTAAACTGTCCATAGAATGTGATATGGGAAGTTAGTGCCATATTTAATACTCTAATATATTTTGCTTATTTGGCACATTGACATTAATGAAAAAATTAAATTTGAATGCCTTTTACCATTAAGACTTACTATTGACTCTTTTTTATTTTAAATTCTTTATTGTTTAAAGTATTACATCAGTCTCCGTTTTCCCTCATTGACCTCCCCGGCAACCCCACCCTTATTATTGCCTCTTACTAAGCCCATTTACAAAGTACATTATCTTTTAAATTTGCAACCTCCAAGTTAATAATGAGATAAGAAAGAACACTATGCTCTATTTCACTTTCCTTACCTTCTAGAACGCAAGCATATGCCAGCTGTGTCCCAGGAAATCCAGACTTACAGTCAGGCTGGAAGACCCACCTTCTGACTTTGACTGATTGGCAGATAAAGGAAGAACCCTTGATTCCACAAAATCAGTGGAAATCAAACAACAAAACAATAAGAAGAAGACATTATAGAGACCAATGGAATGAGCACAAGATGATGAAGAAAAGAGCTCTGAACTCATTTCCAAACTTGTTATTATTGTAATCTCTGTGCACTCTGAAAAGAGTATCATTATATATTCAACAGAATAGAATTAAAATATTATTAGAATATAGCTCCTCAGAAATTGGAGGGGCTGCCTGTGCCTACATCTTTTTTAAGTTTAGTTATTATTTTTAGCCTTTTAAAAAGCAAGTGAGCCATATTCCGCAAGAGAAACCTTAAAGGTAACCCCAATATTTAAAAATAAATAAAGCTTTCCTAGTTGAGTAAAAGTGGGAGGCATTGAGTCTCATCAGCTTTTTTCTTGACACTCTAACCACTACAAGCCAACCATTTCCCCTGAGAAAAATTTGATTATCTCTACTTTCCTTTCACTTATCTTCAGGACTTCATCAGTCCCTGATACCAGTCTATTGCCCTGACTTGTATCACACTTGTTTCAGTTGGCTTCTTCATCTGTTCTGTAAGCCAATTTTCGCCTGACCTTTATTAAACTAACCAAAGTCCTAGTTAATGATCATGGTCTTAACTGTCGCCTACTTTTACCACAGTTTGGGTTTAGAGTCCGTTTCCTCATAAAAACAACTGCCCCAAATTTACCTTCATTCAGTGTGTGCATATGTGTGTGTGAGTGTATGTATGTGTGTGAACATCTATGCATGTGTGTATGTGTGTGTGTGTGTGTATGAGATGGGAAGGGAGCCATTACAATGGAAGGGAATTATGAGATCCAATCTAAATATAATTGAGAGCAATTATACATTTTACCTAATTGAGATTGCTTCAATTAGGTTTAATGCAGTGAACAATCTCTGTCATCAATTCTAAATAGTCCAGGTGCCTCAGCTAGACTTTGCTTCTAAGGGTTGTGATTCTATGGTCCACTGATTTCCGTATCTTCTCCACACCACACATCTACCTATGATGAGCTGCTATTATTCTCATTTAGACTCTAAAGTAATCCTCTTTTATTATCTAGATTTATTGTTCTCAAACATGGCAGCAATGACCTAGTTTCCAGTCTAGGTAATTAAACATATCCCTTATTGAGAGTATTCTTTATGAGTTTTATAAAGCATTTCTTATCCTCCAAAATTCTGTTCTCCTTTTGTGGGTTTTTCATCTTACATTTATTAGGCAAAGTAATAATCTCATGAGGTTCTGGAATAGACTTAGAATTTCTTCAAAATCTATTTCTTCGTCCCCTCCCCTCCACTGCCCTGGCTGCCCTCGGTCACTCCCTCCCTCTCTCTCCTCCCCTCCCCTCCCTCCCCTCCCCTCCCCTCACCTCCCCTCCCCTCCCCTCTCCTCTCCTCTCCTCTCCTCTCCTCTCCTCCCCTTTCCTCTTTTTCCTCTTATTTCCCCCCTCAATATAGTCCATCATTTTCAAGTAGGTTCATAGCCTAAACTTGCAGTTAGGTAAGGCTGAATGACAAAATCCAGAAAATAAAATATTAGCTGAAATGATTTGAGCAACTTCTGGGTTGTGCTATGAAAGGGAAAGGCTTGCATTCCACATCTTCTTTCTTTAGTCATTTTCTTACTGATTTTGTTTTCTACATTAAAAATTAATGTTTTATTTTATTAAAGTTGAATATTTACAGAAAAATTGTGAACATATTGCAGAAAGTGTCACACAACTTCCATTATTATCAGCATCTTATATCATTATGGTACATTTGTTACATTAAGTAACCAATATTGATACATTATTATCAACTAAAGACTATATGTACTTTGTTCATAGATCCTTAGTTTTTACTTCGTGTTCTTTTCCTTTTCTAGGATCACATTCCGGGTATCACAATACATTTATTTCTCGTGTCTCCTTAAGTTCCTTTGGCTATGATAGTCTTATTTTGCTGACCTTCACAGTTGTGAGTAGGACTGGTCAGATATTTTGTAGCACGTCCCTCAGTTGGGATTTGACTGATGTGTCTTTTTTGTTTAAACTGCATTTATGTGCTTTAGGAAGAAGGAAAAAGAGGTGAAGTGCCATTCTCATTACATCATGTCACGGATACTTATTTTTAATATTACTTATTATGGTTGATAGTAAAGTTAATCACCCGGCTATAGCAGTGTTTCTCGGGTTTCTCCACTGTAAAGTTGTTCTTTACAATGCCCTTTTAAGTATGCCCTTTCACATACTGTGCTCTTTGCAAGGAAGTCATTATAAACTACACACACTTTAGTGGGATTTAAGCGCAAACTCCTTTAGAGTAGAATAGCTACATTTGGTGGGGGGAGGGGATTCTTCTATACAGGATTTTGTCTGTTCTCATTTATTTATGAATTTAATCAAATTATTTATATCAGTTTGACCTCATACATATTTATTTTATTAAATGTTATATTATTTTATTATTAAAATTGTTCCAGCTGTGGCCATGGTTTCAGTTGACTTCCATATCTTGATGCAATAGCTAGAAAGTTTAGTATAACATTGAGTTGGAGGGACACCTTTGCCTTCTTCCTGATCTTAGGGAATATGTGCCCAACATTTCCCATTAATTAAGAACAATGTTAGTTGTGACTTTTTGTAAATCTTTACTATAAATTTGAGAACACTTCTCTCTATTTCTATCTAGGTCATTGAGTGTTGTTTTTGTTGTTGTTGATTTGAGAGAGAGAGTAACATCAATAAGTTGCCTCACATACACACCTCTACCCAGGAATCATATGGGGGATAGAACCCACAACCTGGGCATGTGTCCTAACTAGGAATCAAACCCACCACCTTCTGGCATATGGGACAATGCTCTAAACAACTGAACCATATGGGCCACAGAAGATGTTGAGAGGTTTTATCATAAATAATAGGTAAGTCAATTTTGCCAAATTCTTTTTCTTCATCAATTGACATGATTTTCTTCTTTATCTTATCAATATGGCACATTACATTTACTGGTTTTTCTAATGTTAAACCAGACTTGCATACCTGGAATAAGTCCCACTTGATCTTTTTATACACTGTAGGATTTGCTAATGTTAAAGATATTTAATTAGAGATACTATTAGATATTGAACCACAGTTATTCTTTCTTATAACATCTTGATCTGGTTTTATTATAAGAGTAATACTGACCTCACAGAGTGAGTTATAAATTATACTACGCTTTTGTTTTCTGGGAGGTATTTTGGAGAACTGGCATCCTTTCCATCGTAAGTATTTGGCAGACTTCCCCAGTGAAATACTGTGAAATGGGCTTAGTGGTTTTTTGTTTTCTGGGTTTTTGTTTTTCTTTGAAGTTATTAATTATTCATTCAATGCATTGAAGATAGGCTTATTCAGATTTTCTATTTCTCCTTATATGAACAGTTTGTGTCTTTTAAGGAATTGATTAATTTCATCTAAGTTATCAAACTGTTGGGCATAGAGTTGTTTATAACTCACTTTATAATCCTTTTTATGTTCATGAAATCATTAGTAATGACCTCTCTCACTTCTGATTTTATTAATTTCTACCTTTTCTATTTTATTCTTGGTAGCCTAGCTATAGGTTTGCAAATTTTATCTTTTTTAAAGAACTAGCCTCTGTTTTGTGTTTTTTTTTCTGTTTTCCTGTTTTTAAGTTCATTGATTTTTGCTCTAAATATTATTTTCTTTTTATCTGCTCCCTTTAGATAAACTTAAACTGCTTTTCTTTCTCTAGTTTCCTGATGTGGAAGCTTAGGTTATTAGTTTTTGTTGTTGTTAATCCTCACCAGAGGATATTTTTTCCCCCATTGGTTTTTAGAGAAGTGGAAGGGAGGGAAAGAGGGAGATAGAAAGAAAGAAACATCAATGTGAGAGAGACACCTCAATCAGTTGTCTCTTGCACATGCTCGGACCCGACCGACCAGGAAGGGAACCAGCAAGCCAGGTAAGTGCCCTTAACCAGGAATCGAACCTGTGACCTGTCAGTCCGCAGAACGACACTCTAACCACTTAGGCACATCAGCCAGGGCCAAGTTATTAATTTTGGGTATTTTTCCTTTCCTTATATGCACGTTTAATGCTATACATTTTTCTCTAAGCACTACTTTTACCCAATTCTACAAAGTTTGATTTGTTGCCTTTAACTTTCATTTAATTCAAAATTATTATTAATTTCTGAGACTTCTCCTTTGACTCATATGTTATTTAAAAAGGTATTGTTTAATTTCCAAATATTGGATATTTTTCAATTACCTTTCTGTTGTTGATTTCTACTTTAATTCCATTGTGGTCTGAGAACATAGTTTATATGATTTCAATTATTTTAATTTTTTAAAAGCTTTATTCACTTACTTCCAGAGTGTAACCAAGAAGCAGAAATAAATGCTGGCTCTCTAGTGTTTCCCCATGAAATGACACTGAGTGATGGTACGAGGATATACAGCGCAGGTAGGGGAATCCTCTCATTGTCAGGAAGCCCTGAACAGAAGGCCCCTTTTTATGAAACTGGGAGGTGGGAGGAAGGAGAGAGTGAAGGAGAAGGATTACCTTAATTCTGAGAGAGGAAATAGTGCCTCAGCCAAGGTGGTGAGATAAGGAGGTCTTAGAGGAGGCACCTGGGAAATGCATCAGCAAAACCTCCAACAAGGAGGTCTCAAACTGGAGGTGCCTGGGCTAGGGATGCAGATATGACTCAGGGAGGGGACTTTTCAGTATGTGACTGCAACTCTTCCCAGAGAAATGCAATTCACTGGCTGTGCACCCAAGCCTTGTGTGGGGAGGGCAGCCTCTTGGCCCCACCAATCTTATATGCAAAGCTTCTAATTGCCTCTGGCTGAACCCAAAATATCACACATAGAAGTTTGGCCTGGAGTCACACTTAGGAATTTTGTTGTTGTTGAAAACCAGATGTCTTGTGTTCAGTACAGGGATTGAATTAAGTAGGACTTTGGGTAAGGTTTGCTGTTAAACCAGCTAGGAGCTGGGCTGCATTTACTGAGTGCTCTAGCTACGGATACCAAAGTTTCAAATTCTGGTGTTCTTGCTTTTGTCTCCCCTCCTACTTTGGATTTCCCTAAGTAGTTCTCCTCAGGAAGACACTGTTTTGCATCTCTTCCTGCTCCTATCCACTCTCATACAGGCATTCTCCCAGTGTGATCATCAGTCTTTTGGTGTGATGACCCGTGAGCTTTCAAACATCTCTCTGCTAACACTTCTACTTCTACCTTGGTGTCAATTTACACCAAAAGTTAAGAGATAAAATGAAAGACACTTTTTGAAGCTGGCAGCACACTTCAGGACATTCAAACAACAGAGGAATGGCTATGTGTGGCAGCCATCCAAGTCCTGACTATTAGGGGAAATGTGTGGATTTCTTTGGAGAGCATGATAAAGGGCCTCCCTACTGCAGTCATGAAGCTCTCTATGCCACCATTTCTTGTTGCTTGGGTATCTTGAATCAGTGGCTATCCTTATTGGGTGGAAAATTGGGACGGCAAGAGCCCAGCTATCTTCAATGGTATTTGACTCAGGAAAACTCCTCATGTATCCAAGTTTAAACAGCAATTCTTAGGAGGAACATAGCCTTCTTTGCTCTTGACTCCACTATCTCTTTTCTAGTCCTTTTCCTCTGCTTAACTAATGCAGGAGCCGGTCAGCAAGCTTGCTGGCCAAACAGATAAGTCTCTTGAGGTCTTCTTTCCTGTGCTGTTACCTTGACTACACCTCAAAGACTGCCATTTCCTCTCTTTCTAGTTCTCCTTTCCTATTGATTTGATTTTGAGGGGATGTTGAGGGTTGTATGACCATTTCTGGCACCTCTTGAGTCCAAAAGGAAAGAGAAAATTGGCCTCAACTACTGCAGTCTCTGTTAACTTAGAATATTGGATATTTAACACCTTCAGTGTTCAGCTTTGGGCCTTAATTGTAATTCAGCAACTAACAATGTTGCTATGATCTCAATGTTTAAAATCATAACAAGATAATAAGAGAGAATAATCTTGTTATGATTTTAAAATAAAAGGTTTCTTGGTAGTTTCTGTTTTTCTTTAACAAGTGTTTGTTTCTTTAGAAATATATAATAAAAGATGTTTGTTAAAACAAATTCCATTGTAATATGATTCCTCTCAGAAATCCAGAACATCTACAATTCGATTTAGCATTTTTCATAGGTAGTATTTAACTTTATCTTACCAGTATTCAAGAATTGAGATTCCATCTTTTTTTAAGGATTTAAAAACATTCATCTTAATTTTAAAGATACATTTTCTAAATCCTTTTAAATCTCAAAAGCCTTTCAACTGTAATTATTAACTGGCAGATCAGCATTCTGTAATCATCTTACTCAGAACATTGGATGCAAATCCAGACTCAAGTGGGAACAAAAACACTTAGTAACTCATGATCTGTGAAGAAAATACAACATAGGCATTCAGTCTGTCCGTAGTCTGGCTAAGAGAGTAGCCTAATGAGCTATACATAGGGCCTAGACTTTCATCATCTCCAATCAGTGAAGTGACCTTGTAGATAGAATCTTATATCCATTTTCTTACATATCAAATGTCCAAATTCTAATGGAAAAAGAAGAAAGAATATCCAGAAACAATAGAAAATTATAGTGAATAACCAAGACATAAAGCAGTGTTAAAATTATAGCTAAAAAGCAGAGTACAGAAAGTAAAGGCTTAATTACTTTTGTAAAAATTTAAATTTTGTATAAAAACCTAAAATCTATTTAAAAAACATTGTCATACAAGCTGTAAGTTTTACCCTTAAACATTTTATGTATGCCAAAAGCAAAATAAGATTATTTAAATGTCTATATCCATAATTACATTTAGAATGACTGTACTTTTCAATATTGCTTTACATATAAAGACAGTTTATTTATATATAATATCTAAATCATAGAGAGAATCTGATACTTTAAGGATCACTTTACAGAATCTTAGCTCTCTCTTACAGTAAATGAGTTCCATTTGTCCATTAAAATACTGAATATTTAATATGTCCCTCTGTTCTTCCTCTGTCTCCTCTTCCCTTCAGCCTAGAGATTCCAGTTCACATCTAAAATCCATTAACTTCTACAACATGACACAGGATAGGAGTGGTGTGGGGAGAAAAAGGACTTTTTGACCTATCACTGACCTTTGTGTTAAAGGCGAAGATAACCTCAATTATTTTTTCTCACCATGCACATTTTGCATGATTTAAGTTCACTCATTTGTTACTTTTACTATCTCCAAATATAGATATGAGATTGGCCTGTACTTTCTGCCAAAGAGGCAATCTTTCTTAAAATAGCAACTTAGGGCAATGTAGGGCAAATTCCACAAAAAAAACAAACAAGCAAGCAAACAAAAAGAACCTGGAGAATTGGGGAACTTGAATTCCAACATATAATAGTGGTTTTAAAGAGAAATGTGAAATAATTTCTTCACAGATTTAAAATTATTTATATTAAAATACTCAATTTTTAAGGGGTACTTTGAAGCACACACTCTTTCATATAGTATTAAATCATGCAAACATTGTCCCCAGAAATGCACATACAATTGGGTTTAAAATAAGTGAGAAAAGAGTAACAAAGTGAGAAGAAAAACAGTAGCTCTTATGTAATTAGTACTTATTCCATGACAGCTACTTCTAACATCTACACTAATAAAAGAGAAAGATGCAAATTGACCGCCCCTCTGCAATGCACACCAGCCAATCAGGAGTGAGTATGCAAATTAACCCAAAAAAAGATGCCAGGTTAATTTGCATATGCAGGCGCGAAGTAGCCGAGAGTGGGGCAGCCGCTTGCATGTACACCAGCACCAATCGGCCTGGGTCCTGGGGACGGCCGTCCTTGGGAGCCAGGCGACTCTGAGCCTGTAGGCCTGCGCATAGGCCCAGAGGGCTGGGGTCCTAGAATGCCACTCCGGGCCTACCCGCGCAGGCACTGAGCAGCCTGGGTCCCGGGGACACCACTGGAGTGTCTGGTCCTGTCAGCCTGGTCTGGGGGCGGCTGAAGTTCCTAGTCCTTTTTTTTTTCTGCAGCCCCTGGACCAGAAGTGAAAACCAAGAATTCGGGGAGCACCAGGAATGCTGGGAATCGTAATTTTGGTGGCAGACAGCTCTCCCAGACACTAGATCAAAGTGAGCCTGGAGCAAGTTACTGTTGTGGGTGGGAGATGGAGGGAAAGCAAAGGTGAGAAACATAAGTAAAGTCAGAGTGTCAAGGAAAAATTAAAAGGAAGATATCCTGCAACTTCTAAGAAATCTCCACCAATGGAGCAAAGAAAAAAAAAGACCTGTACTATTCTGTGAGCACAAAACCAAACTGGGTTGGGTTCTCAGACAATCCGCTCATATCATTGCAGACAGACAGAAACTCCCAGATTGGAGAAGGCTTCCCTGAGAACTCCCAGATTAGAGAGAGTGCAAGTCAGGCTCAGGGACCCAACCCCCGTGCACGAATCTTCATGCACCGGGCCCCTAGTTTTGCATATTTTCCATGTCATTTAATCCTGATAATAGTGGAATATGGTAGTTTTCATAGTCCTCATTTCCTAATGTTAAAATGGAAGCTCAAGAAGGCAAAGTGACTTGGTAATAAATAACAGAGTCAGGAATCCAACCTATTTATGCCTAGCTCCCAAACCTGCCCTCTCAACTATTCCCCTAACATGTTTGTGAATAAATGTGATCTTCAAGCAAATTTCAGCAGCACAAGTGTTTCGTATTAAGAGATTTCAAGATATTATTTATTAATTTATTTTATTGATTTCAGAGAAAAGGGACAGGGATAGATAGATAGAAGCAATAATGAGGGTGAAACATCAATTGGTTGCCTTCTGCATGCCCCCTACTGGGGATCAAGCCTGCAACTCAGGCATGTGTCCTGACTGGGAATCCAACCAATGGCCTCTTGGTTCCTGTGTTGACACTCAACCACTGAGCCACACAAGCTAGGCAAGATTTCAAGGTAAATTTAAGTTAAGTAATGCAAAATAAGAGCACTTTTCTAACACAATTTAGATTATTTGTATATCATTATTGTGAATGCATTATTCCTCTTTGAAGAGCAACTTCTAGCATTATCAGTAATCTACAGTAATAAAAGAGAAACATGCAAATTAACCATCAGTCTGCCACTCCGCTACACCCACCAGCCAATCAGGAGAGAGTATGCAAATTAACCCAACTAAGATGGCGGCGGCCATGGAGCTGGAGCGAGCAGGACGCTTGGGTTGCCCCTGGCAATGGAGGAAGCCAAGCTTCCCACTTGCCCTGGCGGGCCCTGGGCTCCACTCAAGGCTACAAAGTTTCAATAATAGAAGATAAATAAATCCCAGATACTTGCTTCCAGCCTGCCCTGGCCTCCGCTCAAGGAGGCACTGAAAAATAAAGAAAGAAAAAAAGGAGAGTCTGGGAACTTGGGTCACCAGGGCGGGGGGGGAGGGCGTGGCCAGCCTGAAAATAGCCATCAGCCCCTTACCCAGGCTGGCCAGGCACCCCAGTAGGGACCCCCACCCTGAAGGGGGTGTGGCCAGCCTGAAAACAGCCCTCAGCCCCTCACCCAGGCTGGCAACACCTCCTTGGGGTGAGGGTCCTCACTGGGAGGCTTGACCAGCCTGCAAACAGCCATCAGCCCCTCACCCAGGCTGGCCAGGCACCCCAGCAGGACCCCACCCTGATCCAGGACACCCTTCAGGGCAAACCAGCTGGCCCCTACCCATGCACCAGGCCTCTATCTATACTAATAAAAGGGTAATATGCTAATTAGACTGGGAGACCTTCCAGATGATCTTCTGGACAAAGCCATGGTGGCGGGGCCGAAGTAGAGGCAGTTAGAGGCCAAGAGGGGAGGGAAGTTGTAGGTGATAAGGCCAGGATGGGACGGCAGTTGTGGGTAATCAGGCTGATGGGGGCAGGACTGTTGGGGGTAAGCAGACCCACAGGGGGGCCAGTTTGGGGCAAGCAGGCCATCAGTGGGGGTCAGTTATAGGTGATCAGGACAGCAGGGGGGCAACTTGGAGTGAGCAGGCCAGCAGGGGGCAGTTGGGGGCAAGCAGGCCAGTGGGGAGGGAAGGTGGGGGCGAGAAGGCCAGCAGGGGGGGGGCAGTTGGGGGAGAGCACACTGGCATGGGAGGCAGTTGGGGGTGATCAGGCTGGTGGGGGTCATTTGGGGGCAAGCAGGCTGGTGGTAGGGGGTAATTGGGGGTGAGCAGGCCAGCAGGCAGAGTTGTTAGGGGCAATCAAGCAGGCAGGCATGTGAGTGGTTAGGAGCCAGCAGTCCCGGATTGTGAGAGGGATGTCCGACTGCCGGTTTAGGCTCAATCCCTGTAAACCGGCCTAGGACATCCTTCGAGGGGTCCCAGATTGGAGAGGGTGCAGGCTGGGCTGAGGGACACTCCCCCCGTGCACAAATTTCGTGCATCAGGCCACTAGTCCTATATAATAAAAGCCTAATATGCTAAGTGTCTGGTTGGCTGTTAAACCAATCAAAGCGTATATGCTAATGATATGCTAAGGCTGCTCAACAGCTTGCTACAATGTGCACTGACCACCAGGGGGCAGACAGTCAGCTGGTTGACCAGTTGCTATGATGTGTATTGACCATTAGGGGGCAAACAGTCGACAGGTGGAACAGTCGCTATGACATGCACTGATCACCAGGGGGCAGACGCTCGGACCAGTAGGTTAGCTTGCTGATCGGGACTGAGCGAGACTGGCCGGACATGCCCTGGAGCCCTCCTGTGGTCCCTCCCTGGCTGGACAACCTCCCACGTCCCTCCCCAGCCCCGATCATGCTCCGGCGGGGTTCCTCGGCCTGGCCTGTGCCCTCTCTCAATTCGGGACCCCTCGGGGGATGTCAGAGAGCCAGTTTTGACCCGATCCTTCAGGCCAGGTGGAGGGACCCCACTGGTGAATGAATCTGTGCACCGAGCCTCTAGTAGTAAAATAAATCAATAAATTTGTCTTGGGGGCAAAAAAAGTCTTTTAAATAATTTAATACCTAACTTTTTTTCTCATTTTGACCAGATTAATGAATTTATTGTGCTAACATACACAGTGAAAATAGGGTATGTTTTCATAAAGATTTCAAAAATAATCTGTGGCTTAATTTTCACCTAATAGCTAGAATTCCACATCCAACTTTCCATCTTTTTAAATAGCTCAGACATATCTTTGAAATACAGAAATTTTTTAAAAAAAATTTTTCTGTTAATATTGCCAGAAGTATGTGAAACAACCTAATGTTAAATAGTTTTCTACCCAGTAACAAGAAATACATATTTGGAAAGACAAACAAGTTCAGATGGTGTAATAATGATTTACAAAAGCATACTCATACCAAGATGGGAAACCACCCCCACTCTTCTAAATTCTTAAGTTTACATTGAATCCTTGAATTTATTAAAATCAATAGATTTGTGCTTGAGTAATGAGGCAATCATTTTCTTTCTTTGTGATAGAAATTATCTGGTGATCAACTTACCTCCTTCTAATTTTAACAAATAAATGACTTAACAGAAAAAAAAAGAATCACCTGCCAGATTTCAGAGGTAGTCTAGATTTTGAATTAAATGATATACTTCTTTGTGGCATTTTCAAAAGTTGTTAAAAACACATAGACTATGTATTGAAAGGGGAAGGGAAATAACTCAGTTTGGGCAGTTTCCATAGGAGCTAGACATGTTTTTGTCATGACATAGAGTTGCAGTAGACTAATTTCTACCCCAAGTGAAACTCCAAGCTACTGGGCCTATGAGACCTGTTTCAAATCAACCCTGAGAAGATGCTCAGAGAGAAGTAGCACTAAAGTGAGAATAGCAGTGTGTTTAACAAGTTTGATTTGTGACACAGTCAAACCAAATTACTTTTTTCCCCACTATTCCTTTAAAATGCTTCTGGATTAAATATAGGAAATTCCCTGATTTTATGATTCTTGCTTTCCTCATAGGTAGTGAAATATGCAGGTTTTATAGTGCTTAAAGCTTATATAGCTTAGGGTGCCTTCCTTGAGGAAACACACACAGAAATGCAAATTATATTAAAAATAAATATTTATTAATGAGAAAAAAAGAATGATAAGAACATAAAATGTTTTAAAAACGTTCACACACCATAAACATCACAAAATTTCCCCTCAAACAAACAAAAAACTCCACTACATTTGTACCAATTTCCCACCTAAAATACCTATGTAACACTTTTTTCTTACCTTTTTTTGACCATTTTGGTGGGCATAATCCAATCTGACTGGTCTTCTTATAAGAAGTGGAAGTTTGGCCACCCAAAGAGATCGTAGGGGTGCACACACAGAGAGAAAAGACCATGTAAGGATACAGGGAGAAGGCAACCATCTGAAAGCCAAGAAGAAGCCTCCAGAAAAAACAAACCTACTAACACTGCTACCATTAATAACCTGGTTATTATTAACAGGAAAGGAGTAAAGGGGAGACTAGATAATATAGGCATGCCATTTATACAGCTTTGCCAGAAAGCTGCAGTTAATATTCTCCAAGTCTGTTCCCCCCAGATCGCTGGGGGAAGGGACTGGACAATCGTCGCATGCCCAGTAAGGTCTGGGTGATGCAGGAAGATGCTTACCTGCAGTCACACCTGGGAGTGGGTCAGTGGCCAGAGAAGGCGTGGCCACTGCAAAGGCAAGACATCTGAGGTACTTAACTCCTGAACAAAGTTCTTGCTCTAGCTCTTGCTCTCTTGTGCTCTTGGCCTTCTTGCTCTCTTGGGACTCTTGTCGCAATGGGTGTGCTCCTCTGCATTCCCCTATGCTGCTCACAGCCATGTGGACCCACACAATGGACTCATGGCCTTTTAACTAGCCTGATACTACATTGGACCCAGCTCCACCATGGAATGGACGCTCTGGATACTGGCCCTGCTTTTGGCTCTACTAGAGCCCTAGCAGCACATTTTCTGGGACTGGTTTAAAGACAATGGGACTTTACAAATCGAGGAATATAATTCCACACCAATAAAAACCATTCTTTCCCCATGGGAGTCTTAGAAGATTCATTTACTAAAGATATCATAAGAACCCCACACCCACTAGCAACAGAGGAATCCCACCAACCCAATCCTCCGCCAACAACAACTTGATCTTGAACTCTAGACTTCAGAACTGTGAGCAAATAAATATTGTAGAGATTAAAATATAGATATAATTGGGAGGAGGAGGCAGTATTCTATCTACCACCCAGGCTATCAAGAGATTAAATAATGTCATAGCTAAGAGTTTGGACTCTCTATGTTGATTTTTGTTTGAATTCTGCGATTTTGAATAGGCTTCTTAATCTTTCTAAGTCCTGGTTCCATTAAATGTGAAAATAACTGCCTACCTGTAGGTTGGTTATAAAATAATGTTTATAATATTCTTAGCATAGTGTCTGACACATAGTAAATGTTCAACAAATTGCAACTATAATTTTATTTATTGTCAATATCTGAAAAGAAATTATTTACCTCATATCTTCTATGCTTTTTTAATGAATGTTTAAACACACCTTAACATTGACCTATCCTGAGCAATAGAGTAAATCATGTCAACTCCAGACTTTAACATGCATTCCCAACATCCTTAGAAAATTTTTAAAATATACTTTTGTTGATTTCAGAGAGGAAGGGAGAGAGAGATAGAAACATCAATGATGAAAGAAATGTCAGTCATGATGGACAATAATATAAATTTCCTGCCCATTTCTAATCTTCTCAGTCAGATAGCCCTGTTAAGGAAAAAAACAAACAAACCTTCAAAGGCAATTCTGATTAAACATATTTTCAACCTTCTCTAGGATTAGGGCATTCTAATAGCCTTTGGTCCATCTGCTTTCTAGTAGCATCTCACTTACAACTCCTTTCACATTTTTTATTCTCTCATTAATGAACTATTTTATCCACTGCTTTCCCTTGGCATACACACACACACACACATACACACACACACACACACAGTGGCAACCTCTACGATAATCAGTAATAGACTGTTGGAATGTAAAATGAGATAATGAACTTGAATATATTTTGAAAACTATAGAGAGCTCTATGAATGGAAGACATCATATTGTTTATTACTGAGAATTGCTTGTTGGAGACTAGACATGTTGAAGTGGCTAAGTATGACTCTATCTCACCACCTGTGTATACTAAAACTCTACTAGTTACACTTAATTCTATAACAAAAAGAGAATTTTCTCACATTTTACTAGGTATTATTATTCTGGAAGAAAATTATCTTGATTACCCTTTGGAGTAAAAGAAAAAAAGAAGGTCTTTGAGATGATGTTATACTTCAATACAGGGTATTTCTCCTGTAGCTATTGCCTTCACAAAGCTTTAAAGAAATCCAGTAATAATTCATGTTTTCTTTTGGTATATGTATCTATTGTGACAATATTATATTATTTATTCTTATTCCAAATTAAATATGGAACTAAATAGGAG